>NC_092497.1:49763291-50063291 GCF_047495875.1 Pithys albifrons albifrons
AACACTTCAGGGAAAGCTTCATTCTTGGGCATCAGCAGGATTAGATGCATATGTGGAGTGCTTGGGCACTAATACGTGCGGTACAGAGAACAAACAGGAAGAAACAGAGCTCTGTATGTGGTTAAGGCCACAGTCTCACTGGAATGATGAAGACATGATGGGATGGCTCACATGACAAGGCTGCTGCCATGAATGCAAACAGGCTCTTTGGGAAGAACAAGCCGAGAAGGCAGTGACAAGGGAGACGCCCTTCATGTCACAGAGCAGTGGGGATGCATGAGCTCTCTCTTGGGATGGATATGAGCCAGCTGAGAGATCATGGGTCAAGATGACCAAGCCGACCAACATAAGTGACACTGTTGTATATTCCTGCTACAGATTGCCTGATATGGGTAACATCATTATAGACAAACTGACAAAGCATTACCTGGATAGCAAGGCGGCCTGAAAAATGGATGAAATGTCAGGCTCAAAGGTTTATGAGCAGAAGCATGAAATCCAGCTGGAGCCCAGTCACTAGCAGCATACCCAAGGGGCCAATACTACTAAATGTTTTTAATAGGGACCTAAATGATGGAACAGAGGGAAATATGTCACATAATGTAAAAACAGTGTTTGACACAGCTGATAGTTGTGCTTCCTATTAGGAGGAACATGATGAGCTGGGAAAACGGGCTGACAAGAACCTTACACATTTCAGCAAAGATATGTGCAAACAAACCCCATACACGAGTATATGCTGGGGGCCAATTGGTTGGAAAGCAGCTTTGCAGACAAGAAGCTGGGTAGAAACCAAGCTGAACACAATCCAGCAATGTGTCCTAGTAGGAAAGAAGCCAAGCACAACCTGGGCTGTGTTGGGAAGATCACTGGTGGCAGGCCAAGGGAGGCACTACACAAGCCTGGTAAGACTTCATCTGAAGTGCTGCAATGTGGGTTCCACAATAGGAGACCTGGACATAAAAGGAAGTTCAGCAAAGGGCAATTAAGATGATTAACAGACTACAGTATCTGTCATATGAGGTGAGACCGAGTGAGCTGTTGTGTTTGTTTAGCCTCAAGAAGAGAAGGCTCAGTGGGATCCTACCAATCCTGTGTATAAATAACCTGATGGCTCCTTCTTTACACCCTCACATAATCTCAGTGGTGTCCAGTGAACAGCAAGAGGTAGAAGAAACAAACTGAAAGACAAGTATTTCCAACTGCACACCACTGAACTGACAGTTCCATGCAGTTTACCACAGAAGTTTTATTGCATGAAACTAATTCTAACATTACTGTGGTTTCAAACAATGATCAGGGCCAACTGGTTTCAACTTTAAGTGCTAAATCTGTAAGTTTAGTTTTAATCCAACTTACTTTCACTAAGTTCACACTTGAATAAACACCTCCCTAAAACAAACCTTTTCTTCTTCATTTAAGATAGCTATCTAAAAACTATAGCAGAAAAATCATATTAAACATGTTCCATTTTGAAGTGCCACCTGAACATAGGAAAAGTCACATCCTTACAGAATACCAGCCAAAATTTAATTAAAACACACGTAAATACAGCAGAAAAATTTACAAATACAACCCCACAGTATTCAGTTCATTAAGTAAACAATTTCTTACATTTTTTGAAGGACCTGGGCCATCACAACCCCACTCGTTAAATCTTCCACGGTCTGGCATGGTGCCTCAACATTAAACGTCTGGATCTGTGGTAAAAAGGAAAAAGTTAACTTCTTTCACTTCGTGTCAAGGAATTCTCAAAAATTAAAAAAATTGCTACCAAATAGCAAACAGAACAGAGTAAACCCCACACATTTAGTCTACATGTTAGGTTTAAAAAGCTTTATATTTAATAACAATCAAAGAAATGAACAGGGCTTACCATCTTTGTTCTCGCAATAAACTTTGATACAAATAACAGCAGTACATTCTCCAAAAGGCAAATTTTCCACCACATTTTCTACTTTGAAAAGTCACTAAGCCATGCAAGTACTTCTGGAGCATATATTCAAGTACACTCTCTCAATGAACATATGTAAGAAGAAATTCAGTTTTTAGAAGTAACACTGATCACACAAAACACTCATCAGCTCCCCACAACCAGAAGACCGAATGGAGAGTGACCTACATAATCCAAACTTGATTATTCCCTAGTATCAGATGGAATAGGAGAACAGAGTGCTCCTATGGGTCTATGGAATACTAGTGTTCTAAACATTTCAGGGTGTTTTATTAACACAGTGACAGGCACCACAGTCCTCAAGGCAAAGCTCTTTTCTTCCTTCCTCTCTTAGTGAAGAGTCTGTCTGCATCAACACAGTCTTTTTAACTGGTCTGTATTATTTCATAATTTATTCGAAATTAACATTATTTTTAAATTATGTGGATGAGTTTTGTAAAAATAATGTTGATGATATTATTTGGAGGATATCAGCCCAATGCTCTCTGCTACTATCCTCCTCCTAGGAGAAGCCTGGGCTTACCTGTTGCAGCCCGATTCAGGTGGGTCTGGAGTGACCACCTTACAAGTTTCGTTTTCCCCTTAAAAGGACATGTTTCCAGCCTCAACCAATTGGAGTCAGACCACCGCACCTGGGGCGGGGTCACTTGAGGTCATATAAACCTGTGTTTTTGAATAAACTTGGGATTTGCTTTACATCACATTGGTGAGCAGTCCTCACCTAGGCATTGGCGGCGACAAATGGTGGACCCCAACGTGTCTCAGAACATGAAACCCACCTGCAGGCCTGCCTAGAGCCTTAAGAAGTAGCCCCTGAGAGCTGCTATGCCCCAGTTTTTTTGGGTGCTTTGTGGAGAAGCCCCTGAGAGCTTCTGTCTCCTGTAAACTTGGGAGTTTTGTGTAGTGGCCCTGAGAGCTGCTGAAAGAACGTGGACTGAAGGAACCACGACCTTCGAACCGGTGAGTTAAAGAAACATGGGAAATTCCAACTCGACTAAAACAAAGTTATTGCTTGATAAATTTGAAAAACTAGCTCGTGTTACAAAAACAAACATTGAAAGACAAGCCTTACAGGAATTTTTGGATTGGTGTTTCACTCGAAGGCACCTAACAGATGCCAATTCCACGCTTTCCATAAAATTATGGGACAATATTGGGGCAGATTTGTGGAATTCAGCGCAAACTGCACCCGAAGAATTTTTGCCGCTCATTCCGTCATATGCAGCTGTAAAGAAAATGCTGTTAGCAGTAGAACGAGCCCGTAAAAACCTCGATCTACCGGAGAGGACGGAAAACAGTCAGCTTTTGCAGGGCGATTTTTCCCCTGAACACCCTTCTGCACCGCCGTGGGCACCGCCGCTCGCAGAAATGCTGCCGCGGTACCCCTCTGCCACACCGCTGCCGCCCGTGCCGTCCGTCGGACACCCGCCGCGGTACCCAGACGCGGCACCGCCCGCTCCCGCTCCGGAAAACCCGACAGAATCACAGCAACCATGGAATCAAAGCTTTTCCATGCCGTTCGTCGCCGCGAAAAGCCAAGAAGTCGCCTCTGTACAGCGAATGAGACCACCGGCTGCCGCTGTAGAAGCGGCCGGACCTCAGCAGCAACCTTGGAACCCCACGAGACACGCCGCAGGAAACCAAACCGTGAGTGAGTTTTATTTAAATCCTAACTCCGAGAAGGCGCGATGGGGAATGCCCTCAGCCGAGAGAGACATGTGGAGGGGGGGACAAACCCCAGGGAGTTTCTCTCCCCCTGTCCATCCACCTTCGGCGCCGCCAACGCCGCCGCTGCCGCCAATGCCCTGCGGGTACCTCGGGGCTGGGGTCGCCCCGCCGCCGCGCTCCCCGCCGCCCCGCGGGTACGCCGGAGTCGCTCCGTTGCGGCAGGAGACTGTTGAAGCAGACATTCCAACAGGGCTACAGCCGCCCGGCATAACCGCGTGGCCAGGAAAACAGAGAGACCACGTGATGGCAAAGCCCGCGAAATCAAACAAAGGAACGGCGCGCCCTGACCACGAGGCGCCAGGACCGCCCAACCCCCCTCCCTACTGCCTGCCAATCACAGCGCATGCGCCAGGCGCGGGTCCGCCGCAGCCTGCAGGGGCCGGGGTTGGCTCCGAATTCGCCCGCTCCGGGGGCGGATCAGTTCCCGCGCCACCACCACCACCTCCTGCGTGGATCGACTGCGTCATGGAGAGGGGAGAGACTCCTCCCCAGTGGAGCGGAGCCACCGGAGCTCCCCCTGAAAGTTCCCTTCACTGCGTGCCATCCACAGCGCGAGCGCCCCGAGAGCGAGTTCCCACAGCGTCAGTCGCGCAGGACACAAGCGCTGCAGCACCAGCGGGGACCCTCTCCCCGATAGCCGTGCGCTGCCCGCAGCTGCCAGCACCGGCACTGGAACCCCCCACGCCGGTAGAGACTGCCCCTGCGCCGGCAACCTGGTACATACAGCCTCCATCACCGACAGCCACACCCACCAGCTGTATCCCAGAATGGAGAGCAACAGAAAAAGAAGCCTCTGTTTGGGACATGCTGGGGGGAGATGGAAATTGCAATGCTGTTAACTTAATTTCAAAGCTTTCTGATACCCAGGTACCAGATTCTGCAGATGGAGTCACAAAGCCACCTCGCGACCTCATATTTAATACCCAGCAAAGGTACAAAGAGTTAGTATCCATAGCTGCTGAAGTAGGTACACCTTCACCTTCCCTGCAACCCCTGGTTTCTGCACCTGTGATTAACACTACACAAGGCTTAAAATGGGAGCCACTTGATTGGAAAATTGCACAAAAAATACACAGTATAGTCTTTCAATACGGCTATGACAATGCCTTGGTAAAAAACCAAATCACAGCCTTCATAAAATACAATAACCTAATCCCAGCAGACACTAAGGCTTTAATGGAGTTTATTCTACCTTCTACTGCTTATATGATATTTCTACAGAAATGGAAAGAGCAGTTAATGGAGGAACAAGCAAAAAATATACACTTAGAAACTGGACATCCCTTAAGATTAGCATCTTTAGACCAGCTAATGGGATCAGGAGCTTATGAAGACCCACAAACACAAGCTGCATTACATTTTCATATTTTGCAACAGTCAAAGAATGCTGCCTTGACCGCATTCTCTAATCTGCCTAAGAAGGGAAAACCTTCTCTACCTTACATGCAAATAATGCAGAAACCTGGACAGACATTCATGGAATTTGTAGATAAAGTAACAGAAGCTTTGGATGCTGCTCCAAATATTACCCCTGACATTAAACCAGTATTATTGAAAGATCTGGTAATTAATAATGCCAATCCTCAATGCAAACAGCTCATAGCCTCTCTACCAGCTACAGCTACTTTGGTACAGTTAATTGAAGCCTGTGCCAGATTGCCCTGGGTAGAAGAGGAGGAAAAAGCAAAGCTACATGCTTCTGCTCTAGCCACAGTTCTTAGCAAACAATCCACCCAAAAAAGGGGGAAAAGACCCTGGAATTTAACAACAAAATCTAGTCCAGCACAACCAAAATATAGCAGAACTCAAAGGTTCACTGGAGAATGTAACCGTTGTCACAAACTTGGTCACAAAGCCCAAGATTGTCATTCTAAATATAAAAAGGATGGTACTCCTCTAACAAACATGGGGTGGGGAGCTGGACCTCCAAAAAACCAGAGGGGCTGCAGGCCATGGGGCGCAGCCAGTCAAATAGCTCATGGAAACTGGAGCCAGGCTGCCTTCCCCATATGGCAAGCACAACCACAAGCAGCAGTAGCCTAAAACTAGTTGTTAACTGTCCAATCAAACAAGAACAGTCTAGTTCAAGAGCATGTTGTTTAGCCTATATTTTAAAATTCTGTAAAATTTTCAGTTAAAGTGCAGTTTTGAGCTTATTGCACTGCCAAGTTGCCCAGCAAGCTGCAGGGGTAAGGATACCTGCCCCCCTAAGCTGCTGAACATTTTCTAGAGAGCGTACTTAGTCTCTTTCAGTGTTGGTTATGTTTAGCCTTTGTGAATTTTCTCTGTGAATTCACACTTGTTTGCTGCTTTACCAGGAGTGTATAAGGACTAAAAATCAAAGCTTCATTCTCAAACCTCTGTGATGGCCACACAGAAGTTCTGAGAATGGACCTTGAACATAAGGAGATTTAGTTCAGCTGGACTGAACTTGCTTCTTTGCTAAGTTAAGTCACTCTGCACTCTTGGACACTATGCACAGAATTTAATAAAATTTGTAGTTTGTTTACAGTGGTCTGTGTGGTGACGACTGCACAGGAAGGACCACAATTTCACGCGTGAAAGAAAAGTTTCTTGTTTTGCACTAGTTGTAAGTTTGCCAAACATACATGTTTTGTGTCATGTATTAGTTTGTGTGAGTTTACAAAGGTTACTGTACCTCCTTCCAAAAGTTCTATTTTGAAAAGAGAGGGGGAGGTAGGGATATGTAACCTGCAACTACCCTGTTAAGTCTTGAATTAGCAAAATCTAAGATCTTCAAAATGTTATTTCTCAATTTTCAAAATTTTCAGCCTTTCTGTTCAAGTTGCAATATGCATGATGTGTATTCTGTTGTTTGCATTTTTGCTTTGTTCTTTGAAACAAAAGGGGGAGATGTTGCAGCCCGATTCAGGTGGGTCTGGAGTGACCACCTTACAAGTTTCGTTTTCCCCTTAAAAGGACATGTTTCCAGCCTCAACCAATTGGAGTCAGACCACCGCACCTGGGGCGGGGTCACTTGAGGTCATATCAACCTGTGTTTTTGAATAAACTTGGGATTTGCTTTACATCACATTGGTGGTGCAGCCTCACTAGCGCATGGCGGCAACACTTACCTGTAGAAAGTACTACTCATACTCACCACAGGTAACACAACCTACAACAAGGGCTCTTGCAGCTTCAGAGTTCATAAATGTTAGATACATCAACCTTTTTGTTTTTCCAACACAATGTACAGCTATTCATGCCTTAGTGGCATTTGAAACAGCAATACTGGTCAGAATATTTCCCAATAAATACCCTTTATATATGTGTCTTACTATAAAAACAATTCATGTAACATTGAAAAATTTTACAGGTCCTTCTCAGAGAATGGTCTCAAAAACAAATCAAGAGCACAATAGCCCGATTTTCCTAATAGCTTTAGATGTCATGTTAGCACCCTAGCAATGCCACTTAACATTAATTTGGAGAACAGGCACCTAGGTCAACGTTCCCTTCTTTCCTTTACTCTGGAAGAAAAACCTTAGCACTCAATTAGGAAAAGTACAGCAATGATACTCATGAAGAGACAAAAAAAATGAGTGCCCAGAGCATGTTTGCTGATCAAGTGCAACTGTGACCAATAAATAGTCACAAATGGCATCCACGGTCCAAAAGCACAAAGTTTCATATGCCACTGAGGATAATATTTTCCATAGTTAGACAACAAGAACAGAAAGAAAGGCTGAAACTAATATGACTTGTTTCTTCACATACATTTAAAATTTGTAGTATTTGCTTGTGTATTTCAATCGTGTCAAACTTATGCTGCAAAACATTTAGTCATATTTTCAAAAAAGATATACATCCTTTTCATATCCTTCAGAGATATGAAAGTAACAAATCTTCAAAAACCTTTCCATAAAAGAGCTTTATAAATATATACTGAAGTTAAACTCCTGTACCATTCTCAAATAGTTCTACAATACCCTAAACCACTCTAAGAAACAGAGTTCATTTTCTAGAAGGGACAAAATGATAAGAATGTGGCAATGAAGAAGCACAATCCAGCTATGGAGACAAACAAGCACATTTGTGTGTGTGTGTGCTTCTAAACAGCCCTTCAGTAACAGCTGTTAAAACAGCACCCTTCCTGTGCATTGTGATGTGTTTCCTTCTGGAGGATTTCTCTCTCTTCCTGCTGGAACTGTTCCTCTGCTCCTAATTCCTGAGTGCTTGCAATATGGTCCCCATCACTAGTTCCACAAAACTGTAAATTCCCATTCCCTGTTAGGATTCTTGGATATTTTTTGCCACTACCACATATGGAGCCCTGACATCACAGAATCATAGAATCAGTTGAGTTGGAAAAGACCTCCAATATCATCAAGTCCAACCAACCCTTAATCCAACCCCACTTTGATTGCTAGATCATGGCACTCAGTGCCACATCCAGTCTCACGTTAAAAACCTCCAGGGATGGGGAATCCACCACCTCTCTGGGCAGGCCATTCCAATGCCTGATTACTCTCTCTGGAAAGAATTTTTTCCTGATACCCACCTTAAATTTCCCCTGGCAGAGCTTAAGCCCGTGCCCCCTTGTCCTATTGCTGAGTGCCTGGGAGAAGAGACCAACCCCCACCTGGCTAGAACTTCCCTTCAGGTAGTTGTAGACAGTGATGAGGTCACCTCTGACCCTCCTCTTCTCCAGGCTAAACAACCCCAGCTCCCTCAGCCTCTCCCCATAGGACTTGTGCTCCAGTCCCTTCACCAGCCTTGTTGCTCTTCTCTGGACTCGCTCCAGCACCTCAATGTCCTTTCTGAACTGAGGGGCCCAGAACTGAACACAATACTCAAGGTGTGGCCTCACCAATGCAGAGTACAGGGGAAGGATCACTTCCCTGGTCCCGCTGGCCACGCTATTTTTGATACAGAACAGGATCCCATTGGCCTTCTTGGCCACCTGGGCACACTGTTGGCTCATGTTGAGCCTCCTGTCAATTAGTACCCCCAGGTCCCTTTCTGCCTGGCTGCTCTCCAGCCACTCTGTGCCCAACCTGTGGGGCTGCATGGGGTTGTTGTGGCCAAAGTGCAGGACCCGGCACTTGGCCTTGTTAACCTGATGAGGTTCAACAAGGCCAGAGCAAGGTGCTGCACCTGGGTCGGAGCAACCCCTCGGTATCAGGACAGGCTGGTGGATGAACAGATCGAGAGCAGCCCTGCTGAGAAGGACTTGGTGGTGCCGGTGGATGAGAGGCTGGACATGAGCCAGCAATGAGTTAACCATATCCTGGTTCGCTCATCAAAAGAACTGAGGCGAGAAGGTCGAGAGAAGCGATTCTCCCTCTCTACTCTACTCTCATGAGACCTCAGTAGCCTTAGTACTGTATCCAGCTCTGGGGTCCTTAGTACAGGAAAGACATGGATGGTTGGAGCAGGTCCTGAGAAGAGGGACAAAAATTATCAGAGGACTTTCCTCCTATGAGGAAAGGCTGAGAGCGTCAGGGTTGTTCAGCCTGGAGTAGAGAAGGCTCAAGGGATCACAGACTATTCTGAGTTGGAAGGGACCCACAAGTATCATCGAGTCCAACTCTTAAGTCAATGGCCCATACGGGGGATTGAACCCATGACCTCGGCATTATTACAGCCAAGTTTTAACCAGCTGAGCTAATCTCAGGGTCCTCCCTGTAGCCTTCTGTCCTAGTTCAGCAGGAGGGACCAGCTAACCCTGTGTGGGGGTGATCAAAGCTGTGTATTCTACCCCCTCTATTCATTCCCCAAGGTCAATGGGCCATTAGCAGCAGCTGCCCAGGGAGCCATTATCACTTCACACCCAGCCTGAGGGGGGCGGAGCTGCCAATGGGCCATCAACAGCTCAACACCCCCTGGCTCCCACAGTTAATCACCCATTGTGTGAGTCCCCGCCCAGGGGGAGGGACTGAGAGCTCCCTGAGGGTACATAAGTGGTGGGTAAGAAGACCTCGGGAACCTCTCGTCAGATCCAGAGCAGCAGCAGGACCTTGACAGGAGGAGATCACCGCTCTCGCCCAGACCACAGCCCTTGCCTGCACCAACAGGTTTTTCTTTTCCTTTTGCTCTGGACTTGGGGGAACCACAGGGGTCTCAGCACAAGGGCAAACAAACCCCCTTGGGTTTGTGCCCCAGGACACTGGGTTATACTGCTGGGGTTTTGTGAGTTGAAAGCAATTTCCCTTGTGTGTCAGTGTTGCTATTGTAATATTATTATTAAATTTTAGGTCTGACTTATAATCTCTCTCGTGGTGAGTTCATTTCCCCTGCTAGTTCACCTTTAAACCAGCACATCTTTTGGCGCCCAACGTGGGGCCACGAGAGAGAAGTCAGAATTACAATTTCATTTTGTGTATTTGGATACAGAAACTCCCTGACTACCATGTTGCTTGATGTATTCATGTGGATGGTGTATCTGGGCCTGTTCATATTTCGACACATGGGGAACCATGTGCCTATTTTGATGCTCTCTTTAATACCAGGGAGAAGGATCAAAATTGCTTTATTAATATACTATGTTTATGTTGTCATAACATCAGAAGCAATGAATTTCATTGTGAATGTATATTCAGTCTGGTGTGCCTGTCCTGGATTGGGTTGTTACCTCTGGGGTCTCATTAAAAATAGCACCCAGACTGTGGGGAAAACAGGCGGAAATGGTTACTTCCACCTTTTCACCTCTGCTACAACAATCATTGAAAATATTGAGCTTCCTTTTGATGTTAGGGACAGTATAATCTTACTGTTAGTGCTGTTAGTGTTGCTTTGTCTCCTCTGTACTGTATACACCATGTTTAGGGTCAGAACTGGGCTCTCTAAGGAGACTTGCTGGAGGCCTGCCCTGGGAGCGGATGATGTTGAGTGGCACGGGAAGTGGGAAGATATGGGCCAGTATTTGGAGACCTTCTCTCCTCAAATGATCTGGAAATTCACCCCGGAACAACTGCAGGACCCTGCCAAAATGCTAAGCTATGTGAAAGGAAGATGCTCTGGTAGTCCCAGAGATGTGCAGCTCACAGCAACCTGCTGGGCCCTGGCCACTGCCTACCGCACACTGCTTGGTGTGGTACAGCATCATCAGGAGGAGGAGAAAAGGAGCAAATCCACAGGCACCATGTCTACCCAAACCACGGCTGAGCCAGAGAGGAAGAGAGATACATCAACCAGCGGCATGTCCACCCAGACCATGACTGAGCCAGAGAGGAAGAGAGGTACATCAACCAGCAGCATGTCCGTCCAGACCATGACTGAGCCAGAGAGAAGAGACACATCAACCAGCACCATGCCCACACAAACCACAGCTGAGCCAGAGAGAAAGGGAAACAAATCAACCAGCACCATGTCCACACAAACCATGGAGGAGCCAGAAGGACAACAGAAACCGATAGCAGTTGCCCCTGTCCAGAAAAGAAAATCAAAGACCAAATCAGTTCGTATAGTGAATGACGAGGAAGAGTCAGGACCTTCATCTCAAGCAGAAGAAATGGAGCCAGAAATAATCACCCGGTCCCTATCCCTGGGAGAGCTGCGTGAGCTCCGGAGAGAGTTCACACGACAGGCAAATGAGTCCATCTTGACCTGGCTACTTCGAATCTGGGATGCTGCAGCCAATGATACCATTCTAGATGGGAGTGAGGCAAGGCAGCTGGGATCCCTTTCTCGAGATGTTGTCATTGATCAGGGCATTGGAAAGAGACAGGAAACTCTCAGCCTCTGGCGGCGACTGTTGTCAAGCATGAGGGAGAGATATCTTTGTAAGGAGGACCTCCACGTACAGCAAGGACAGTGGAACACGATGGAACAAGGTATCCGGTGCTTAAGGGAATTAGCCGTACTGGAGATAATCTTTTCAGAAGATGAGAGATTCCCTAAAAGTCCAGATGGTGTCCAGTACACATCCCAGATGTGGTTAAAATTTGCACGACTTGGGCCAGAAATGTATTCTCGCTACCTTGCAACATTGCAGTGGAGAGAGGGAGAAGACAAGGGGGGTGCACTGGTCAGCAAACTCAAGATTTATGAAGACACTGTCACTGCTCCATTACGAGCCCACGTCTCAGCTGTGGAAACAAAACTGGCTGAACTGGAAGAGAAGATTAAGGAAGGACTCTTTCATATCTCTCCAGAACAAACGAGAGTCTCTGCCATCAGAAGCAGGCGTCTTCCAGCTAAGGAGAAAGGGTACACTCCACGCGGCAATCTGTGGTTTTACCTCCATGAGCATGGAGAAGATATGAGGAAGTGGGATGGGAAACCCACCTCTTCCTTAGCAGCTCGGGTACGTGAATTGCAAAGAGGCACAACTAACACAGGGAATTCTTCAAGGTTGAAGGCTGCTCCGGTCTCTCGTGGGCAAGGCTCCAGACAGTATAGAAATGATGATGTTATGCCCGATCCTCTTGAAGGAACCTCCCGGTCATATTCACAGGGAGAGCGCAGTGAATACCATGACCAGAACTAGGGGGGCCCTGCCTCTAGCCAGGTAGAGGAGAGGGACAATCGGGTTTATTGGACTGTGTGGAT
Organism: Pithys albifrons albifrons; assembly: GCF_047495875.1. Taxonomy (NCBI): domain Eukaryota; kingdom Metazoa; phylum Chordata; class Aves; order Passeriformes; family Thamnophilidae; genus Pithys; species Pithys albifrons. The sequence continues at coordinate 49,775,488 of NC_092497.1, forward strand.
TCGGTGACCTGGCTCATCAGACCCACAGAAATACAAAGCTTTAGTGGACACTAGTGCACAATGCACGTTGATGCCATCAGGATATGTCGGGGCAGAATCCATCCCTATTTCTGGGGTGACAGGGGGATCCCAACAGCTGACTGTACTGGAAGCTGAAGTCAGCTTGACTGGAAAGGAATGGCATAGACACCCCATTGTGACTGGTCCAGAAGCCCCGTGTATCCTTGGCATAGACTACCTGAGGAATGGATATTTCAAAGACCCAAAGGGACTGCGTTGGGCCTTTGGCATAGCTGCTGTGAAGACAGAGGAAATCAGACAGCTGAGCACCTTGCCTGGCCTCACAGAGGACCCTTCTGCTGTAGGACTGCTGAAAGTTGAAGAACAATTGGTACCGCTGGCCACAGCCACAGTGCACCGTCGGCAATACCGCACTGACCGAGACTCTGTGACCCCCATACACAAGATGATTCGTGAGCTGGAGAGCCAAGGGGTGGTCAGCAAGACTCACTCACCCTTTAATAGCCCCATATGGCCAGTACGAAAGTCCAGTGGAGAGTGGAGGCTGACGGTGGATTACCATGGCCTCAATGAGGTCACACCCCCCCTGAGTGCCGCTGTGCCGGACATGCTGGAGCTTCAGTATGAGCTGGAGTCCAAGGCAGCCAAGTGGTATGCCACCATCGACATTGCCAATGCCTTTTTCTCCATTCCGTTGGCAGCAGAGTGCAGGCCGCAGTTCGCTTTCACCTGGAAGGGGGTGCAGTACACCTGGAATCGACTGCCCCAGGGGTGGAAACACAGTCCCACCATTTGCCATGGACTGATCCAGACTGCATTGGAAAAGGGTGAGGCTCCAGAACATCTACAGTACATCGATGACATCATTCTATGGGGGAACACAGCAGGGGAGGTTTTTGAAAAAGAAGATAATCCAGATTCTCCTAAGAGCTGGTTTTGCCATTAAACGAAGTAAGGTCAAGGGACCTGCTCAGGAAATTCAGTTCCTAGGAGTGAAGTGGCAAGACGGGCGTCGTCAGATTCCAACAGAGGTGATCAACAAAATAGCAGCTATGTCCCCACCGACCAGCAAGAAGGAAACTCAGGCTTTCCTAGGTGCCGTGGGCTTTTGGAGGATGCATATCCCTGAGTACAGTCAGATTGTAAGCCCTCTCTACCTTGTGACACGGAAGAAAAATGATTTCCAGTGGGGCCCTGAACAACAACAAGCCTTTGAGCAGATTAAACAGGAGATTACCCATGCAGTAGCCCTTGGGCCAGTCAGGACAGGACAGGATGTGAAGAATGTGCTCTACACTGCAGCCGGGGAGAATGGCCCATCCTGGAGCCTCTGGCAGAAAGTACCTGAGGAGACTCGAGGACGACTGCTGGGATTCTGGAGTCGGGGATACAAAGGATCTGAGGCCAGCTACACCCCAACTGAGAAAGAGATCCTGGCAGCTTATGAAGGAGTTCGAGCCGCCTCAGAAGTGATTGGCACTGAGGCACAGCTCATCCTGGCACCCCGACTACCAGTGTTGGGATGGATGTTCAAAGGAAAAGCTCCTTCTACCCATCACGCCACTGATGCCACATGGAGTAAGTGGATTGCTCTGATCACGCAGCGAACCCGGATAGGGAATCCTAATCGCCCTGGGATTTTGGAAATCATCACTAACTGGCCAGAAGGTGAGAGTTTCGGATTGTCCTCTGAAGAAGAAGAGGAGCAGGTGACACGAGCTGAGGAGGCCCCACCATATAACCAGCTACCAGAAGAGGAGAAGCGATATGCTCTCTTCACAGATGGCTCTTGCCGCATTGTAGGGACAAGCCGGAAATGGAAAGCAGCTGTATGGAGTCCTACACGTCGAGTTGCAGAAGCGACTGAAGGACAAGGTGGATCAAGTCAGGTTGCAGAGCTGAAAGCTGTTCAGCTGGCTTTGGATATCGCCGAACGAGAGAAGTGGCCAAGACTCTACCTTTACACTGACTCATGGATGGTGGCCAATGCTCTGTGGGGATGGCTGGAGCGTTGGAGAAAGGCCGGCTGGCAGCGCAAAGGGAAACCCATCTGGGCGGCTGAGATGTGGCAGGACATCGCTGCCCGGGTAGAGAAGCTGAGTGTGAAGGTCCGTCACGTAGATGCTCATGTACCCAAGAGCCGGGCTAATGAGGAGCATCGTAACAACGAGCAGGTGGATCGAGCTGCCAGGATCGAAGTTTCTCAGGTAGATCTGGATTGGCAGCATAAAGGTGAATTGTTTCTAGCTCGATGGGCCCGTGATGACTCTGGTCATCAGGGCAGAGATGCGACATACAGATGGGCTCGTGACCGAGGGGTGGATCTAACCATGGACAGTGTCTCACAGGTTATCCATGACTGTGATACATGTGCTGCCATCAAGCAGGCCAAGCAGGTGAAGCCTCTATGGTATGGTGGACGGTGGTCGAAATACAGGTATGGGGAAGCCTGGCAAGTTGATTACATCACACTTCCCCAAACACGCCAAGGCAAGCGCTATGTGCTGACCATGGTAGAGGCAACCACTGGATGGCTGGAAACATACCCCGTATCTCACGCCACTGCCCGGAATACCATCCTGGGCCTTGAGAAACAAGTCCTGTGGAGACACGGCACCCCAGAGAGAATAGAGTCTGACAACGGCACCCACTTCAAGAACAGCCTCATAGACACCTGGGCCAGAGAGCACGGCATTGAGTGGGTGTATCATATCCCCTACCATGCTCCAGCTGCCAGGAAAGTTGAGCGATGTAATGGACTGCTGAAAACAACCTTGAAGGCGTTGGGTGGGGGAACTTTCAAACACTGGGAGCTGCATTTGGCAAAGGCCACCTGGTTGGTCAACACCCGGGGCTCCATCAATCGAGCTGGCCCTGCCCAATCAGAACTCTTGAATACTGTAGACGGAGATAAAGTCCCTGTGGTCCATATGAGAGGTATGTTAGGAAAGACTGTTTGGGTGAGTCCCACCTCAAACAAAGGCAAACCCATCCGAGGGATTGTCTTTGCTCAAGGACCTGGTTGCACTTGGTGGGTAATGCAAAAAGATGGAGAAACACGATGTGTACCACAAGGGGACCTAATTTTGAGCGAGAAGAGTTTGTAATGCTTCATCGTATATATGTGTATATATATGTATGTATAGGTAAAAAGGGGATTAATTTGGGAATGACTAGATGGAGTAGAATAAGGGGTGGATAATGTCCTAGTTCAGCAGGAGGGACCAGCTAACCCTGTGTGGGGGTGATCAAAGCTGTGTATTCTACCCCCTCTATTCATTCCCCAAGGTCAATGGGCCATTAGCAGCAGCTGTCCAGGGAGCCATTATCACTTCACACCCAGCCTGAGGGGGGCGGAGCTGCCAATGGGCCATCAACAGCTCAACACCCCCTGGCTCCCACAGTTAATCACCCATTGTGTGAGTCCCCGCCCAGGGGGAGGGACTGAGAGCTTCCTGAGGGTACATAAGTGATGGGTAAGAAGACCTCGGGAACCTCTCGTCAGATCCAGAGCAGCAGCAGGACCTTGACAGGAGGAGATCACCGCTCTCGCCCAGCCCACAGCCCTTGCCTGCACCAACAGGTTTTTCTTTTCCTTTTGCTCTGGACTTGGGGGAACCACAGGGGTCTCAGCACAAGGGCAAACAAACCCCCTTGGGTTTGTGCCCCAGGACACTGGGTTATACTGCTGGGGTTTTGTGAGTTGAAAGCAATTTCCCTTGTGTGTCAGTGTTGCTATTGTAATATTATTATTAAATTTTAGGTCTGACTTATAATCTCTCTCGTGGTGAGTTCATTTCCCCTGCTGGTTCACCTTTAAACCAGCACACCTTCCAATACTGGAAGGAAAGGTGAGGACAGACTTTTTAATAGGGCCTGTAGAGAGAGGACAAGGGATAATGAGTTTTAACCTGAAAGCATGTAGATTCAGACTAGATATAAGGAATAATTGCTTTATGTTGAGGGTGGTGAAATACTAGAGCAGGTTCTCAGACAGGCAGTAGATGACTCATCCCTGGTAAGCTGGACTGGGCTCTGAGCAGCCTCATCTAGTCCAAGATGTCCCTACTCAAGGCAAGGGGGGTTGGACTACTTGACCTTTAAAGGTCTCCTACAACAAAAACCATTCTATGATTCTGTAAGACAAGAATCTGGGGGAAAAAAAATGGGGAAAAAACCCCAATCACTTGGCTCAATCACTAGCTCTAGTAGGCCTTCACACCTTCCCCTCAACTATCAAGTAATGAGAGAAAAGGGTTCTTTTATTTCATTTTATTAAATATTAATCCAGATCTCTGATCCACACAAATGTAAACATGACCATTCAGTTTTTATACAAACCTTAAAAGAAGGAGTACCAGGTGACTGCATGCAAAGACGGCTATCACTGGGGACTAAATAATTGCTGCAGGAAGCCAGTGCCTTAGAACATCTGAGCTACAGTTCCTGATTACAATTATGACCAGTGAGGATTTCTTACCTACTAGGAGTAAGATGTAAAAATGTATTCCAGGAAAAATACTTTTAATATAGTATGGCCAGACTTTGCGAACGCAGATTTGGGAAAGGCTCTCCCCACGTGGGTGTGGCCTTTCAGCCTGCACAGTGGATTTTTTAGGTGAGGCACAGGGCGTGCAGAACTGGCCCCACCGTTTCAGTCCTGAGGTCCATCTGCCATGGCCAAGTGAGCTTGGACAGTGACAGTGAAGTCCTTGAGACTGTCACAGCACCTGGTACTAACCGAGGCTGACCCTGCTCAGCATCCAAGATGTGACGGGAGGGGATGGCAGGGAGGCATTGAACTGCCAGGGGACGGTCCCACTGAGACTGGAACTTGGGACCTTGGGATTCGGAGTCCAGAGTGCTCTCCTTTACAGCATGGGACCACCCACTTTTAATATGAAGGTCAGAGAACTGGACAAACACTTATCAAAGACAGCAGGTGAAAAGAGGGATAAAACTTACAATAGGGAATCCAAAAAAAAGGAAAAAGTAAAATACAAACAACAAAGCAACCCCCTTCTATCTCAAAGAAAAAAAGTTCTCCTTTCCCTTCTCAACACAGAGATAACAAAAGATCTGCTCTTTGCACAGTGATTATATACACAACTTAGTTTTTATTACTGATGCAGTTGCATAATAAACCTTTTAAGTATTCTTTTGAAATAATATCTGAAATCATTAGTAGTGGTTCTCAGCAGATAAAACACTGTGTGATTGGTTTACTTTATGCACAAACACAACACACAGTAACACCCTGTTTCAAATTAGTATTTATAAGAGCATAAGTACTCCCCAGTTGCTGCTGAGGGACAGGCTGAGCATTCATCAGCAGGTTCTGACCAGTTGTATCATGCATCACTTGTTTCTCTTGGGTTTTGCTACTCTCCCTCCCTCTCCCTCTCCTTACTATTCCAATTACTATTACTGTTGTTGTTATTACCATATTTAGTATTCTATTATATTCAATATCAGTATTATTTTATATTTATATTATAGCTAGTATATTATTACTATTGTTGGTGGGGTTTTTTCAATTATTAAATTGTTATCTAAACCCACAAGGCTTACCCTTCCTTTCCAATTTGCCTCCCAACTGGCACAGGGGCCAGGGAGAATGGGAGAGCAGTTGTGTGATACTTGATTTCCAGACAGGATTAAATCATGTCAACGACACTTTAGAATTATTTATCCACCATTTTCCTGTGATTTTGGAACTGACCATGCAAGCTTACAGCCAGCTGCCATGTGGAGCCTATAACATCCTGTCACTACAGAAGATACAGAAAACATGGATGAGAGAGGGAGAAGTGGCTGTTAAAGGAACCAACCAGCCTCACTGGCTTAGATGCATGTCACTACTCAAGCCATTATCAAGAACACTTGAAAGACTGAACCAGCAGAGATGATTAAGGACGGCTGAATACTGCTGTCTCTCTACACTTACCCCGTATTACCTACCAGGTCTGCAACAATATCACTAAAACAAACTTTACTGATGTTCAATGTCTGGAGGAAACCAGACCATCAATTCTTTTCACAATGGCAAGCTCATATATGATAGACACAGTTGTTCTTCTTCAGACTCCAGTTGTTCTTGTAATGAGACAGACCTTTCAAACCAGAAGTGGATTCCTATGCTATAACCATACCCTGTGCTTCGGCGTAACTTTAAGCTTTCCCCGCCCATTTCTCTCCTCTCAGATGGAAGTAACTGCTGTCTTCTGCTTGGACAGGCACGGCATAAGCCATTTTTTCATATTTTCCAAGACAGCAGCAGACTGTATGAAACAAACAGTGGGGAAATACATTCTCTAAGAAGCAACAGTTTTATTCCAGGATTTGAATATCTGCATGTTTCTACTGATTTTTAGGTTGTCAGACTTTTATTACTAACAACTCAAAGAGTTGCTTTGCAATCCAGCTGTAATGTTAGGCACTCAATTAGCCAAACAATGAAAAGGCAATGTTTTTACACTACTGGCCAGGGAAGGGATTCTTTTGAGGGAATGCCTTGAATATTAATTTTTTACTAACTTCCTTCTCATTTTATGCATACTATGTTTAACCCCAAATATCTGAACAGGTCAAAGCCATGAAAGATCTCGATCAAAATACTTCATTCAAAGTGCAACTTCCACAAAGACTAAGTATTTCCTTTGCAGAAAACACGGTGCAGAAAGCAGAAGATATACCTTGACTACAGCGTACCTACTAAAGAACTTAAGAGACGAAGAGAGCCATGACAGCATAAACCAGTTGCTCCTGCACTATCTTGGCATTGCCACTGAATTGTTGCTAACTGAAGTGTTCAAGTATGACAAATTATTACGATACAATGAACAGAGTCTCAAGTCTGAATGGGGTTTAGTTTAACCATTTCAGAAACATGCACCAGAAAACAAACTAAACTACCAACTCCTGGTGTGAAAATGAATGTGTTCCTGTTTTCAGTTGAAAGCCAGATGAACCAGCTGATGAAAAAGAATTCCACACAGCGTTTGTAATGAAGATAAAAGGAAAACTAATACATAATTGGAAGACCTAACAGCACCATAAACCAACAGTTCTTTCCAAGCTTCCATCTATTTCATCATGTTTTATTTAAAAGTAGTGTTTGCCAATGGATGCATTCACCTCTTTTCTCAAAACACAAGCTACTAATAAAGTGCAAAATTGCCAGACAGTACCTCAATGCCCTTACATTTGTAGGATGGACACATTCACCCTCCACCAAGCACCAATGAATTTTAGAAAGCCCCAGAAGTGCCTTATAAGACTAAAAACCTCTGCTCATGGAAAAAAGAAACACAAATGGTAGGGTTAACAGGAACCACCAGCCTTCTTTGCTAATTAGAGACCAAAAATGTCCATCTCTACTACCCAGAGGTGACAAAACAACACACTTAAAATTATGTCACATTAAATATGGGAATAACATATCTTCTGTCTTCAGTATTCTGACTCACAGGATAATCTAAACCCAACCCATAGAACTGGGACACATGAAGTTTCACTAGAGGATAATGAAACTGTTCTCCAAGAGCAGGTGTTCAATGCAAACTGCAGAACAGTGTTCAATGAACAGAAGAGTGACATTCTTTTTATTGTGAATAAAGACTGATAGGGATAGCACCAGGTAAATGTGTTCAAACTGATCCATACTAAAATAAAGGACAGGCAGCAAGGCATAGCTTCTATGGGATGGCATAAGCCCAAATAAAGTCCATTAACTTCTTGGCTTGTGACTAGCCAGAGAAACTTTCCAAATTTATACATCTTTCTAATATTACTTAAACAACAGCAGCAAACAAACAAAAAAGTGAACACAGATTACTGTTTCCCCCTTGCAAAATGCAGAAGAATAACAACTGTTTAAAGCCCACAACTCCACCCTCTTGCAGCTCTAATTCAGATGGGAGGTACTGCCTCTGCTGACAGGTGAAAAAAAGAACTCTCTACTCCAAAAGCACAGAGGATGAATCCAAAAGCATTAAGTTTTACTTAAATATCATCTGCACAAACTTCCTGATCAGTGTGGAAACACAGGTTCTCATAGGAGCACAAGAGTAATAAAGATTTAGCTGCTAAAAGAAAGGATTCAGAGAGAGTTGGCACTAAGTTTTCATCAGGATAAAGAATTCAGACGTAACAGATTCTAGAAGTGGTAACCAAGATGTATAGCACAACACTAAAATTAGCATATCCTGCAGTTCAAGTCTGCTCCTTTTCCTTACTGGTATTTCAACAAACATTTTCCTGAACTTCATGGAGACTGTGTAAGTATGTAGAACAAGATTTTTGAGTCCAAAAGCCTTAAAAAAGGATGAGCCACCATGTAACAGCCAGCCATCTTTTGACATTGTCCATAAAATAAAAACAGCTAAACCATGCTGGAGTGATCAAGTCCTGCTGTTTGGTTTGGGGTTTTTTTCCTAGCCACAAAAGCGGCAGTAGAATTAATAAAAACTCAAAAATTCCTAATTAAAAAAAAAAACAAAACAAAACAAAAAACCCCACCAAACCAAGTGTGTTGCAATTAGTCACATATTTTCTTCTAGTTATTCCTATATTGAAGTAAAATTGTGGATACCTTACTTCCAGGACAAACAAGTTCACTCAAAGATTTATCCTGTGTAATCCTGGAATGTAGGAAAGGCTACGGTTCATTTACTGCTTTGCAACTCTGCAGTGAATAAAATATAGATCCTTATTTCCCAGATCGATTGTACTCAAGATATAAATCATATGGGCCATAAATATGCACTTGTTTAGTTTAAGTATCTTAGCTACCCTGAGAGATTTAGCTCCAAATAATCATCAGGACTTCCACAGAGGACACAAAGCACTGCACTTTCAGTGTAGTACACAGCTGAAAAGAAGCTTGCAGTTGAAAGGCATGAAAGAGCCTGAAGAACTCAAAGGGTGAAGCACAATATCATCAGATTCACAATGTAACTTCTTGTGCAATACTTGCTCCACTACCTGCACCCCTCCAAAAACATTTCCTGTGTGCCCCCTTTGAAAAGTTCCCATTTCTTTGTGGCCCCAGCTAGTTCACTGAAACACAACTCAGCTTTGTATTTATTCAGAAGTTTTTGCCTGCCACATGCAGGACTGGAGTGCTGGCTGGACTCCCTGGCCTTTAACTGTAGAGAGTTTTTCCTTCCACCCAAACCCTCCTCCTTTCCATGCTGCCTCTTTGTTCACTGCCCTGAATGAGAAAAACCAAGTAACTCACAGGAATGACAAAGTCACGCATGGCAAAGTAAGGCAAACAGAAAAACAACACATGCATACTCTGCAGGGCAGGAAACCACTACCAGTAGTCTGGGGAAGGAGTTAATCCCATTCCCTTTCCTGTGTGGCAGGACCTGCTAGGCTGTTGGCAACAAAACCCACAAGGACATTACTACCTCTTCCCCTCACTTCCAGCCACGCATTCCTGCCTTAACTTTGTGCTGGTGTTGTTTGCTGTGTGGAAAACAACCTCATTGTTTGGTGGGGGTTTTTTTAATTAATCACTAGGACTTGCAAATTAAATTGATTAAACAACCCCAGACTTAGGCTCTGAAGATGGAGGCACTTTAAGTGAATTTAGGCAAGTCTTTCTAAATGACCACAGTGTTCAAGAGTCAGCCAAGAAAGAAGAGAGCAGCAAGTGCAATTGTGTAGCAGGGGAGAGAGAAGCCCAAGACTCGACTTGAAGGTCTGGTTTGCTTTACAGAAGTCAAATACATTGCAGCCAAAATGTCTAATGGTAAAGGAAGAACAGAATGACAGAACATTATCTTCCAGCTCAAGAGCCCCCCAAATGGCTTTACAATTAAGGCAGGCAAATGTGCAAAATTGAGTTTGACTTCATCTCTTTGAAATAATGTTTAAGTATTTCAGAAAAGATAGAAACAGATTTCTCTCCACACCTCCCACCTCAAGATTAACAAGATAACAGAAAAGTTTCCTTTACACTGCTTCAGGTTCACAGTTCTTAGCAGCACAGCCTGTTTCTTCTCTAAGCAACATCTCACAACTCTTCGCCAAAAAATGAGGGGGCAGAATTGGGAGCTGAAAGTGAGCACATACTTAATCATATCTAAATGTTTATTTCTCCAGAGAACTAGAAAGTGCTATAAATGTACCACTATATAAAACAGCTCTTCAGAAAGCAGAAAATTGAAAAAAGGCAGAATTTGGGACAAGGCCCCAAAGAATGAAAATCTAACACTGTGTCAAAATGCACACAATGAACAATGCCCGTACCTCCAAATTCTGTGTTCAGTCTTCCATCCTCTTGTTGGCTGAAAAGATAGAGGGAATGGGGAGGAACACAAAGCAGACTGTATCCCATTATCTTTACTTATCATAGTCATTTGTTATCAGCCTTCTATCACTTGCTTTACAATACAATCTTGACGAGAAGTTCCTCTGTTTCTGCTTGACCTCTCAGGAATAGGTTAAAAACCCCCATGGCCTAATAATGGTGCTAGACACTCCAGCTCCTTTCACTTATTGTTACATGCAGAGTATCACTGTCCCAGACAACTATCCCTCTGAAGGGTGAAGGACCAAAATCTTTACCATCTTACTGAGAAGTCATAAAGAAACCAAAAAAAGTGTTGTTTGGTCTACTGGTCCTTCACATCAGTTCCAGAAGCTGTAATCCTGACAGTTTCCTCAACCCATAACCCATGACTGCTGACAAGCTCAGAAGTTTTTTGCTTCTGTCTGAACAGCAACATAATTTGAACAGAACTGTCTTCTTGACTCATTGTCATCATAAGCACAATCAACTACTCCTGAAATCTGATGGTTTTTTTCAAGAGGTAAGAGATGCTGATGCAATTACATCATCAAAAGAAAAGGAAACCCTATAACTTTGTGGTCAGTGATACAGGATCAGAAGAAGAATGAATTTAAAAAGGCCTAACAAGTCGCCTACAAACTTGAAATCTACAAGAAACCAGAAAAGTACTTAAAAACATAGATGTATAGGATCAAGAACCACGTAATCCAGAAGGAACATAACTGGACAGTAAGAGAAAACAGCTTTCCCAGTAAATTTGAGCAGTTTGATTCTCTCTGAAAAGGGTGCCTACCAACCATTTACAAGCAGCTTTCTTGAGGAATCAAAATTTGTTTCTGCATGTGCTCATATCATCTCTGCATTTCATACCAACACAGACAACTCCTTCCAGCTGGGGACAGGCCGCCACACAGTACACAAAGATACACTGTACTGAGATTTCCCAGCCAAAAAGGGAGAAAGGTCAAAGGACTCATATCACATAACTGGCCGAAGTGTTTTTAAAATGGAAGATGCCAAAACAGGGGGCCTTATAGTGTTCACAAAGTTCTCATTTATCACAAAAGTTTTAACAGAAACTATATTTGGCCTTGAGGGTTTGAAAAGAAAGCAAGCAGGCAAGACACAGCTCCGTGGAGGCAGCACAGAGCAAAATAAGAGATATTTGTAAGGAAAGAAATTTCATGACATATCCACAGCCATTTGCTACTCATCACCACTCAGCAGTGACCTCTTTGAGGAACTCTACTGTTTACATACCAATGCTAACCAATCTTTTCAGTATCACATCTTAGTTCTATGTTAAAAAGCAAAATTTTGAAGTTATGTAGGAAAAGCCTGTAGCCCTTACACTGAAATGCAGACACACATATTGAAGAGTGACTGCCACTGGCAGGTTTGACAGCTCTCCATGTTTTGAGAAATGCCTTAGATATGTATCTCAGTTGAGAGCATTCCTGACACTACAAAAAAAAACAAAAACCAAATCATGTGTTTGTATGTGGACCATTCTTAGGTTTTAAACATAAGAAGATGTCATGAATCTGTATTAGATACGCTGAAACAAATTTCCTACTATTGCAAATTTACCTTACAGCCACATTGTTCTAAATTGCCTTGGCTATACTGCATCTTGGATAACAACTCCATAGGTGCATAGAAGAGTCTCTGAAGAGGTTTCTGGGAGATTTTTGGTAGAGTAATAGTTCTGCAATTACAGTAGGCTGCAAATACTGCTAAAGTGTAAATACAAACTTTGAGAAATCAGTACTTGGCCTCCAGTCCTCCATTCAGTTTGGCTCAAGTCACCCCTACTCTGGCTGCTGAAAAAAATTTATTTATAAAACCATTTGATGATACAGTCAGAGAGCAGAAAAAAAAGAGAATTCCAATGCCAGCTAGAGCATAATGGCAAAAATGGGCACTGGCAAAATATTTAAGAATAAACCAAAACATATTCCTAGGTAAGCAGCTTGCCCCAGCTTAAATATACCAGAATAGGAATCACAGGCATGCAAGGTAAAAAGCCCAAGCGATATTCTCCTTCATTAAAATCATGGGTTGGCAGAGGGAGAAGGACTCTCATCTCACCCTATATCCATCTGAGCAAAGATTCAGTTTAGTCTGAACAAGTTCTCAGATGTGTGGAAAGCCTTATCTATTCAAAACACAGACAAACCAGTTTAAGTACTTTTGTATGAATGTTAAGCAAGCAACCTGGGAGGCTAAACCAGTTCCCAGGAGCAGCCAGCTTTTCTGGCATAATGCAAAAAGACTGGCCACCCCAGGTATGCATAAACTACTACTAACACAGCTCTACTTTCCTATCTAAATGAACGGTTTCCCAAGAATCATTATGAACTTTGAAAGTCCAGGCAAAACAAAAAAAAGCAACCTGTTTATACATGCTCAGTTTCACAGAGGAATAAAAAGCCCAAGTGCCTCTTTTGCAAGTTTCATGTATCCTGGAATAAACGGAAATCACCTCTCTCCAATTTTTTATTCACACATTCATCTCAGAACCATGTTGACCAATTCTAAAGCTGTTTAAGAGGATTTACTATTTCTGCTAACCAAAAAAGACATGGCTAGTTTCTTCATTAGCTCATTAACTGAGGAGGGGCTGCAAAGGTGAGAAGCGTAAAGGGACCTTTGTGGACCATTATTACAGACAGGAACAGACACCACTGGATAGACATAGCTTCAGGACTGCAGATTATAAAGGCTGAGCATCTCACTCAGCCTTTCTTTGCCAGTATTGACACACATTGAATTCCACACGTTGGGACTTTCACTCCCCACACCTGGAAGAGAAATCACGGAAAACCAAAAGACAAGTTGCCAATTGTAACAAAGGTGCAAAAACTGGTAGGAACATGAAGGAAAAGAGAAACTTGGTTACTTATTCCAGACTTGTATGACACACTGGGGTACACTATTCCCCAAAACCTCTTCCTTCTGTACTTTCCAGGCCACTTGCTCACCTCCAACAATTAGTGAATTTCCCTTCCTCATCGTTTTTGCCTTTCACAGAGAGACCTAACCTGTCATTCCCCAGGAACTTACTCATCACCATCAGAACTTTAGTCAGCTCTGGTCTCTCACAGACCAAATGTCTGTAAATCCGCTTCTCTTCAACAGTCATCTGTATTGCAGTTTCATACAGGGGTATTTCCTTGGCAATTTTATTTACAGAGGGGGAAAAAACAATCCCAAAATAGCCAAAATTCCGAATTCAGTGGTTCAAAACAACTAAGCAACAAAGGAGGTGCTACAGAAATACAAGATCTGTGGCTGTGTCACAGTCGTTGCTCAGATTACATTGTAGGGGCAGACCCAGTTCAACATCCACTACACTTTGGCTTCTCTTTGAGTGACAGCATAACCTGAAGATCTTTTTGGACCAAGCTCCAAATACTAAAATGGGATAAGGTAATTTTGATCACAGAATCATAGAATGGTTTGGAATGAAAGCGGACCTTGAAAATAATCCTGTTCCAAGGCCACGGGCGTGGGCAGGACACCCTTCAACCACGCTGGGCTGCTCAGAATCCCATCCAAGCTGGCCTTGAACATCTCCAGGGATGGACCTATCAACCTCTTAGGTTGATATTGTATCATTCTCGACTTCACCAGTGAATTTTGCCTCTCGAGACTGAAGTACTGCTCAAAACCAGAGAAAAACAAACAGGCGGAAATACGAGTTTCTGGCTCGAGAAGCGGCCGAGCGGGACGGGCAGGCCCGAACGGCGGACACTGACAGACGCAGGGGCGGCAATTCGGGGCGCGGGGCCCCCGCCAGGGCCGCGCTCGGCTCCGGGGGCGCCGCCTCGGCCGCGCCGGGCCCGGCCCTTTGTTTGGCCGCCGCGGGCACAGAGCTGGGGCGGCGCAGAGCCCTGTCCGGGCGCACCCGGAGCGCCAAGACAAGCCATAAACAAGCGAGGCCGGTGCTCGGGGGCCCCGCAGACCCGCGCCGGGCGCGCTGCGGGGCGAGGTGCCTATCCCGCCGGCGTGGGGCCGTGGCGGGGTGGGACGCGCCCGGCTCCCCGGCCCTGCGGCGCGGCCCGGCTCAGTGCGGGCGGCAGCGCGGCACTCACCCAGGTGAGGAGGCTCTCGCCAAGCTCGGCGCGCTCCAGGCTCTCCACGTTGAACATTGCGGGATGCGAGGCCGCGGCAGGGTCGGGGCCGCGGCAGGGTCCGGGCCGCCAGTGCCGCCCCGCCCCGTCCGGGCCGGGCGGTGATGCCGACACGTCACCGCGCCCTGCCGGGGCCGCCGCGCGCCTGCGCACGCTGGGGCGGGGCGGGAGGGGACGCGGCGCGACCCCGCGGCGGGGCGGGGTCGGCGGAGAGCGCAGCTGAGGTACCGCGGCGGGACGGGCGGGCTCTGCGGGGCGCTCCTCGCACCAGGCCGGGCTCCGCTGGGTGCGGGCGCTCCCCTCCCCTCCGCTTACCTTCCCTCCCCTCCGCCGCAGGGCCGCCGCGGCGCCGCTTGCGCGGTGCGAGGAGCGAGGAGCGAGGAGCGGGGAGGAGGGTTCTGCAGCCCTCCTGTGCCCTGGCTGTGCGTGCCGCGGCTCTGGGCCCGGAGGAGCTGGCTGGGAGAGCGTCCGGCAGGGCTGGGAGCGTGGGCTTGTGAGGATGCGGCTCCCACAGGCGTCCTCCTGTTGGTGTATGCTGTGGCTTGGCTTGTGGGTGGACCTGCAAGGTTTTCCTCTCTTTTTTGGGGCAGATGGTGACATCCTTTTCAACAAAACTCTGCAGTAAAAATTAATGAACAGCCAACCTTCCAGTATCTGAAGAGGCCTGCAGGGATGCTGGAGAGGGACTCTTGGTCAGAAACTGTAGTGACAGGACAAGGAGTAATGGGTACAAACTGGAAGAGGGGAAAATTAGGTTAGATATTAGGAAGAACTTCTTACTGAAAGGTGATGAGACACTGAAACAGGTTGCGCTGGGAGGCTGTGGGTGCCCCAACCCGGTCAGTGTTCAAGGCTGGGTTGGATAAGGCCTTGAGCAACATGGGCTGCTGGGAGGTGATCCTGCCCATGGCAGGAGGGGAGGTAGAATCAGATCATCCTTAAGGTCCCTTCCAACTCTTAACAGTCTATAATTCTATGATTTTATAAAAGTTACTTGCTTAGCACTAGCTGCAAATGGTGACTAGGAAGAATTTTGTCACATACGAAGTGATTAGTTACTGGAATGGGCTACCCAGAGGAGGTGGTGGAGGCACCGTCCCTGAAGGTGTTTAAGGAATGACTGGACGTGGCACTCAGAACCGTGGTCTACTTGACCTGGTAGTGTCTGGTTATAGGTTGCATTATCTCAGAGGTCTTTTTCGACCTCATTGATTGTGTGAGATTCTTAAGGTAATTAATTTTTAATCTCAAAGGCAAGAAGCCTGTCTGTGGCCAGAGAGTTTCTGCATCCTCACCGTGCCCTGGCCAGAGGAGCTATCCATCATGCAGCAAACCTGAAGGGTTTGAGTAACTCTTTCTCAGTAGTCAGTTGAATTTTGGCCCATCTGAAGTTTGCATTGAGAGTGTGAGGCAGCATGGTAAGTTCTGCAGGCCCCTGTCAGTTAACAACTGGCCTGACATGAACAACATGGAGTAGCAGGCACAGTGCACTGATCACAGCTAAGGATTGGATAAACAGCCAAGAAAGGAAGGGTTAACAATGCAGAAACTGTCGCTTTTCCCCAGTTTTCTCAGAATTCAATTAAATACATTAGTAGCAGGGACAAAATCTGAGAGGTCCCTTTGTGTCATTTTAGTTTTGAACTAAAACGTATTGTAGATGCTACAAAATCTTTCCAATTTTTTTCCCAGTAAATTACCATCTCCCTGATCTCATTGTACAAGATACTGTTTAAGTTATATCAAATCTGTCTTCATTTAGAGGTAGCTTTCACGTTTGGGATTGGGTCTTAAAGTCTTGGAAACCTGCACAGCTATAACCTTCCATTACAAGTTTTAATTGTGCTTTAAACAATATGTTTTTGACAAATAGTATTCACAGATATATTTCATTGTTTAAGGTTTTTTCCACATTTCCTTTAAGTCCCATTTCCCACTCTGCTTTGCATGTTGCCACAAGGTGTAGCTTGTATTTTGCTGACACAAGCAAATACAGTACTGCTGTCTTGTCTTGCTGTCTATTGTACATATGATGTTGTATATGAAAGCATTGCTTTCTACAACAAGGAATTCTTGGGCACTTTCCCTAGAAGACATTTGAAGCCTCTTCATTTTTAGCTGACGTATTACCATACTATTGTAAACTTTATTATAATTAAGTGACAGAATTGTTTTTTTCTTTCTGTCTGATCAGGAAAGTCAGATATCCCAGCTGAAGGCACTGGCAAGCTCTTCTTCATGCTCCTATCTGCGTATGAATTCAGTTCCGTCCACTGATTTCTTTTGAGCTCTATACCATTTGGTATGTTTTAGCCTTATAAATCAGTGGAAGACTTTGTTGGGAATCATTTTTCGGAGCTTATACATCACCCAGACAGATACTCAAAATAGTAATGCTATACAGGCCACTAAATTTGTCTTTTTTCTTCAAGTCACCCACATGGTTTCAGGCTCAAGAGAAGGCTTTTTGTTTTCTCAGTAGAATGATATAATAACTTAGGATTATTTTCCCTTACTGCATTGCGTCTGGAGTTTGAATCTGCATTATTTTTAACTTGCAAATCATCATTTCATCAGCAAAAGTAGAATATCTACTTTCTGTTTTCTTACTTTTTTTTTTCTCTTTAGGAAAAAATGTGCCTCAGAGACTGCTGACCTCAGACCTTGCAGAAACCTGCTTTACCAGTCAAGTGCTTCAGTCAGTCGGTTCTTAAGGTATTCTGAACAAAATTATTATTTGTGTACTGAAATTGTCCTCTCCCTCTTTTGGCAAGTCTCTTTAGGCCCTTTCCTTTCTCTTTTGCAAAGAGCATGCATGCATCTCTACATGCATGTAGTCAGCACAATCCTGAAAGCATCGGTGATTCATGATAAAGACGAGTTTGGCTATAATTTCATTGTACCAGCTGAGCTGATTTGTAACTCCAAAGTTGCTGCAAACTCATAATAATCATGCATTAACATACTGCATGAAATCGTAGTAGGAGAATCCCAAGACAGTTTTAACAACCTTCCCACAGAATGTATCTTAGCAATTTATATGTTGCTATATATTTTTTAATATTTCTTTTTTTTTTCTTTATTCAAATAAGACTGCTCACAAAAATAAAAAGCCAATCAATTCTTTTTGCCTAGAACCACTTCTTTGGAGTAGCCCATCCATTGTTTCCATTATTTCTGTTCATAATGTTCCATTTGCTATACCACTATTTCAAAGTCCAAGTTCAGTACCCTGAAAGAACCTGGATAAAATAAATCATCTCAGGATTCAGCTGATCTAGGGTTTAGGCTGGCAAACTCATAAAGTCGTCAATACTTCATCATGTGTATTTAGTGCTTGCCATTGTTAACTGTTTCTGAATGCAGGCTGGGCATATCTTTGACCTCTGAAAGAAGGAGAGCATACACAGTAGGATGTTCAGTTTGCTGGGTCAAATCCATTCACAAAGTCCCATTCTCAACCACAAAGAGTTGCTATGACCTGTTACTACACTGAAGCAGGAAGTAATTGGATTAATTCTCATGAGAGAGGTTTCAATTTTTGCCCTAAATTTAAGAGTCTTTATTTTGGGAAATTTTGTCTATTTTTCCTCTTAAATTAAATATGCTTAATTTATGGCTAAGATATTTCAATATAAGCTAATGTCTGTTTAGGGTGTAGATTACAGAATAAATGCGCTCTGGTTTAGTATATTTAAATTCCTAAAACTTGATTTGTGTTATCTAAAACAGGCCAGTCTTACTAGAAAACAGTTGATACAAATCAAGCCTTTGTTTTTTCTTTTTTTGTTTTTTCTTTCCATGGAAAGAAGTTTCTAGGGGTTAAAGCCTTTTTGTTCTTAAGACACTGTGACTCATGGTATTTTACTAGTTGCAGATGAATTATCTTATGCTGGAAAACACATGATCTCTACAAATTAAGCAGCCTTCTTAAGGGGCCGTGATAATGCTTTTGCTAACAAAAGACAACCAGCAAAAGGAATTGCAGGTGTTGACTTGCACACTGGCCCACCATCCCTGTCTTAATTTTATAGCTTTTTTCCAAGCACTGAGAGTGGCTGCCAGTGCTGCATCAAGAGAAAAACACTCAAAATAAAACTGAAATAAATGAAAAACACCAAACTCCATTGTTCTCATCCAGGTCACTCCCAGCTCATCCCTAAAAGGAAACATTGTTATCCAACTTATCTTTCAGATTTTGAGCAAATTGAAGCAAACTCTCAAAGTCGATACAGTTAGGTTAGTAACTTGTATCTCACAGCAGTATTGCTTGTGTGTTACCTTGTTGGTTTCTCAGGCATCAAGAGGGCCTCTTACTTTATTTTCACTGTGCATGCACATTCCTTTGGTAATGGGTCCTACAACTGTGTGGGTTTGAGATTATATTAGCATATGGTATTTCCCTAATAAACTTCGAAGAGTTTGACTCAGAAAACTGTGGTAATACTCTGCTGTGGATAGGTGACAACAAGTGTTGAACAGATCATGGTAAACACTGTTTGTTTTTAATTTCTTTTTGAGTCATGGCATGGGGTATTGTAGCTGTGCTGTATGTTGAACATTGAAAGTCTTAATAGCACTTCTCAGATCTGAAAAATAAATAAATCATGCATTCACACTATAGTATGTCTTCATGCCCTGACATTTCAGTGTGAACTGTATGAGTTTCCAGGAATAAAAGACATGGTACTTGCGGTATTGCTCTTTATGGTTCTCCTTCTTTTGCTTACACCTGCATGCATTTTTAATACATAAGCACAGAGGGAAAAATGTAACTTTTGAAAGGCCTGCAGATTCTTATTTGGAATGTAGTTACATTAGTGTTAATTTCTGTCAGTGATCACTCTGAGAAAAATTGATTGTAAACAAGCTGATTTTCTGTTCAGATGGTTAGTTTCTGACAGTCTTTGCAAACAAAACTGCTGATTTTACAAACAGTGAATTACATTCCTTTCCATTGCCAAGTATTTCGTGGACAGTGCAGTCTGAGGTTGTTTACATTCTGTAACTATCAAGACTCTTAATGCAGATAAACCTGATCCCACTCTAAGTACTGTGCTGCAATGTCAAGCTGTGACTTAGACAGCCCAAGTGGGGTGGAGGAGTAATTCCTTACCTTTTATTTTTTCCCTTTCTGTATTGTTTTACCTCAAGCAAGTGCAAATAGCCTGCAGATAAGATGAAATAAAACTGGAAATTAAGTTTGGGGCTTCTTTATTGTTATTTTTAATGTAGAAAAAAGGCCAAACATTTTTGTCAGTTTTTTAAACTTTGCAGCTGTTAATTTTAACATTCTGAAGTTGACTGTATAAATTCCAGGTTTGATGTGACTAATGCTAGATATGGCTTGGTTTTCATCCCCTATTCGGAACACAGGGCAGAGTTATGCTTTCCTTTAAGAAAGCTGTCCTTGTTAAATGGCTGAAAGGAGAAAACGTCTTAAGTATAACCAAAAATCAATTATCAAAATTAAATCTCTTTTCAATTACTGCCTTTCCCCTCCCCCGAAATAATTCTGTTTGTTTGGTATTTTCTCAGAAAGCTAGTTTAGGCAGGAATTAATTTATTGTATTAAAGACCAGAAACACAGCAATAAAAAGCAATTCAAGCCTTCTTAGCAATTATATGAAAAAACAAAAGTAACAAATCTACAGAGAAAAGCAACTTTAAAATTATTTAATGTTTGAAAAACCTAACCTATGATGTAGAATGCAGATCTGAAAAGGAGTATATGATGAAAAGGTTGATAAATAAAACACTATCTTTATATATATAATACTACATTATATATCATATATGTAATAGACAACTAAATACTATTATTTTTTCATAACCAGACAAATGTAGTTGATCAATGCATGGAATTCAGTATAAACCACATCAACTTGCTCTTAAATTGTATCAGATTATTAGCTGTTACTGTTTTAGGAGTGAATAGATATCTGTGATAAAGTTTGGTTCTGGAAGTCTTCTCTGACTCTCAGTCTTTATTAATGCTAGTTGTCTCTGAAGACTGAAACTTCTTCATTGCATTATTTAAATCTCCAATAACTTCTTTATTAGTTGTACCAACTGAGAGGGCACCTCTGGTAAACATATGCACTATGAGGCAAGATTCCTTAGCAGCTATTTTAGTACTGTTACCAAGCCTATCATGCATTCAGACCACTAGAGATGTCTTCATGGGCTGCTGTGGTTCCACCTTAAGAAACATGAACTACAAGTTCAAGATTTTTTTGTTGCAAAATATTCAAAACAGACTTGAAATGAGACAATTCCTTCCTCCTTCAGTCATTTTTCTAATGGCATATTTTAACATTGTAGCCACTGCTTTTTTAACATTCTAACTCAGACATAGGAGGAGGAGAAGGAGTCTGTTACTGTCTCTACTGAGGATTGAGTTCAGAGAAACTATGTATTTGTCTTTTGAACAGTTACCCTTCTGTTTGTAGTTCCTAGTTTATGTCAGCTCTCCCGTGCAATGGTCTTGTTCCGAGAAAGGGATAGAAGTAATGAGGAAAATATGCACAGCACTTGTTGACTGTACAGAAGCAGCAAGTAAGTTAAAATATGAACGGCATGGATAGCTTGTCTTAGAATTCAGATATAGAAGTGGCTGAGAGTGAGACTGAACCAGCAATTCCACTCCCCCCTCTAAACATCTTTGTGGTATTAGTACATAACTGAATAAAAGTGTCCGAAGGAGTGGCATTTTATTTAAGGAGAAAGACTGTGTGAGAATGTCTTTTAGACACCGGGCTTGTGTGAAAATGGCCACTGGAAAGTCATATGTGTTTGCAAAGTGAAGGGGTGAAGTAGATACAGGTAAATGTGCAAGAAGGAAGAAGAGGTGAGGATCTATGTGGTTCTTTGTCATGTTCTGCTGCTAACCTCTGCATTGTATTTTAGTTATTTCCAGAAAAGTGCATGAGAAGATGTGAAGGCAAGCAGATGTGGAGAGTGCTAGTAATGGTAGGCAGGTATGGATTAAGAGTGTTGTTGCAAGGAACATACGGAGAGGGAGACAGAGCTCTAGAGTCAATGTCTTGAAGGCTGTAAAAGGAAACTGAGTTAAGTTGGTGTTATATTGACAATACATGAGTTGGTTTTGAAGTGCACCAAGTAGGAAGCCTTTCAGGTGCTAGTGTGAGAAGCACTTGTCTTCTAAAAGTACGGTTAAATTATCTGCATGTCTCTGCCACAGTGTGTATTTCTGAAAAGAAAAAAAAAAGGTAATATTTCATGGGATGTAGGTCTTCTTGACATGTTGGTCTATTTTACCAGAACTAAAGCAGGACAGTGGAAGGATTACCACATACCAGTTCCCTGGCATTTACTTCTGGTTTTATTCTGAGTGATCAAGCCAGAAATAACAGTGTAACACAGTGGAAAATGGCTGACCCAGAATGGGGTATTGTAAGAGAGAGAGACATCGTCAGGCTTGGATGTGCAAGGAAATTAAGTATACAGGTTGGGAATGTTGAGCTGGGGAGGCATCACAGCACACCTGCCAGTCCAGATCCTCAGCACTCAGGGAACTGCTGCTCAGAAAACTTACACAATATCTTAACCTTGTAGCTTTAACTCAGGAATATAATTGTGTCACAAGCTATGCAGGAAAATGCTGTAACTCCCTGTGTAAGCTCATGTTGCTATGTAAGACCTTTCCAAAAGATCTGGTCTTTTATTCATTAGTATATATGAAACTTGTGTTAATATTGGCCTACTTTAAACATGCCTGGTGATGCGTCACTGGTGTTCCACCTTCAGGAGAAGTTACTTCTTCCAAATACTAAATGACATTTCAGTAGTTAGACTATGACACAGTTGCTTATGGAAAGCTGTAATTAGCAAAAAATTATAGTTACAGAAATAATAGTCTCAGTTCAGATTGGAATGCTTAGGATAACTTAGTTTATTGTTTCACTTCATATATATTTCATTATTCCATTTTGGTTTTCACAGTAAAAGCCCCAAAATACAACAACAATTAAAGGAATCTCCATTCTCCACAAGTTTGCTCTGCTCTTATGGTACTTAATTATAGTGTCAGCCTGTATCAGCTTTTCTTGTGTTGCTGATACAGAGGGCAGCTCCTGGGAAAAAGCTCCATTGCTCATACTGGCGAAAGTCTAGAGAGTGAGAGTAGGTGTCTTATGGAAAAGATTACACTTGCGTATTAGCAATAGCCTGGCATGTAGAAATATTGCCGAGGTATTCATTCCAGGTATCCACTAAAATCCTGATGACTCGTATTCCATTTCAGTTTTGCAATTAATTCAGAGCCAGAGGGTGTCTGGTGATGTTTGCTACACAGCAAAGTTTGAATTAAAAAATGACACATGAGCTGTGAAGTGTAGAGAAACACTGATGAATGCTTTCAAGCTTAAGGCACACACACTGGAGACTATGAAACAGAACAAATAATACCAATCTTATCTTCTCTCGGAAACAGATACTGGGATTTTATGTCAGCTGCATATGAAAAATGCTTCAATTGTGTATGGACATTGCTTCAGTATGACTTTTTATGTCATTTGGCAGAGTTAGCTTCACCCTTCTGATTTTATAATATTCACAGCTGTAGTTCATTTCAATTTGTGATTGCAACAGGAATGATTTAGCAGTGTTGGAAACAGTTTTGTTTTTCAGGTGTCCAGCTGTAGGTTAGTGATGTAGGTTAATAGATGTTAGCAATTGCCAGTCATTCTGATGGCTCCATATGTGAAATGAATATAAAACAAATTCATCTAACCAGGGAAGCCTGGTAATACTCTTTTGCTTTTGAGTTTGCCCCATATTTCTAGCTGAAGGATGGTAAAGCACAGATAAGACAGATAAAAGTATAAAATGCATTGTGTGATTCCTGTGTGTTCAAATGGGCATTTAACACTAAAACCAGCTAAACCCCAAATGTCCTTGTTTCTTTATTCACATAAGTAGTGAAAATTAGGTTTCTGTGTTGGCTTAGCCTAGCAGGAATGATGTGATGTGCACTAGCTAAAACACGTGATAATGCAGAGTCATTATAATTTTGTTTTAATAAATTGTCCTTAGAATATGTCCAACTGAGTCATGACCTATTCCTATGCAATTTATCTTGTAATGATTCCCAGCTTAATTGACTGATTTTTAAAAACAAAAAAAATCTTTAAATCACAAGACAGTCATTTAATATTTGTTTGCTACTGCACAAGACCTCTACGCAAGCTCAGTGTTAGGTAAAAATAGACCCATTCTTTCTTCTTTTACCTTTTTTCTGCCCAGCAATGACTGTTCTGTTGCTTCAGGAATTCGTTGTTTATATGAATAGATGAGTATACATATTGTTTGTAGCTATGTTTAAACTGTATGTGTGTGCACACATGTTTTAATATATATGTATATGTATATATTTCTTTTTACATTTTAGAGCTGTGATGGCCAGTCACCAAGCAGAAGTTCAGAGGTTGAAGCTAGATAATGATTCAGTTATAGAAGGAATAAGTGACCAAGTACTGGTGGCAGTTGTGCTCAGTTTCACTTTCATTGCTGCACTGGTATATACGCTTTTAAGGTGAGAATATGTTGACAGGAATTAATCAACATACCTGCATTTATAAAATTGTAACTTTCTCAACAAATTTTTGCATTGGTACTTAAAAGCTGTGACTTTTTGACATTAGGGAAGTGATTGTTTGATCACTTACTCTGTTTTATGATCTAACTGACAGAATGAAATGGTGCATTTCTCAAAAATGGAGTTTAACTCTTCCTTATCTTCAGGATAATAATGTTCATCATTCCTTAAAACTGAAAATGGCTGAATTCACAGTCTCTATGGCTACTGTGTCATGTTTGGTTACAAAGTACAGATTTGTCAACAGTGACTTCAAAATTAAAATTGGGTATAATCTTCCAATGCATGTTCTACTTGTAGTCTCCTCAAAAAAAAAAAAAAGCCCAAGCCAAAAAGCTCCAAACCCAAATTAAATTACTGATTTGTTTATGGATTAATATACCATTAAAAGAGTGGACTTTCTTATGCTTTCCACAAATCAAAATGCTAAGTTCAGAATTCAGTAACTTTAATGGTCAAGTCATCAAAGCTTATTTTCATTTCGGAGTTTCTCTTTGCAACCTAAGAATTATTTTTGTGTTTAGGGGAGATGAGTCTGAGCTTTAGAACGGTTTCTTTTCTTTTTGTTTTTATTTTTTGATGTTCTCTATACTGAAAGCAGAAGAGATTTTGCAACCAAGCAAACTCAATTTCAGTGATACATTGGCATTATGGAATTTACTGAGGAGGATATGTCGATAAGAGAAATTGTCAGAATTGGAGTTCAGGAGATGATACATCGGTGATGAAAGGTTACTTGGAGAGGGAGATAAGGGCTAGTTACTACCTGTGCAGTGTAATGAGCTCAGTTAAAAGGTTGTCTGTGGATCCTGTTACGTACTTTGATGGTTTATTTTCTGGAGGTGCAAACAGTTAAGACACTTCTGCATTGTATGAGTCTTGACCAGTGACAGGACTCAAGGAAATGGCGCGAAGCTGAGTCAGGAAAACTTTAGGTAACAGGAAAAAGCTTTTCACCCAATATGTGGCTGGGCCCTTGAAGAGTCTCCCCAGGGAAGTGGTCACAGCACCAATCCTGACAGAGTTCAAGAAATGTTTGGACAATGCTCTCAGGCACATGGGGTGACTCTTGGGGGTGTCCTGCGTAGGGTCTGAAGTTTGACTCGATGATTCTTGTGGGTCCTTTCCAAATCACCATATTCCATGATTCTGTGAAGACTGAAAGTCTTATCAGCATCCTCTTGCCTCTCTGCTCTGCCTTCTGGTACTTTCTGAAATTGCATGTATTCAGCAGCACTTTACTTCCTTTGTCTTGTCACCATCAAAATCTGCACAGTGTTAGAAAATCTGTACAAGACAAAAATTATATTACTTTCAATTTATGGAGCACAAAGTGGGGGAAAAGAGTGGTTGGGGTTTTTTACTTATCTTGTTATCTTAAGCATTACAGTGGTCTGTGTGTTCCCTATACTGTGTTCATTAACCCAGTCTCTTTGCCACCCGTGCTTCTGTACGTAATAGCTGAAATATTTAATTTGGGTAGGAACACATGATAAGATAAGATATCATGAATAAGAATACATGAAAGAAAACTTAGGGTAATGAATAGTTTTGGGAATGGAATAAAAAGTAGAAGCAAGAAGTACATTTTGCAGTAGATTTTAGGGGGCAGAAGTGGAATGTGGAAGAAACTGTTCAGGGATATGATTGCTGTACTTGTTTCCAGCAGTGAGAACTCAGTGAAGCATCACATCAAGGCATGAGCTGAAGGTGTTCAGGTTTCTGGCAGACAAACTTACTAGCCATAGTTAACACATATACAAGTCGCAGATGTTTAGTTCAGGTACAATATAATACTTTTGTAAAGCCTGTGTGGTTTTAAATTATGAATTTGATAAAATTAAGCCAGATTTTTTTCTGTCATCTTTTAAATTGGTGTCTGGGTTGTCACATTACAAATGAGATTGAAAAAATTCAAACTATTCAACAAATTAAAGGAAACCAGGTGATTTACATACTTCATGTTCATGGATCTGCAGGTTTAGATCTTTTTATCTCATTTTTCTGTGCCTATACTCAAACTTCTAGTGTGAGTATAAGATCAAGTCAGTATTTTCAGCAGAAGTGAGATCTTAATCCTTGGAAATTATCAATGATCAGTGCATGGTGATGCACCAGTCCCTGTAACTACTGTCCCTCAGTTTCCTGGTGTGAGACTGTGCACTGTATGAGTAGGCAGCCTCCCTCCTTCCAATAATAGTAGTTTGGTGGGCCTCTCTGTGGTACATGGTACAATCTTTCAACATCATAGGACTTTTTTCCTCAAGTTTTGGAATGCTAGTACTCAGAAGTGGGGAAATAAAAAGCCATTGCATCTAACTTTGTTTCTTTGTGGCTTGTGTGTGATAAAACCTTTAATTATATAGTACCATACTGATTTTCATTTATTTCATTTATCTTCTTACACTAATTGCATGACAGAAGTTATGAATTTGATATGCCTTCACCTCTGCCTGTCCCTTCCTGAATGTTGCGTGTTGTTTTGCCACTTCCTTGTCTTATGCATAAGTGACAGTATATGTTGTACCTCTACAGTGTCACAAATGCTCTCGTGTATTCAGCCTAGCATGTGATACCAGGGTAAAGTCATTTGAATGAATGCTTTAGCAGCAAATTTGCAATTAATTGTTTATGGAGGAATCAAATTAATCTGGTTTATAATTCATACCTTCCACTTGTGTGTGAATTGAATTTCAATATATATCAAAAGTTCTGGCAAACTGAAGGTGCAAAATATGCTCATTTTGTAGCATCTGAACAGGAAAATAGCTTTATACATATAACATGTATGACAGACAACATTCACAAAATCTGACTCATGGCAGCCCAGGGTGGGTAAGAAGGGTTTTAATATAGCCTTCCCATGGTGAAACTTTCATACATGTCATCCACATTGGTGTTAAACAAATTTACTTTTTACAGATATTCATTTAGTTAGCATGAAGAATATGGGGCTTGTCTATTTCTCTTTGAAAAAAAGAATGAAGCAGATAATACTGCATTACTGCCATGTTTAACATTTTATGATTGCCGATGTTAAATGAAGGAAAACATTGCAGAAGCTCCTAGTGCCATTGAGGAAATGATGGACTAGAACTGCAGCCAGAAAATGCCCTAAAAATTCAGGCAGTCCAGCCCTCATCTCTGATAGAGGATCAGCTTGCCTAGATATCCCTGGAAGCATTACAACCTGTTTGGTTTTTTTTTTTTTATTTAACTTCTAGTGAGGAATAGATCACAATACCCTGAGAGAGTCTTCTCTGGTTTTATACACTTAGCAGTTAGAAGTGGTTTTCCGTGAGGCTTAGATAACTGGGAAATAATTGTCCATATTTATAGAATGAAAGCCTTATCCTGACCCCTTTTCTCTCCCTGAGCAGTCTTCTATATGAACTGACATTTCTTCATTCTTAATTTAATGTTTAAAAAATGTGGGCAGCAGTTCTTATTCTCTTCTGAACTTCCTCCAACTTCTCTATATGTTTTTATGCATTTAGCCCAAAATGGAGAACAAAATGCAGCTGAGACCTCAACACTGCTAAGCAGAATGCATCACCATTGAAATCCATGTGAATAAATAAAGCATAAAAATTGAGTTTAGCATATGCTGTTGAATAATATTTATTGTAACTCAACACCTCTTATTGTTGTCAGCATGTTTTTTAATTTCAATTCTGTTCCCATTGGCTTTGGAATTTCAAATTTTTAATATATCCATCCTCCTTTCTTCAGTGAATCCCTTCCCTATGATTCCTCTTGGCATCTCCAACCTGTCATTTGCTTGCCTGCAGTGTCTTTCTTTTTAAAAAAGAGTGATTTTAAAAGAATGATTTCTTTTTATATCCAGTCTGCTGATAGTTACATAAAGTCAACATTCTAAATCTAACAGTTTGTCTACCCTTTCTTATGTAAATGTTATGTAGCAGATAAAATTGAAATAGGAGGTTTCAACTCTAACTTAGGCAGTAAGTGCAAAACTAATAAATCTATGAGTAAAAAACTAGCAGTCAAGGCAAAAATGAAATTTTTTCTGCATGTTTAGTACAAAAGCTTTTAAGCTACTTCACTTTTTGTAGATTCCTGGCTTAATTGTTTTAACATGATGATGAAGTCTGTCTGAAAAATCTTGCTACTGTTCAGCTTTAAATGTCCAAAGCAACTTTAGGATCCAGAATGAATGTCCTGTTTCCTTAATTACTTGTGTACTTCCTTTAAAATCCTTTATAGCAGGAAAGAGTGATTTCTTCTCTTTGTTCAAGTTTCATATTTTTTCCAATAGTTGTTTTTCAGTGTTGGGTCACAGTGTTTTTTATTGCTTGTGTTTCCTTTCACAGAAATGAACATCAGAACATACATCCAGAAAATCAAGAGTTAGTGCGAGCTCTTCGTCAGCAGCTTCAAACAGAGCAGGTGCTGCACTAAACATTGCCATCATTCAGCTCTCGAGTGTGTGGTAGTGTAGACTTCTCTGAGGTTCTGGAAGAAGCTTGTGTTGAAAGTTACAGAAGCTCACTTACTGTACAGAGACATCTCTGAAATTGGTCAAGTAATGAGATAACTTAGGCTTTTTTTAATGAATGTGTTAAGTAATTAAAACTAAATATTTGGCTGTCTCTTTTTTCAAACAAGATTTTGCCACAAGGTAGAGTATATTAGGTGATGCTGTGTGCTTCCTGCAGTTTTCCTGGGAACTTAGTGGTAAAAGAAAGGAAATCTGGAGTACAGTTTGCCAACACAAGACAGGGGTTAGATGTTTAGCTTGATTAACAATGTGTAGCAGAACAATGGCACAGCAACAACAGCCAGGCAACAAGGACTGACAGAAACTTTTTACCAAAGCCTTTAGTAACAGGGCAGTGGGCAATGGCTGTAAACTGAAAGAAGGTAGGTTTAGATGGGACTTAAGGAAGAAGCTCTTCACTATGAGGGTAATGAGGTACTGGAACAGGTTGCCCAGAGAAGTTAAGGATGCTCCATCCCTGTAGTGTTCAAGGGCAGGTTGGACAGGGCATGGAGCAACCTGGTCTGGTGAAATGTGTCCCTGCCCATGGCAGAGGGCTTGAAACTTGGTGATGTTTAAAGGTCCTTCCAGCTCAGGACCAGAATTCCTTAATTCTATGACTGCATCCAGTTCTGACAGGTAGAGGCTAAACCAGGTACTGGAAATTGCTAAGTCCCAGCCCCAGAGTGAAAGATGATAGTTTTGGAGAATATTGAGAAGAATCTCATCATGGTACTTAAAATAATAGCAGTGCATATTTATGGGGAAGACAAATATGGCAAAATGGGGAGAAAAACTATTTCATGACAGTGACAAGCTGGTGGCTGTGTTTGGGTTTGGAAACACTAAATGCTGCAGCTGGTAAGCAATGCAGTTCAGTTAACTGGCTGTGAACGGAACTACTGTCTAGAATAATGGAATAACAATACAGATCTGAGTTTGTTACTCATGCTCCAGCATGTCTAGCCTAACTTAAGGTGAAGAACCAAGTTGATTCTTTCTTTGTGGTCTTTACCTATGAAGCACAGACAAATATATGTGAGATGAAGGGAAAATAATGGGCTTGTCACAAGAACTACTTGCTTAGTGAATCAATGCATTAAGTAGTTTGATTTTTGCATTTAAATATATTTCTCTTTAATTTCACATTTGTTTGACTTGTAGCAATGAATGCTAATTTATTATTATTGTTTGAAACTCAATAGACTTACATAACAATAGTATCTCTCATCCACTTTGCATTTCTCTGGTGTCCCAGCAGGATGCTTCTGCTGGTGATCGGCATCGCTTCTATACAGATATGTCCTGTCCGGTCTGTTTGCAACAGGCTACATTTCCTATAGAAACAAACTGTGGACATCTCTTCTGTGGTAAGCAAGAAAAACTTCAAGTTGCAAAGATAAAACCAGAACAGGAATACAAACTTCTGGTACTAGCACAGGCACCCTAATTCAAAGCTTTGCTTTTAACTGACTTCTAGTCTTCATTAGAAATAATATTTTTATGAACAGTGGAGTAAATACATTTGTGAATAAACAGTCACTTTAACAGTCTGCTTCAGTTTTTTCTATTCTAACAGGATTGAAACTGTTGTTAATTTTGAAGTGTCAAAGAGCATAATTTATTTCCAGTGTAGTGAAAAACTGAAGAGGCTGACAAACATTTGGAAATGTACCATTAAAAAAAACTAGTTTAGAACAAGTAAAACATTCTGCTTGGTATTATCTGTATCTCAGAGAATATTTTTTTCTGGAAGTCCCAAAGAATTAAGACCAAGTTCATGATGATTAAAGTGTTTGCCTTTTGTTGTTGTTGTTGTTGTTTTTTTGAGGCTCTGCTATTCAAATTTATACATAAACATCCTACATAGCATTTTGCTTCCTCTCCTTCAGGTTCCCAATAGGATTCTTTCACTGCATTCATCTAGTTTTATGGAGCATATAATGCATACCACACCAAGTTGTTTAAATGAGAAAATATGCAAGTTTAGAGAACAGTTAAAGTACTCACATTTTGATGTATTTTTTCATCTCTTGAAACTCTGGTCATAAAGCCAGATTTTCAGGATAAATTTTACCTCTCCTCACATTTTTGTGACTTGCGAGTTTTAAACTGGTAAAAATTTTAATTATTTGTTTCTTCACTTACTAAAAAAATTGCATTGTTTTCAGGAAGTAATACCTTAAAATTAATGATTCGGTTGAACCTATTCAGTAGCACTGAATTTGCACATGTTGGTTCTTGGTCTCTTCAGTGAGTGTTGTATACAAAATTAAGTAAGAAAATACAGATTCAACCTAACTGCTTATACACTTCTGTTATTTTCCTTGGTGGGGAACATTGTTCCAGGCAATGGGGTTTTCAGCTCTGAAGTTTAAATGTCTGTAACTTGCCTTCATCAGGTTCCTGCATTATTGCCTACTGGAGGTATGGCTCGTGGCTCGGTGCCATCCGTTGTCCAATCTGCAGACAGACGGTAATATTTTAAGTAACTGTGGACCTGACAATTTGGTTACCTAGTACAGCTTGCCACAAGGCATTTACATGTGAACTGCAACAGTGGAACTGACAGATGAGGAAGTCTGAGAAGCTGAATTAATAGGGAGATATGTAAGACGTGAATGGTGGGCATTCCATTTATCAGAGCTTTGCCAAATGGCTCAAAAAGTACAGATTGCTCCTGCAACTGAAATACAAGCAAACAATGCTGGTAACTCAGCCATTTTTCTGTAAGTAGTATATGAAAAGAGAAAATGATGAGATTTTAACTCTGATCCATCCATGCTTTCTGTTTGTGGTGTTATATAACTTCTGTACCAGAACTCGAATCTGAAAGGCCTGGCTGTTGTGTAAGACTGCCACGAGGCAGCACACTACTGGTTTCTGAGAAGTACCCTCTCCCTTCCTCCTCTCCCTACAAAAAAACCTATGTATGCCAATTTCTTATTTTGTCCCTATTTTTAGCTTGTATGTATTATTAATTAGGGCTTTGTAGAGCAAGCATTAACTTACTACCTACACAACTTACTTACATTGTCAGTTTGAAATATGTTCCTGCAACTCATTACCTCTTTCTCAGAATCTCTTGAGTCTGACACTGGGTGTTAAAGTACATCTTTAATTTTAACAGTGCACAAACTACAAACAGAGCTAGTAATTTCTGTTGAATTGTATAACTTGCTTCTTGCCCTTGCCCCCCCATTATATCCTGCTTTGCTTGTGTTTTTCAGCAGGACAGATGACTATATGAACACAAATGAAAGAAATTAAAATAGGTTTGACTGGAGGAGGAAGGAATAGGTTTAGAGTGTAGCCAGTAAGTAAAAGGCCACAAAAGATAAAAGTGAGGAATGTGGAAAGGGGCAAAGTAAGTGACATTTTTAGTGTCTTTCCTTACATATATATTCATTTACCTTCCTCTGAGTAACAGGTAAGTTAGGTGGTAGTTTGCATGGTTATATACTGATTCTCACCCTGATTTATAATGGGGAAGTATGAACAACATGAGTCAATACAGGTTTGTGACAGAGTTAGGAGTTGAATGTAAGGCTGCTCATGCTGTCCTTTGCTAAGTGTGACTGCCACAGAGATTCAAGTTATGTGTGGAATATTGTGGGCAGTTTAGGTCACTATAATATAAGAAAGATATTAAGCCATTGGAGGGTATCCAAAGGAGGGCAGCAAAGATGTTGAAGAGCCTGGAGGGGAAGGCATATGGGGAGAAGATGAGATCACTTGGTCTGTTCAGCCTGGAGGAGACGGAGGGGAGACCTCATTCCAATCTACAACTTCCTTGTGAGGGGAAGAGACAGGACAGACACTGATCTCTGCTCTGTGGTGACCAGTGACAGGACCCAAGGGAATGGCCTGAAGTTGTGTCAGGGGAGGTTTAGGCTGAGTATTAGAAAAAGGTTCTTCACTCACCCCGGGGGAGTTTGGGCACTCGAACAGGTTCCCCAGGAAGTGGCCACACCACCAAGCCTGACATGGTTCAAGAAGTGTTTGGATGATACTCGAGGGCACATGGTGTGACTTTTGAGGAGGGTCCTGTGCAGGCCTAAGGCCTAAGGGTTGGGCTGAAGGATCCTTATGGATCCCTTCCAACTCAGCATATTCTGTGAATGTGACCTTGCATATGACTTCTGTTTGCATGGAAGTTAACCATGAACAGAGCAGAATTTTCTGTGCTTACAAAAGAGCTGGAGGTTAATCTATTTTTCTGTTCATTTATTATTCTGTGTTTTTCTCTTTCGTTTTGGTATGAGCATCCATATACAAAAGTGTAAATTTTGTTGCTTTTTTGACACCCAAGGCCATTCTAAAGCTAGAAGAGGAAAGGCCTCATTGATTGCTTTATTAGATTTTCAGTTTAAGAGACAAAATTAGATTAATTTGTTTAATTAAATTTGTTCTACAAATTATCTGTCCCACTTATGAAATATAAAACATTTAGGTGTCTAGAAAACATATCTGTAAGCCTCTTTTAAAAGGAAGGTACTTGAGCTTTCTTTTTAACAGCCTCCTTAAAAGTTAATATTCTGTAAAGCATTGTAAGCAATTAGTTAAAACTTACTAGTGGTATCCATGTTAGTTTATTTAATTTCAGCTTATTCTCCTATTAAATATTCTGCTAAACCAAAGTTTGTTCTGTGTAGTTAACTGAAGACGACAGTTCTCATTTATAGTTCACAATGCCTGCAATTAAAACACAGTTGCACCTACAGCGTAATCTCCCTCTTTTGCCTAGGTAACATTGTTTTTACCACTCTTTGGTGAAGATCAGCAGGGTGCAAACCAAGTGTTTCAAGATGTTAATGATTACAATCGGAGATTCTCTGGAGAGCCCAGATCTGTAAGTTTGGGGTAAATTTCGATGGAGGTCAGTGATTTTAGGAAAGATTAAAAGTACTTTTTTGGTGATCCCACCCCATTTTTTTCCCCGGGATAGGGATTTTCTCTTCATGGTGCTTAGGGTCTATGCAAGTTTTCTTTAGGAAATTCATGTCTATATAGTTAGGTCAAACCCAAGACCTCAAATTATTTATTTGTGATTTGTGGAAATGTATGGAAACTTGCATTTTTGTTGTGAGTGAGAACTGCTAATAAGCCTTGAGTTCTCCGGTCATATGTTAAACTGTTTTTTAGACAGATTATTTTGGAAGGATCAGTAATTAGACAGTAAAAATACTTAATGAAATACATGACCTGCAAGTAAGAATATTCACTTGCTTAATCTCTTTACATTGATTAAAAAAAATCTGAAATTCTACTCTATACCTTTCTTCCTTAGAGTCCAAGCTACATGCTGTCTTGAGTTTTTAATTTTCCTCCTAGTTTATATTGCAGTCTTTGTTTTCCTCTCTGAGTGATGAAAGCGGGGTATTTTTTCTATAAATAGCCAAGAGAGATGGTCAGAGTTCTACAAACTTTAGAAAGTCAGCCTTGTGAACCTTTCTTCTCCGCCTGTGTGCTGATTCACAAGGTGAAATGCGCGCACATGCATACTAGTAACCTCCCTGTTTGTCTTCATTTGTTCATTGGATTTGGATATAGTAAGAAAACATCAACAAGAAAAATTTACAGTCCAAAGAGACAGAAGATGGAAGGATTTTTTCATATTCTAAACCACAAAGGAGTTATGCTTTTGATCCAGAAGTTTCAGGCCCCATTAGACCTCTCTGCAGGCTCTGTGTCTAGTCCTTAGTAACCTGTCTGAGATCACACCAGAAATCTGCACTAAAGCCCTAATCAGACTAGATAAATTTGATTAATACAATGTTTTGCCTTAACCACATACAAAATTCTTTTCTTGAAAACCTTTTTAGCCTTGGCAATAACTCATATTAATGGAGGTTAATGGCTCTATGTAGGAACTGTGTACAGTAGAAAGTTCACCCCTCCCTACTCTTCATAACAAAAACCTGAATATTTTCTACTGAGCAGTCCCTCACTAACCTGTCAGAATCACAGTAGAAAGCTGGAAAGGAGCCAGGAATGGATTAAGTTAAAGGTTCTTTTGTTTACTTTGAAGCTTCATCCATCCTTTGGAAGACTAGGTGAATCACAGGTTATATGCCAGCAGAGAGGATGTTGTGTTTCTGAAGAACTGCAAGCTATTCTACTTTACCTGTTGGGTTTTTTTCTTGCTAATCCCTGCTTCTCTTCCATTGTGATCAATATTTCACTTCAGTTAACCAGTTTGCTGTTTCTCACTTTCCACATGGTTTGTTTTCCTTCTAGTAGTCTTTGTTTTTCTTTCATAATAAATGCTAATGCATTTTCTAGTAATGTATATATTAATTGTGTGTTTTACATTATAGAATGCATAGTTTGATTGTTTCTTGAAAATGTATATATTCCAAATTTACCCCTCAAAACTACATCATTGAGTTTTGTGTTACTGGTCTTTGCATTAATTCCTGTAAACTAAAAGTTTCTAAGCTGTAATGTAGCAATAGAAACTTCAGTTTAGCATGAATGTGTTGCTAAAGCCAAATATTAACTTTTGGTTTCTTTCTTTTCAGATTATGGAAAGAATTATGGATCTGCCCACTTTATTGCGACATGCTTTCAGGGAGATGTTTTCTGTTGGAGGCCTCTTCTGGATGTTTCGCATCAGGATATTCCTCTGCTTAATTGGAGCCTTGCTCTACCTGGCGTCTCCTCTGGATTTTCTTCCTGAAGCACTCTTTGGAATTCTGGGGTTCTTGGATGATTTCTTTGTCATTTTTCTTCTGCTGATATATATCTCTATCATGTACCGAGAAGTGGTAACACAGCGTCTGAATAGATGAAATGGATGAAAATGACCGAAAAGCAGAGGCAGTTGTGGAATGTTTTAAAAAGAGAACTATAACATAAGTACGATATAGCAAGGTGCCTGTGTACAGTTTTAGTAGTAACAATTTCATAGCTGGTTGGCTTATACAGATATGAAGGGTTGATATGTGGTGATGCTTAACTGGAGTCTTTATTTGTGTGTTACATATGCTTCATAAGGACGAGATTAGTTTTATAATATTGTAATGAACTACCTTCATCTATTTCCACCTGATAAAAAACTGTATCTAATTGGAGCAGGAATCACCTTTTTTGGTGTGTTGTGGTTTGTAAAAATGGAATTCTACTAAAGAACTTCAAACAATAAGACCATTTGAATAATCTAGACATTTGTAAGAAAATTCAGAAATTCTTCACAGTACTGTTTTCATGGCTAACTCGTTTGATGTCCTCCTGTTATGGGCTGGAGTTTTGAAATAAAAACAGCTTTGTGTGTCTCTGTGGAAGAAGAAACCCAAGGACTGCATTACAATTATCACACTGCAGTTTCCTATTGTCCACACGCTTCACAAAAACAAGGGTAACACTCAGTATTGGTTGAGCTGCACTGTGTACAGTTGCATGCAATTCGTACCGTTTTATTTCTATATTTGGGAATGTACACAAGGTATCTGATCTACATTGAGCAAACAGTATTATGCACACCAGACTGGTTACTGCTGTGCTTTTGAAGTGGGAACGTGGTTTTTCTCTTCAGACTTGTTTATTTGGTAGGTATGTATCTTGGAAGCTGAAGTTTTGTGCTGCTTTAGGTCAATGCAATGTATTGAGAGTTTGCATTCCTTTAGTTGCATTAGAACATTAAGCCATTTGGAGAGGACCCTCAAATTTCAGATAGTGATCAAAAAAAAAGATAGCTATTGAAAAAAGAAAACTCTATGTTTTCACTACATGTACATGTCGATGTACATGTACAGTGTAGATGTTTACCTGAATGTACATTCTGCAGTACAAGTCCTAAACAACTTATATATTGGGGGGGAGTGATTTTCAGTTGGAGTTTTCTTGTTTGGTTGGTTGGTTTGTTGATTTTTATGGGGATAGAAGGGGTTCTCAATTACCTTGAAAAACATCTATGATAAGGGACCACAAAAAATCCTGGAAATGTTTTCAAAAATGCTAGGGTATGAATCATTCTTAAAGCTAATCTTTTTTTTTCATGTTGAATTTGAGCATAAGTTATCATAGTAATTTGAATATACTTTCATTTTAAGCAATGAATGTCACTAAAAAGGTCCAGGATATAATAGATCAATGTCCTTTTTAGCTAGAGGAATCATGATTGCAATTTAACTTCCTGAGTACTTGAAGACAGTGAATTGACAGATGATTCTTTGGGTGTTTACATATATGGGATGAGACTTATAATGAAAGGGACCTTTTTGCTATTTCTGTGTTTTCCCCATGCAAGTGTCTTTTCATAGCTTCTATCACTTAGGTATGTGCAGGACGATGACAGAGCTGGAACCTGAGATGTCAATGTTTGAGGTTGGGCACTGTCCTTCAGTATCAGTGTTTTAAATGATATGCATTTTTAAAAATAAATTGTCTGATTCTTCATTTGAAAATTTACTTTTGGAAATCCAGAGACATTTTACAAATGAATTGAAAAGTAAACTTTTCCTTGTTGCTGTTTGGTAGAGATGGGCAAGAAGAGAAAAGGGAAGTGAGGCAAAGGTTAGAGGAGAGCTAGACAGAAAATAATGTTTTTGGAAGCAAATGCTATTGGTTTTTCAAACTGACTGTTCTTGAGCATCCTGGTTGAGTTTTTCCCATTTTGTTGGCACTGCTAATGTATGGTGATGGCTTAGTGGCTACCTCAGTTAAAAGTCATTGAAGTATTATTGAGTAAGCATGGGATATTCATAAGCTGTTAGGTACATTTACAAAGCAAGATAGTGGTTTAGGATTTTAGATAAGAAATAATTTCATACTTTTCCTAGAATATTGTTTTGAGGTTTTATTGTTTTCCCAAGAAATCCAGCTGAGAGGAAACTCCAAAATTTTATTTTTAATTGAGCAAATTTAACACCCCCTTTTCTCCCGGAGTTTAATTTGTAAGTCTGTTTAGACAAGAATGTGAACTGCTGTAGACTAACTGGAGTCCATTCATAGAATTTGTTGATCTAGAATCTCCTCCATATTTTTATCCTATGATTGTGTTTATAATTTTCCCGTGATTCTCTAAACCCAGAGTGGATATAGATGCACATGAAGCTGCTTATTGATTTGTGTTCTTTGAACTTCCCAATCCTACATACTACTTTGAAGTTCATACAGAAATAGCCATCCCATCTAAGGGGTTCCTGAAGAGCAGACCTTCTAGTGTGCTGGAAATCATATGCAAACTGCATCTGAAAGCCTATATGAAGTTTCCTCGTGTTCTGTTTCTTCAGTACGTCTCTGATAGCCAGAATTGTTTCACTCAGAGGCTTCTGCTCACTTTTGAATATTGGGTAACATTGTAAGCTTAAATTCAACACATTAAATGCTTGAATTTAATTGACAGAATTGTGTGCTTGCTTGTGGATACTTTTTTTCAGTCCTGCAAGACGATGACAAACAGTATTATGACTTGCTCAGGCCTTTTTGTGTAATGTGAAGATGCACCTGTCCTGCAGCATCTGGCTGCTGCTCTTTACACAGATCTGAAATAGCTGTAAGTTAGCTATCTTGGGTACTTGGTTTGAGCTTAACCTAAGCTCTAGAGCTCCCAAGAAGTTGGAGAGTAAAACATGAGCATGCAGTATTCCTGAACTGTGTGCTGCCAAGTTGTTCTGGCAGGTAAGGGCTAGAGCTGAGCCGTGGCTTCAGAATATGAAGGAAATATGTGATGCTGTGTGCAGAGTGACTGCAAATGTCACTGTGATTTTGTCTCCAGGATGGGACAGGCATGTCACTAAGAGGGGAAAAAGAAAAAAAGGAAAACTAAGGCAGGAAGCGGTATGGGGATAAAATACAGTCCTTAAAAGATCACAGTGTCACCAAAACCTGTGTGAAATTTATGATTGTTCCAGCAATATTAACGCAGAGGAAAACATAAGTTATACTTAATAGCTCTTACACAATAACTTGTAGCATCTTGAGGCCTAATGGTCATTGCTATATAGAGCGATCAATTTCTGTGCTGTTTGTGTGCCACACCAGTGATGTCTGGGAGGACCAGGCAGAACAGTGTGATTTGGGGATACAATTTTGCTGTAAGTTTCATTGTAGTGGTATGTTACACTAGATTTTTAAGACAAAAGAATTTTAAACTATTTGTTGTTACTTTTAATGCTAATAAATTGCTGTTAAAGTAAGAGATTCTCTTGTATTATTTTATTGACATTCTGGATGCAATATTGTTTTATTTCCCCTTCTTCCACTTTCCTGAGCAAAAGTTGTCAGTGTAGCATCCCACCCTAAAGGGAAAAGGAGCACCCAAGATTTGTAGACGCTCATGATTGAAAGGAATGACAAAGATCAGAGGACATGCAAAAACTTACAAAGTTTTGGTAGTAAATTGCACACTTGGCATAGAAATTGGTGTAAGTTAGTCCTGGACCTACTATATAAGCATGTGGCAGTGGGTTTTGGACAGAGAGCTAGGGTGAAAGGAAAGAGAAAGAGAGAGATGAATAAAAGAGGGGGAGAGAGAAAGGAAAAGAGAGATGACCAGCCTTGGCTCCAGTGTCAATCCAGCTGAGGTGTCGTGGGAGTGCCCATGAGCCTGGGCTCAGTGCGGGTACTTTTTATAGATAAACTTCTCAGCCCTGGAGATAAGTTTCTCACTTTCTGTGCAAATTAGTATTTATGTGCAGTCCATTCTTCTAGACCTTCCTGGAAATGGGTTGGAGGACATCAGGGGTCTTTACTGGTCTTGATTTCTCCCCCAGTAGTCCCTGCCTGCTTCTCAACTTCATTCCTGTGCTTGCACTGTGCTATGATGTGTTTATCTCCAGGAGGAGATAGAACAAGGACCTTTGTCCCAGAAACATGCTGTCCTACCTCCATGTGGTCCCTTCCCCAGCCACTTCCTGTCCTTTCCCACAGTGTGTTATCACCAACAATCCTGGGCTGCAATTACCAACACTCCATGGTTGGCCCCACAGCCTGTCAGTGTTTGGGATACATGTTAATCCCCTTGCCTTCTAGGCTTCTGCAGGCAGTAACTTTTCTGCAATCTTGATCAACTCTTGTCTTGATGTCTGTGGACAGCATGTTCAGAGATAACTCAGTGATTTTCATCTTTATGATTGCCATTGTAAGGATTACGAAATTTCCAAGATCTTAGTCCTGAAAGTCTATTGTACATGGGATGTCCTTCCCTGAGTAGTCCAATGAGTACTTTCAGATCCATGGGCATTAAGATTTCAGGATGACAGACAAGCCAGTATAGACAAGCTGTTAGCACCTTCACATAACAATCCTCAAGCAAAAAGAAAGCATAAAGCCAAGTGGATGAGAGTGTAAGAAAACAGCAAATATCTCAGTAGGTTTACAGGAAGGATGAAGGTTGGGTGGGAAGAACTGGAAGTAACTGGATTGTGCTGCAGTTCTGGGTTTTTTCTTGATTCATGTAATTGAAGGGCCCTGGGCATCAGGAAGACATGTTCCATTCTGCTAAGCCATGTCCAACAGATCCTAGCTGGGAAGTCCTGTGCCAAGGTGGACAAAGTCTTTTGTGAACTTTGTAGCCTGCTTTGGTACACAGTCCCAGTGTTTATGTA
Organism: Pithys albifrons albifrons; assembly: GCF_047495875.1. Classification (NCBI taxonomy): domain Eukaryota; kingdom Metazoa; phylum Chordata; class Aves; order Passeriformes; family Thamnophilidae; genus Pithys; species Pithys albifrons. The sequence goes on from NC_092497.1 coordinate 49,815,620, forward strand.
AAAACATGTAATTGCATATTTGGTAAGATGCTATTAAATCAGATACACACTTGTCCTTATACCTGATGCCCCTGTGCTTGTTATGGGAAGCTCAGCTAAACACACGAGAGTTCTGCAGCCAAGGCTGCAAAAGTAGATGGCTTTTTTCAGAAGTCTGTTGTACAGTTGCCATTGTACGCAGATTTTCTGCTTCCAACTGCCAGACAAACAGGAAACTGCCCGTTAGTCACCAACATTGGAAGCCACACAGGCATTCATTCCAAGGAGACAGCGCAGTAAGTCTTAGTGTGTTTTTAAGATGGTGCTTCCCTGTAGGTTGCCTTCTTCCCTGTTGTGGGCACTGTGTTTTTGATCTGGGGAAGAAGCTGCTGAATTTCATTCAGTATATGTTTCCCTCAACTCAGGGACTTGCAGATGTTCAGGGCAGAGACAGGTCTGCAGATCCTGCTCCCATGTGGACAGCATGTCATCGGACACTGCGGTAAGTACAGGTGCTTTCTGTAAATCAGGCCTTTTATTCATTCAGGGTGTGAGAAGCCAATTCAGATAATAAAATAAGTAACTAATATTGCAAAATTAGGAAAAAAGTAGGAGGTTAGCATTGAGTTTCCTATTCTACAGCTTGGATTCAGCCTCTTGTTATGCCCCTGCTCTGTATCACATTGCCATATGTAAGAGGTTTTCACTTCAGCATCCACTTAAAAGTCTGTAATAGGTACATTTTGTTCATGCCTAAGTATTCTCAGATTTTGCCATAGACATTTCTATTGCAACCTTCATGGCAAATGTTAGGCCTGCTCAGTTAAATGGGCTTTAATCAAAGGGTGTGGCAGTGTGGAGGAGGCAGAAAAAGTGTCCTCTTAAAGTAAATTTCTAATTGTGTGATCTACTGTCATTGGTGCTGTATGGTCCTGTGTGAGGACATCTGAATATGTTGTTCTTTATTTATGCTAACGCTAGGTAGAAGGCACAAGAATCATGACAACACTAGAAAACACATCTGGAAGTGAAGGTTGGGTAAACTGATATTTTGACTCCAGCACAAGGGGAGACACAAGTCTTTAAATATGTTAAAAGAGGTTACTATTTCCTGCATTAGATATAACTGGAGGAATGAATATGGCTGAGCTTGGATGGTAGCAAATGAGACTTGGATTAGAAGAAACCTGCCAGAGTGAATGAAGAGAGGATTTTGTCTGATGGAATCACTCCTGGGAGGCTTCTGAACACAGGCAAGGACAGTTTTCTGCACAGCTAGTCCTGCCTGGAGAAAGGGCAGAACAATGAGAAGGTGGCTGCTTTCAAGGCAGCTGTTCTGGGGTGTAATAGATGTAAGACCAAAGAAGCCTGATTTGACCAAGTCTGTATTGCTTCTAGTGTTTCTAACACACATTAGCTGTATGCATCAGCTGGCAGACCTGACCAGCTTGCCTTTACCCAGGAGTTTTGCTAAACAGCAGTGTTTAAAATCCAGGGTATGAAAATATAGCTCCACCTTATTTCAGGACACCTTAATGATTATTTGCAATAATATTCTATTTTACCAGTTAAACTCCATATTTGTCGGTATTTTTTGAGAAGAGGACTGTTTTCTCATGACTAACAGATGCTTAATTGGTGGGAGGGAATGAGAGGGGAAAGGAACATAATTGATAATACTGAGTTCATTGTTTATTGCTGGCAAGTAACTGATGGGGAACCATGGGTGTATCAGGTGTTAGTAATAGCTTGGCTAGAATATGTTTCACAGAAGGCTGTTCAGCTTCACACTAGCATATGCTGTGCTTCTTTTCTCCCCTCTCCCTCTTTTTGCCTTCATTCTGGAAAATTATTTCTTCATTTGCCAAGATGGGGATGCAGCAAAACCTGAAAATAATCCATGCTGCACTTTATACAAGGAAGTCATGTACTCCTGAGTGAATCACCTTCTTCAGGGAAAGGCTTCTCATGGTCCAATGGGATGTATCCTTACTCTCCAGAGCAAAAGGTCATGCTTTTGTCCCTCGTCACCTTCACATCTAGGTGCCAGGGGTTGGTGTTGTCTGATGCAGTTGCCGTTGTGCCTGGGCTCGAAGGAGAGTCATGGTATTCAATTTAATGCAGATTGACCCAAAATATGCCAATTTTGTTTTCATCCCATCTGGAGTCTTCAGTATCCAACCAACCTGACCTGAAGCTGCTCTAGTTTCATTTCTCTTTTCCTTGCAGATTTTTGCAGTTTAGCTCATTCCCCTCCTGCCTTCTGACTGTCCTGTGTAAGGAAAGCAGTGAAGATCACAAAGCAAATTTGGATGAATCACTTGCTCATATACAATGGTTCACACCTTACCCCTGATTATCCCTTCCAGCCAACCCCTTAAATCTCTTGCATCTCATAGGCCATGCATCAGGAAGGAAGGTAGAAATGTCTGTGGTTAAAAGTGCTACATTCCTCATGTGGCAAGCTGCAGAAGATGGTTCATTACAGCTCTGTGGTTCTGCCTCCTCTCCATGAAAGGAGATGTGGGATCTGCTGCCTTTTCCCAAGAAGGACATGAGTCCAGCAGCCTTTTGGCTTATGCCTATAACTTCCCATAGTAGTGCCTCCTGGTTTGGTAACTGCAATTGGAGAATGAAGACCAGAAAAAGCACGGCACCATACAGACCTTCTAGTTAGGCATGGTTGTGTTTGCACCTTGGGAGGCTGGAGAAGAGCCCGTGTATTGAGGAGATGTTGCATGCAGTTTCAGTCACATCTGGAGAGACTGGTTCTCTCTGTCACTGAGGCTGTCAGGTACAAGTCTTTTCTGGATGAAAAAAGGCATTGCTTTGAAAATAATCTCTCTGTGGTGGTAACTTTTATTTACATACAGGTATTTTGAGCCCCTGAGGTTCTTGTTCTCATGGTTTCGTACACGGTGGTTTCGTACACAGCTCCCACAAGCAAGAATTGTCTCAATGTGAAATGAAGAAGAGAAAACTCAGTAATCATAGTGCAACTGCAAGAACCCTATGAAAGAAACCAACTATATAAGACACATGATTAATACCACAAGGACTGGCAGCGTGGTGCCGGCAAAGCTGCTTTTCTGGAAATCCCTGAACTTCCCATTCTGGGCTGATAGGCAAACCCTTTCCTGGATTTAGATTTTCACTTTTGAATCACCTTGCTCAGAAGACAGAGGCAATTGATAGTAATTTTAGATATTAGATCAGCAGCAGAATTACCCACACTGCCTCAGCCCCAGCAGAACTTCTCCCATTCTATCTCCTGCTCTGCTGCAGGCTGCTGTCCTCACTGAGTGCCTCAGGGACTCACAGGGGCACTACAGATGCTGTGGTAGATGCAAAGGGGCATAGTGGATATCTGAAACATCTCCTTATAATTGTTTTGTTGCCAGGAATGGGAGAAAGAAGTAGGGAAATCTTTAACCTTTGGAGGAGAGAGAGAGAGTCACGGGACCACCAGTCTTCAAGGAAATGCCTAAAAAGCAGCCCCCAGTATGGTATGAGGCCTTATAAAGGGCAGTGAGATCAGATCCTAACACAAGCCCTTACTAATCCCATGAGGAGCATGGGGCAGGCAAAAAGCAAGGCCAGAGTGTAGTTGCAGCCTGGGCATAGTCCCTCAGTGTCAGTGAGTTGATGGAGAGGAGCTGCAGCAAAGCAAGACATGCACCATTGCTCCCTCAGCACTGCAGAACAGCTTCACTGTGCTCTGGAGAGCAAAGCCAATCCCTGGGACAAGGGCTAAGCTAAAGGAGGCAGCTGGCCCAGCACCCCTGTGAGTTGGTGTGGTCATAGGAGGGTGGGTATTCTTGTGCTGTGCTCCTTGCTGTTGCTGCAGGGGTCTCCAACTTTTTTGAGGGCCACCTGGCTTTTTCAGGTGTCTGTTGCTTGTTTGAGCTGCTGCAGAGTGAGCAGAGCCCAGCAGGAAATAATTGGTTGCACAACCTTTTCAGAGGAGCATACATTGCTTCTGTTCCCCTTGCTTCAGGCAGGAGAGTGACTCCTGGGTAGTATTGTTCTTGATAAACACAATGGTAGGTAAGCAGAGATTGCATGGCCCAAGCTGTCCCTGCTATTATGGGAAGATTCAGGAATAGACACAGGACAAATGGGCTCCTCAGGGTAGTACACCTAGTTTTGGTGTCTTACCTGAATCCCTGTAGGTCTCTGCCATAGTTGCTTTAACAATCTGTTCTTTCTGTGCATTTTCCCTAAGTATTTATGCTTTCGTGGAGGGGCTATGCCCTTTTAATCTTCATTGGGGTACTGTCTTAGAGCCAGCTACTTCTTACAGCATGTGAAAAATCATAACAGGTAGACCCTAAAGGGTTAAACTTTATTAAGTACCAAAATCAAGCAAAAATAAAATAATCCGAATGGAAAAGGGGAATCAACTTGGGGATTAGTCATTACTGAGTAGGATTTACAGAGGAGTAAAACTAGCGTAAAAATGTAAACCAGCTTTGCATCCACCCACCATACCATGTTTGCTTGCTAAGAAACACCGAGCAATAACCAGTAGGCACATCATCTGATTTACTGCAGCAGAAGTTCCATGGGTCAAAATAATGTAGCAAAAGAATGATACCTCAGACAGATGTACATGCCTGAGCTGGAAAAGACCTGTCTACACAGAGCCCACCGGCCCATTGGCTGCCAAGGGGTCCCACAGCCTTTGCCCAGAGCTCTGCCTGCAGATCATGGGTCATACTCTGAGAGATGTTTCATAGGGACTGTTGCAATCAAAAATATTTTCCACCCAAAGCTGTACTATAATTCTTCCTGTTGGCACAAGGAAGATCAGACACTTACCTATGGACAGTACTATGGCATTGGTGAGGCTGTGCGTAGATGTGCTAGCCCACAGAGGGCCCCTTTCCCTCTCATACGGCCCTTTGCAGTAAGGAATGGAGATTAAACCCCCTGTGAAGCAGCATTCTTATGCCCTTCTCTGACAGTGCTCTCCCACCAAGCCCCAGCCACTTCCCAACAGATGGCAGCAGCCTTGCACATTACCAGCACACGAGGCTTGACACAGTGAACAGGGATGATGCTTGCATTTGGCAATTTTGGGGATGTATTTCCTCCCTCGTCATTCAAAGACTTTTGCTTTCTGAGCAAATGTACTCTGATAAAGAGATTTCAGTACCTTGGCTGCTTTTGGTCTATCGTGTATCTCTTCTCATGGCCTTAGTAAGTGCTGCTTCTTTTCTTCTGACAACATCAGCACTGATAAGTGAAACCAACCTGGCAGCTTGCGTACAGCCCTAGCTTTGGGAATCACGAGTGTGGAAAAGTCCTGGTTTACACTAACCCTTCCCTGCAACAAGTCACATATTTCCTGAGATAGCAGAGACCCTGTGCTTACAGCCTTATATGCCAAAAGAGGAACAAGAGAAACCAACCATTGAACTCATGTTTTGCTAAGTTTAATATTTCTGAAGCAAGGTCATGCTTTTGTAGGACTTGAGTTCCATCAGCTTTGGAAGGTAGGATTTGTCGGCACTAATGGTTCTCTTCGTCCCCTTTACCTCCTACTACTCCCATAAGTCTGTTTCTTCTCCCTTTTTTCTTCCTTCAGAGCTGCCATTTTTAATACCCCTTACATGATGGGAGAGCTTCTGCTTGCTTACTGCTATTGTATGTACCTGCATATTTAGACTGACATCTCTTCACAGAAGGCAATGGAAGGATAAGGTTGGTCCTTTCAGTTAAAAACCTCAGCATTGGTAAAATAAAAACCACAGGCTCCAGAAAACATGTGAAGTTTTAGATACATATTTCCCCCTAATTTAAAAAATAGAATTATGCCAAGCCATCTGTTGCTAATGTAAAAAAAAGATGTAAATAGATGATACACAGTGTACGGAGTGTCACATGAGTGCTCCATCTGCTGTGGGGAAAGTCAACACTCCCCAGCAACAACACTGGGTGCTGAAGTGCAATCCAACATTTGGAGCAGCCTTAGCCTTTCCAAAGGCATAACCAGATGCAAAGGCTGACCCAAAAGACAAACAATCCTAATAAGAGAGGATGGGGTAAGTCTCTGTATATCAATCCTTCATCTCTGTGCTTCTGACAAGTAGCAATAATAGCTGCATTCAGGACAGGGTAAGTTCTACCTTTATGCTCTTATTTCAGACTACTTGCAAGCTCAGGGATCCTGCTCCCTTGCTCATGTTTTCAAGGTTTTCCTGGCATCCAGGAGTCTAACAAGCTGAGTCTATCCACTTAACAACAGGAGAAGGTACCCACAATGTCAAAGTAACTCGACAATGAATTGCCAGATAAAATTCAGCTTTGATAAGCATGAAGTATCAGGCATGGGGCAACAGCAACCCTTGCCATGGGTGCAGACTGGTGGATTCCATGTCAGCTGTTGCCACTCAGGAAGAGACCCAGGAGCTGCTGTGGATGGTTTGGTGTGCTCACCAGTGGTTAGAAAAGCAAATAAAAGGTTGAGAATTATGAGAAGGGTTATAAAAACAATTAATTAATTGTCTTGTGCATCTCACTAGAAAATTCTCACTTTTCTGCATTGTGGGCCCTCTGCCCAATTCTGGCCTCCCCATGGATGGGTGCAGTGGCAGGACAGGATAGACTCCAAGAAGCTGGAAGTACAGGATAGTTCTCTTCCAGGATACAGCAGAGGTACTAGGACTCTTAAACAGCAAACCAGAGAAAGTATGGTGGAGGTCTAAAAATTAAGACTTAGATGGAAGATGCAACAGGGTAACCACTATTCACTGCTTCTCAAGCCACCAGGTTGGGTAACACCTAATGGAGTTAGCAGAGAACAGTTCCTAAACTCAGCAGAACAAGCTGCTTCAGAAGATGCATAGTTACCCTCTGCTGATGGAGCTGGGGATGTTAAGAGTTAGTGCAGTTTCCAAAAGCTAATGAACTGGTCTGTGGCACTAGTTCCATTAGAACTGATAAATGTGGAGGCCCCAAAACAACCTTTCCCTCCAAAAGTTCCCAAATGCTTATCAAGAGTAGATTAAGTTCTTTTATCCTGTCTTATTCTTTTCCAAAGTGTCTGCTGCTGTCAGACAGGGAGCTGTGTCTAATAGTCCCACAGTCTCACCAGCTTTGGATGAGTTTTGCAGAACCCAGTATCATGTTTCCAGCTTGTAAGACAATTAGGGCAAAAAGAGAGTGCAAAACAACCCTGTAGGAAGCATTGAGTGGTTGAAAGACCAGTCTCCTTCCCCACAGTACCACTGGCCCTCCCTTCCTGAGTTTGCCCTGGGTGGGTGTGGGGTAGATACCTTTGAGGAGCAGACATTTCCCCTGTAGGTACAGCCTGTGCTGTCAGGGCCCATGTGCAGCCCAGAGGTGGAGAGCAGGGGTGGTCATGGTGGCTGGACCTTATGTAGGCCTCCTAACACCATGGTCTCCCCCTAACCCCAACAGTTACTTCAGGGAGGAAACATTATCCGGTCCAGGGATGGAGCCAGCAACCTATCCCTCAGGGACATAACCGAGCATTCCTCTTTCTTTTCAGGTGTTGGAGTGTATCATCCAGCACCTCTTCAACTCCGAAGGGGCCAGGAGGCTTCCCTCCAAGGGTGTACCTGAAAAGCTTTTCACCCCTGAACATGAAAATTGTGTCTAACTCAATATGGATTTTCACGGAGAAAGTACAGCTGTGAGAAAACTGAAGAGAAACCGTCTTTTGGGAGAGGGGCTGTGGGGCACAAGGGGATGCCCTTGTGCTCTTTGCCTGGCCTGGAACCAGAGCTTCTTGCTCCAGTGGTTCCTTGTGCTGGGTGAGACACAGTCACATCAAACCTCCACTTTTGGGGCCAAGACAGCTGTTACCACCGGGATGAAGCCTTCCCCATGCTACCAAATCTGTCTGAGAAAGCAGGATACACACAGGTTTTGTAAACAACAAAACCAGGTACAAAAAATACAAGAATGTCACCACCCAGCATAAACCCAAACATCTGTCTCATCCAGACAGAGCCTGAGTTTCACTATTGCTCAGAATAAAGCACCACAAAAATACTATTTTCTGCCTTTTTGTATCTGATTCTTAGAACATAAGGGGCTCTAGTTCTCCCTAGCCCAGTGGTTTTTGTGGTGGGAAGAGGAGGGCAAATGTGTTAGTGATGCTTGATCTGCTCTCTCACCTTACCAGATAACAGAAAGGTTCCCAGCTGTGTGGACCATGAAACATCTAATGGCACAGACCAGCAGGAGGTAAACGCAGTTTGTTTGATTATGCAAACAGTAAGGTTTGGAGGATTAAGATGGGGTCAGGAGCTGCTGTCAGCTGTGTTCCTCTCAAATCCCAGCCTCCCCAGCTGAAGCTCAGTCATGGGCAGCTTCTTCGGCAGATGCAGAGGAAGAGAAACAGCACAGGAAGGTCTTGAACCTCCCTCTCCCTGCCTGCAAAGCTTCTCAGAAGTACAAGCCAGGAGAGCAGAGGCAGGTGAGACAACTCTGATATGATGCTTATACTCGTGCTCAGAGGGCATTCAGACACATGTATACTGGCTGTGACTGGTCCACTCCTGTTTTTCACTTTTTATGGCTGCTTGAGAAGTCTGAATGGCCCTGGCTTTGCTTTTATGTCCTCTGCATGGCTGAGCAAACAAGCAGTGCCTTGTCTCCACCAGCCTTCTCCACCCTTTGCTGGCTGTCTTTCAGTTACCTGCCAGAGTGCACTGCAGGCAAATATTTGCTCTGTGGTCTCAGGCACTACCTCACTCCTGTTTGCCCAGGTTCTCACTTCAGTGCCCTGAACACTGTGCTTACTCCACCCACACCCTGGGGTGACCAAGTCACAGGCGCACGGGACTTGCAGGCACTGCTCTCCTGCATGCCCTCCTTCCCTGACACTGGCAAACATGGAGGTCAGAGACGTCCAGGCTTTCAGTCCTTACAAGTGTGTCCTTGCTGAAGCCCAGATGAGTGGAGGCCTGGAATAGCACGAATAGCACCTTTTCCTCCCACCTGCAGGTGTCTTGCAAGCACAGCTGTCACTTGGGAGGGCTACATTTAATTATCTATGCAGTCTTATTCCACTGGGCTGAGTTCCCATGAGATGCAAGCCACTCTCAGTGATGTGCCCAGTGTGGCTGGGCACCACATAGTCCTCTCGGAAAAGCCTTGACTTAGTACTCAAAGAGCAAGAATGAAATTAAATTCCCTGTTCTTTTTTTCTTTTGATTGTTTTTTTTCCCCTCTCCTAAGCTCACAGACCAAAAAGTGCAAGGGTGCTGCCAGATCCTTCCTGTTCCACAGCAGCAGGTTAAAGACCCCCCAAGTGCTCCCTGTGTGCCCTGATAGCAAAGATGGCCCTTATGCATCTGAAGAAGTTTAGGCAGGACTAACACCAGTCCTAATGTAGATAAAGAGAACTGTTTGAGTGGAGCACCAGCTCTGCAGAAGGCTCACATGGTTTTAATTTCACAGGTACCAGGGAAGAGTAGCACATTGAAAGATCAAGCTTCAGTTGTCAGACCAGTTCCAAGCCATATGAACACACTGTGCTGCAGGATGCCTGCTCTGGGGAAGCAGTGCAGCTGCTGCAGTGCCATGGAGCAGCAAGAAACAGTATAAAGGGGTAAGCATGATGCACTAGCCCAACTGCCAGCAACACAGTGGCCAGCTGTAACAGCCACCGATTTGTCCTAGAAGGAAGGATTTGCCCTCCCAGAGCTTCTCTCAAAGCTGGTGTGCCCATTGAGGAATTAAAGTATGTAGTTTTAGTAACGTAACACCAACACAGAGTTGAACATGTAGCAAATTCTTCCCTTCAAGCAATTTCACTTTCTTTCTAGCCCAGAACCTTCACTTCACATAAAGGCAACAAAGGACACTAGAAAGTTTCTCCTGGTTTTGGCTGTCAAAAGGAAAGTGGCAATGCTAATTTTGAAAGTAGAAGAAAAAGGGAGTGAGGTCAGGACCTGATTGCTCATCAATCCCAGCTGCATGGCACTAGGCAGACACTCCTCTGGGCCTCACTTTGCAAATCTGCCATTTCCAGAAATGACAATGAGTCATTTGCCCTGCACCTCATTTAAAGAAACTGAAAGGATTAACTGGTAAGGCATTGGGAAAATCTTGTTGTCAGTCATGTTGTCAGAACCACAGCTGTACAGACACAGGAAAGCCCACATGGCTGTTTCCAGACAGTGGCCCATGGGCAAAACTGTCCCTTATAATCTCCAGAATCTGTGATCAGCAGAACTTCAGCTCCTTTAGAGAGGCAAGACATAATCCAAGGGGGATATGAATTGTTCAAGATGTTCAACAATTTGATGAGGTGGCCAGTCATCTGCACAGCTGCGTTTTGGCTCAGGTTTGTCTTTATCCATAGGGAATGCTCTCAGAAGAACTGGAAACAGACCTCAGAATTGACAGTAATAAAGCATTTTTTCCAACACCAATTAAAAATAGCTGCACTGAAAGAGAGCTATTATAAGTGAGGAGGGAGAGTTGGTAATCTCTGGTGTCCTAGTTCGGCAGCTGGGGCTAGTTTATCACTGTGTGGGTGTGACCAAAGCTGTGTATTCTACACCCTGAGTCATTTCCCATGAACTGTTAATAACGGATCATTTGCAGCAGCTGCCCAGGGCACACCCTCAGGGTGTGAGCTCGGTGTTAAAGAAGCCTATGAGATAGGAGTTGTAATAATTCCCCTCCAGAGAGTTGTTAGCACCTCCACACCCAGCCTAAGGAGTCATGTCTGCTAATAGGCCATCAACAATTCCAAAAATACCCCATGACTTGAAGAGTCAGATCACTCCCTGCCCTGGGGGATGTCCTGGGTGCTCCCACCTGAACCTGAGGGTTTGGGGACTTCTGGGGCCACCAGATCCAGAGGAGGACCAGAACCTCAACAGGACTGCAAGCACCACTCTTGACCCGACTACAACCATCACCTGCACCAACAGGTTTTTCCCTTCCTTTTACTTTGGGCTCAGAGGAACCATGAGGGTCTCAGCACATGGGCCAAAGAACACCATTCTGCTTGTGCCTGAGGATGCTGGGTTATACTTCTGGGTTTTGTGGGTTAAAACCAATTTCTCTTTGTGTCATTGTATTTATTGTAATAATTTTATTAATTTATAACTCTGACTTAAAATCTCTTTTGTGCTGGGTTCACTTCTCCTGCTAGTTTACCTTTACACCAGCACATGTGGCATCAACCCAGCTGGCCACCATCTGGATTTAAATCTCCATCATTTCTCAAAAGGCTGCAGTGATAAGAGAAAGATATTGGAATACATTCCCTTCCGATCAACTCTTACTTAATCTCAACTGCAAACACTGGAAAGCCTTGGCCTGTGGCAAACCAGCAGAGGTAATCTGGCCTCTGATGTGCCTCCCTAATTGCCTTCAAGTTGCAGATTTTCTAAAGCATGTTTTGGAGAATTGTAACAAGTCTCCCCAGGTTGATGCTTTACTCCAAAGTATTTACATTGGCGTCAATTTCGTGTACTTTTCTGTCTGGGATTTTCCTGTGTTTTCTCCCCTATTTAAGCTTGCTAAATGTGAAATCCAAAGTAAGATCCAAGAGTTCCCTGGAGCCAAGGGGCAAATTCACAAAGCCCACATTCTTGCTGTGGCTTTATCCTGGCCCTGCCCAGCACAAAAGAACAAAGCAGTGTTGAACCTGCAGGCTCATGACACTCAACCGTTAGGCAGAGGCTCCCTCTGCTCTACAGCTGCAGTCATTGATCAGTTTACTCATTCACTGAACTGAGATTTTCCACTTTTGTACATTGAGAGGTGAAACTGTGGAGGGTAACACTTCTGCTGGTATGCACTCTCTGTTCTTTTCTCTGCAGGAGCAGGTATTCAGTTTGCTACACAGCAGTGCCTACACACACCTGGGCAAGGAAAGCAAAGAGAGAGGGAGAACTGGGAAGGCTGCCAGCTGCAGCCTGAGGGAGCAGATGGAGGTGCAGTGTTCGGGTTAGAGAAATGCAGTGAGTGGGAGGCACCAAAGGAGAGTTCAGGTATAAAGAAAGTATGGGAACATGGTGGAGAGGAAGACAAAGGCTTTCTCTTTGCAACTGTATATGCATCAGGAATTCCAGAGCATCAGAAGGTTGTACTTTGTTTGTGTGGCAACATCATGGTAGTGGGGTGGGAGCTACAGGTGTTGCTCCTGTCCAAAACAGCCAGAAGCTCCTCCCATGTTCGTCAGAGCCAATGCCAGCCAGCTCCAGTACAGATTCAACACTGGCCAAAACCGAGCCAATCAGAGGTGGTAGCAATGCCTCAGTGATAACATATTTAACGTGGAAAAAAGTTATTTCAAAGAAGTAACTGCAGCCAGAGAAGAGAGGAGTAAGAACTGTGAGAGAAACAGCTCGGCAGACATTACAGTCAATGGAGAAGCAGGGGGAGGATGTGCTTTAGGCACTGGAGCAGAGATTCCTCTGCAGCCTGTGGTGCAGACCATGGTGGAGCAGGCTGTCACCCTGAAGCCCATGGAGGTCCATGGGGGTTGCAGAGATTCACCTGTGGAGGAGCCCACAACAGAAAGGAGAATGTCTAAAGGAGGCTGTGACCCAGAGGGAAGCCTAAGCTGGGGCAGGGTCCAGGAAGAGAAGAGGAGCCCACACTGGAGCAGGTTTGCTGCTAAGATTTCTGACCCTGTGGAGGATTCATGCTGGAGCAAGAGGACTCCTCTCCCTGAGGGAGAAAGCACTGCCAGCAACAACGTGTAAGGAACAGACCATAACACCCATTCCTCATCTCCCTGCTCTGCTAGGGGTAGGAGGTAGAGCATTGGGAATAAAGTTTAGCCCAGCAAGGAAGGAGGGGTGGGGAGGTGTTTTTATGATTTATTTTAGGTAGTATCCTGCTCAGATTTTGACCGGTATTAAGGTCAAATAATTTTCCCAAGCTGAGTCTGTTTTGCCTGTGATGGTAATTGGTGTTTGGCCTTTCCCTGTCCTTATCACAGCCTCCCCTCTCCAGATGCAGGGGGGGAGTGATAGAGGGACTTTTGTGGGCACCTGGTGTCCAGTCAGTCAACCCACCACAGAGGGTCCAGCTGCTTGATGAGGAATAGCGTAATGCTGGGGCATTGTTATTCCATTATTGAGCCCAGGCCATGGGTAGCTGGAAACCTCCTTCAGGGATAAGATTTGCTTAAGGCCCCTCAGTGAGGCTGGCAAGCAGATGTAATAGTTGTGGCTAACAACCCATTTTGTATGCCTTTCAGTTGGGCCCTGTAGCTCAGGGCCGTGGATGACTGAGCTGTTTGATATCCTGCTCCCTATGGAAACTGTACCTGCTCTACCAGGTCTAAAGGAAAAAATCTTGCTTGATTAAAGAAAACAAAGAAACAAAAAATAACTAATAAACTAAGCAAAGAATGGACATTCAATGCCAGATGTATCTAGCTTAGAGCTGCTGCTGTGTTGTGGGTTATGAAACTGTGCAGCTACAGGTGCACAGGAGCTGCCAGGTCAGAGCAGAGCAGGAGTACTTTTAACTCTACAGTATGGCTCAGAGAATGGCTGACTCCAGGTGTGTCCATAGATTACTAAAAGCTGCAAGGTGATGGCTAGAAATCATGTCCTCTGGCTGCTCTGTTTATTTTCTCCTGCATCTCCTGGTCTTGGTTACTTTATACCTGAAGAATGAGCTTTGGAATACCCTCCAAAGTTCATCCATTACAATGCATTACATGTAGCAGTCAAGTCATGGGACATGACATGTATCCAGGGATCTGTGACTAGCCTTTGCAACTTGCAATCTCAGGAATCAGGCCTCCACTCCTGCCCAACTTGCAGACCACAGCCTAACAGTAGGGAACAGCCTCTATCCATTCAACCAGGTCTCTGAATCATCCAATCCATGTATTCAGCGCTTACAGTCATCAACTCTCCACCTGTCCTGCAGCAGGGTCTTTCTGGGACTGACATTTGTGGGCTGTAGCAAGAATGACAAAGGCATTAATTTCAGATTCATCAAAATGGCTCAGATGAAGAAATTTCTGCCCAAAAGTTCTGAAATCTTGTAATTCACACTTCCTGATCTAATCTACAGTTGGTGGGGGGAAACCCAATGCAACTTGCATGTCATATCTTCCACATCACTAACTCATACCAGAGAAAGGGAAAACTTAAAAATTACTTTAATGCAGCCAGCTGCAGGTGAAACAGAAAGTAACCAGCCCACATCAGGACAAGTGAGAGAGGTTCACAGCTTTTGTATGTCACCTGCTATTTAACTTCTGGCAACAGATGCAATTGGCACATCTACCCGAAATGCATATGCCAGAATCTCAGTCACACGGGCTGAAGGAAAAGAAACAGGAGGCTGCAAGAGCACCACTGGGCCCTTTCCTCACTCAGTCTGGAATATGTGCAGTGCCCAGGAACAAACTATGTTTATTCCTGTTATTATTTAGCTCCTGTTCTATGTTTGGACGTTGGTTTTGGAAACTGTGTAAGGGCCATGTCTGTTTCACTCCTGCAAGGAATGCAGAGGTAGAGAGGGAGGAGAAAGGGACCATCTGAGAATTAAAAAAACACCTGAACACAATACTGCAGGTTATTCAACCAGTACAAAGCACCCAACTTTTATTCCACTTCCTGTGGATAATTAAAGCACCATTAGTCTCAACTGGCTCCTCCGTGAGCTCTTATGAAGGCACCATTCTCAGGCACTCAAAGCCAGAGGAAATCAAAGTTTAAAGAGAACAAGTAGATTGGTTTCTGTACCACATATCCAAACCACTTTTCTATTGTTCAACTTGACATAAAAATTTAACAATAATACCCCCAATCATTAAAGGCTTTCACCATCTTGTTGTCTGCAATTAATTTGAAAAGCACCAAGATTCCAATACTGCTAGAGACTGGCCCAGGAAGAAATTTATCTTGAGAAGAGTGGAAATCTGCAAGGAATGGTCTGACTAGCACATGTGAAACACAGCCTGCAGTCATGGAAAACATGGTGATTAAAAAGCATTTAGTAACTCCCAGAGCACTGGGGGAGGCAGAGTTCACATTTAGAAGTCACAGCAAGTGCACACCAAACTGATTACAGGATCATAAATTGTAGGTGCCAACATCCAGCAGCTTAAACTACAGTGTGCTCACAGCTTCCTTCCCTGCCCTTCCGGCAACTTTGCCATATTTCTGAAATCCTAGCACTCATAACTTTAACCAGAAGAAAACATTCCCTCCACTGTTTCTTCAGTGCCAGATCTGCAACCCATGCACTCACTAGAAAAATCAGGGTCCAGCTGTGTGCCAGCATGTGAGCTGGCATAGCCAATGCCACCAGCACTGCTGTGTTTCTCAGCTCTCACTTGAACTTGGCATCCTCGGAGCATTCTTGATAGGGCTTGGCATGCAGTCCACCCCATCATCACTACTTTGGAAGGATATATCCAGAAGGCAGGGCTCCCTTCCGAGCAGGGGAGCTTTCAGAAGCGTTTTTAGCGCGTGGTGATGTTTACTTACTAGTTCTCCTTTGAGAATATTTCAAGATGTATCAACCTGCATAAGAATGATCACAGGAAAGAAAAAGAATTGCCTTATTTCAACAGATTTACTCCAGCTGTGAGTCAGAACAGTTTAATTGGCAGAAAGCTTTTACTGTCACTCATTCTGTTGAAATAGAAAAGTCAAGACACCCCAGTTAGCTTTTCTTAGTAAGAGCCTGATACCTGGTATCACCAGAGCTCGACTGTCTCTTCTCTGCTTTTGCTCTTTTTTAAAAAGTTTACTTTTTGAGCTGCAACTGTTCTAGTATGTAGGAAAGTTATCCCAAAGAGCAGCATTTCTACAAAAAGAAATTCTTCCCTCATTGCACTTCAAAATGTTGATGCAATAAAAAGAAGCAGAGCATTAAGCAGGATTTTAAAATATTTTTTAAAAAGCCCAGATCAACAAATTCTTCTTGGATTTTCCAACAAAGACAACTATGCCTTAAGTTGACTTCTAAATTCCTTGCTGAAATAATAAAAAACACAGCCAAAAATATGAATATATAGCAATTTTAATTTTCCTCTAGATATTTATATCAAAGAAATAATACTCATGTCCAAGAACTGTACATACATCTTCCTTATAAACTCTTTAGTTTAAAACACATGTACAAAATTGCACATTGCAGTTTGCAAAAATCATAAATACCTTTTTGCATGTAAACAATTCCAGCACAAGGATCAATGTTATACATTCTAAAATGTCTAAGTGTCATTCACAAACATAAACAAACAAAAACCCTACTATGATCTCCACAAAGGTTCTAATATTACAAATCAATCATTAACAGATTTCTAACTGATCTACTACACACAGGGATACATAAATGAGCACAAGGCAAGACGCCTTTTAGTCATAAGTACTTAAGACAGAGGCTTGGAATACAATCCTCCTGCCATTTAAACCCACGGTATTCATCCCACAGTATTTAGTGGTAGCAGCATTGAGTTAATTTTTCCAAGACTGCCAATTGCAGTATGCCTTACTTTTAATTCTTAAACAAGTTGGCTACCACTGAACAGTAGGAAACTGAAAATTATTGTAAACACAGTTATCACCGTTGTATATGCAGTAAGTTACAGTATTCTCCTAAACACATCACTAAATTAAGAAAAAGATTTATATTTAATCAAGTGCAAGATACCAACTAATATTGTGCACTTTGTCTCAGAAATAAGTATCTTGAATATTACAGTTTGTAAAAGTAATGTAAAAAAATTACAATGGACATAATCCTCAGTTGTACACCATTAAGCCCTGTAGCTTGTTTATGTAGAAAAAAAATCACCACATCAGAAAAAAAGGTCTCAGAAGTGTCCTTGACAATCTCTCCTGACCAAATCCAGCAAATGAGTAGCTACTGATTTTTTTCACTATCATCTCCATCTGTGTGCAATGTCCTTGCTAGCACACATGTCTGAAGACTTCCCAAAATTAATCAGGTTTAAAAAGACCCATTGTATCTGAATAAAGTTACTTGTTTTGTTGTCTGGTTTGGGTTGCTTTTGTGATTTTTGGTTGATTGGGTTTTTCAATCTATTTGCATGCTGTCATTTTATAAAATTTTTCCAAAAGCAGAGATTTTAAAGGGTTTCTCAGAGGCTTCCTCTGTGCCAGCTAAGTTAATAAGGCAGAATAAGAAGGTACATGTAAACAAAACTTATAAAAACCCAAGAAATTTGTAGGCAGACACCCACCTACCAACTAGTTTCAGGTAAGCTGCTGGAAGAGCAAAACCAAATGTGAACTGCTCTGCCTTCATCTTTTGTTTTGAACAGCTACCTTGAAGAAGCAAGTTTCAGTGCCATGCCTTCATACCACTGTGAAGAATCAATTTGGATTGAATTGCTGTAGGAAGTGGCAGTTCACTCACACTTCTGCTTTTGGACAAAAAGAGACCTTGGAGATGCTAGTGGTGATGCAGCAGGGAGGGGCTTCTTCGCATTTTCAGGAAATCACTTGGTCTGTTGATTAGCATGTGGCAATAATCCCAGTGAGGAACACAGAATTTTCTTGATACTAGCAGCAGCCCCAGCTCATGATATTGCAAGGTATTGTGATTATAGTACTGCAGATCATTAAGTGTTTTCTGCATCATGGAAGCTCAGCAAGAATAGTAACCACCATGTGTTTTTAAAACTGGGTCCAATTGTCCAAGAGCTCTCTCCTCTTTTGTCTGATGGGAGTTAGTTGCTCTGTTCAATTGATGGAAAAGACACACTGCTCAAAGAATGGTGGATTTCATCTTTCCCAGTTCACACCTAACCAGAGCTCCTCCCTTTTCAGGGGATCTGTTTTGAGTTATGCAAGATTGGTCATGACCACCACACAGCAAGGGCACATGTGCAGTCTCACAAGCCTCAAAAAGATTTTTTAGTCTAGGCAGGAACTGCAGGAACAACAAGCCAGTTGTAGATAAGCCATTCCAGAAAGAGAAGCTGTCCTGTAAGAATGTCCTACTTCACAGATGGAAAAACACAGAAAGCTGAAAAGCTGCCTCACCAAAAGAGATTTACTCACAATACAAACCCAGTCGCCTCTCCTGTGAAGTCCCTGCACAGAAAGCCTAAGAATTATCTTCAGACATAACAAATAAGACGTAATCTAACAAATTTGGCTTTTAAGGCCTAGGAGGCACAGGGTCTTTCACAGTGGAATACCCTTGACACTGCCCTCTCTTAGTGTCTCTATCCTTCTCTCCTTGTGACCTTAGGAAGCCAGTAGACTCGTTCCCGATGAAAAAGAGGAGTGGCAAAAATCAGCGACCAAATTTTGGTGGGTGAGAGGCCTATGCAGACTTGCCAATCATTCTGTATTTAAAAGGCAGGAATTGCACAATACTATATTGCAACACTTACTCCCTTCCCTTTGTACCGTACAAAGTAGCAAAGTGCAACCAAAGCGAAATCACTGTTGGGAGTGTTTAGATTGACGGCTCAGATGTCAGAACTGTGCTAAGCATCTCTGTAATTAACAGCACTTTGCAACAAAGGAAAACAATTCTCCAAAATTTACCTCTGTTAGGCCTTTTGTTCCGGGTTTGGGGTTTGGTTTGTTTTTTGTTTTTCTTGGGGGGAGAGGGTGGCAGGGCAGGAGAGTTAACGAAGTCTGAATATTAATCTGTTACACAGAGGAAAGCTCAAGGGGCTCAGAAGAACTTGTTTTGCTACATGTTGAGCAACACCACATGGCAAAGCTTTGAAATTAGAGCAAATGCTTGAAGACAGGGCGTAGCTTTTGGAGCTCGTCCTTCACAGGCCGCATTTTATTAGACAGCAGACCTCTGCATCATCACTCAGCATTCAGACCTGGGCTTTACTTGATGACATTTCAGCATGGTGGTTGCTATGGCTTTAAATAAATGAGGGTTAGTGTGAAATCACCAGCGATCAAGCCAAACAGGAGGGGCAGGGTTTCCGAAGAAAAGTTTAGAAGACACTTTAGCAGTAATAACAACACAAAGTAAGTTAGAAAGTATTCCGAAGAGCAATCTTAATTATCTGCCACTTAAACATACAGTAAATATTACCATTATATACTGTTTCATAGATAAATACTATTTCTTCCTTGGATTCCTTTTTTGGTTTTCTTACTGTTGCTGATTCCTTCAACTACCATCTCTAACACTAGCGGGAAAAGGAAAAAAGAAGTCAAGTTTATTAGACACTTTTGGCTGGCTGGGAAAGTGGTATCATACCACAAAAATACCACAGACATATCAGCCTGTGCTGTGATTTCACTAGGGTGTACACAAAGACTAAAAAAATCACAAGGATTTGAAATAGCATTGTAATTCACTGGCACAAAATGGTTTGGACTGGAAATGACACTTTGGCAGCATTTTAGGAATTCCCTGTTCTGAAGGTGTCATCTTGCAGACTGTAAATAGGTGTCCTAGCAACTTGTGGCCATAGCGTATGTGACATATTATAAATAACAAGAATATTTAACTTTGTAATAATTAGTTTGTATTTTCTCACTATTTCTGCCACCCTTCCATGAAGAATATCGAAAGACAGAATGGTAACAGTTGGGAAAAAAAAAAGGTTCAACCTCTGGCTCTGCTCATGAAAAAGGGCCAGTTTTATATCAGTATCTTCAACTGCAATCTTTCCATAGCAGTTACTAGGGCAAAAGGAGGGTATCCTAAATGCATTTTCTGGAATAGCATAGTAAGTTTATTCCATGACATCCCATTGCTTGTGTCCTGCTCTACAAAAAATCAGGAAATTTATGAAACAGAGGCGTGGGAAAGATTGTCAAGCTCAGTATGTTATCTTTCAAATGGCTCAGCATGCATAAGATTATTTAATTTTTTTTAAGACTGTTATTTTTTAAATGTCAGTTTTCCATATGTGGCAAGAGGGACACACATTCCTCAGGGCAGTGGGAAGGTTTCTGAAACAAGGACAAGAAAATTTTATCAAACAGGTTCTCAGAGTTCCAATTACTGCTCATGATTTTTCATACGTTCAGTCTACTGCCTAAGAACAGGGATGCAGTAAGAAGCCTGACTGTTAATACCTTCAGCTTTGTCCATCTCTCACAAAAGTAATACCACAATTGCACAGTTGCCTGTGACTGTAACTGAGCAGTTGTAAAACATACTTCAAGGTACTTAGCAGAAAGGTTTTTAAATTTATTTAAACAGATTTTGAGGGAAGAGTAAAATAGGACTTAATCTAGAAAAGTAACTGAACTTGCAAAACCAAAACAGAGACTGCAACAAAAGACTTTTTTTTTCCCTGGGATAGGATGAAGGGTCTGATACCTATCTCCAGAGACACACCTCTCCCAAATGAATGGACCTTACTTAGGTGACTTACAATTCCACCCATAACTAGGACTTTACAAGTAAATAACAGTAGTAGTAAATCTTATCAGCAGTGTGCTAAATATCAGAATCTAGCAGTGTATTAGTGCACAGTGAACTGGTCATATCTATTATCTCCATGTTAGCAAGACTTCATACCCAACCACCACTTCAAAGCATTCCTACAGAAATCATAATTCTTTCAGAAATGCCATTTAGCCAGAACATATAGTCCTTCAACTACAGCAGGCTATATTTGTTACTAGTCCTAGAAATTCAGAGCAAAGCTCAGTTTAGAGGTACCTTACACTACGGATACAAACTTTTTTAATAGCACACAAAAAAACAAACAGCAGGTAGGTAAGTATCTAGAGTGACTCACCAACATTATTTATAATAACCATCCCTTCACTTTACAGTAAACTACTACACATGAACTGCAGCACTTCAGATAACATTAAGGCTAAATGTGACTTTAAAATTATCTTTTTGTGTTAATTTAGCATTGCAAGATCTAACAGTCCTCCAATTGGACTGGAAATCTGAAAAAAAAAACCCCACCTTGTAATCACATATAGAAATACAGCTTAGTTTTCTTCTGGGAGAACTTGACCACAACAAAAGAATGTGAAAAACCCCATCATGTACTGTGGCAGCTAAGAAAAATCACAGTTCCTTTATTTGGCCATGCCCTTCTCTATGTGTGGTGGTGTCTATGCACAACACCTTGACATGTGCTTGCAGGTATCTGTGTGCTTCAGAAGAATTAGTTCATAAAAGCTGAATTTGCTGTTTCTTTAGTTAGTCCCCACTGACTTGAGAGGATACCATCCAAAGCAGAACTCCAGTACAAGAATTCATGTCCCCTGCAGACACAAGACCAAGATTCAGTGTTTTTACATCAGTTACGTAAATTTGCCAAGATAATCAAAAGTTGCATTGGTGTGAAGATACAGATTCTAGACTGGTTTCCTTCCTCTCCCCACCATTTCCTCAGCAGGACCTTGCAAATGCAACTAAAGCAAGGCCTTCTGACTGACCCATATACAGCCAATTGTTTCAACATCCAAGAAGAGATGCGGTTTGTGACTATATTGATGCAGAAAGTAAACTTTCAGGTATGCAATAGCTTAGGAAAAAAATGCTTCCAGACTAAAGCAAGCAGCAAGGATCAGTGCCTGTAGCAAGGCAATAGGATGGTGTCTTGGAAAGTTGCTCTTGTTATGAATCATGTGTATATGTTTGTAGATTCTTTTAGCTACACACAGATAAAAGCAGGTTCTTCACTGTGCACTCACTGTTGCAGTGTTTCTCAGAAACCTAATTTAGCTTGTCACACATGACCACTTTGTGGAGAAGTTATTTCTGTCCTGCCTCCTTATGAAGAGAGAAGTTTCACAGCACAAACAGCTGCAAGCCATTTTATAGGATAAAAAGAGACAGATTTTTGAAACAGTGGACAGGAGTAATTACAAATTACTATTACCTCTTATCTCCCACAGTGTACCACAATGGCCTAAGTCTCCATATATTCAGATTTAATTCATCAACACCTTCACAGTAAAGTTGCACCATGTGCAGCAAGATTAACAAGCTTCTTACAAATTTTAAAATCTGCACTTTGGCACAGGAACACTTATCATACTGTATCAGGTGCAGTAAACCCTGATGCAAACCCACAGCAAGTGACTGTGGCATGAGAAGGATCAGTTAAATTTGCAGGATTATTATGCACTGTGAAAGCTTTCTGTCCAAGACTCTTTCTGCTGATACAGATCTCACCAAACACCGAAAAAGGTGAATCCCTGACAGATTTTACTGTCTACCTCTGCTGGATGATGCACAGTCACTGCACACACTACTGATCAAAAGAAACAACCAATGAGTGTCAAAACAGATGAAGAACTCTTCAAAACTAATTCTTAAAGTAGAACTTCAAATAAAATACTGGAAAAATAGAAATGGTTATCTACAAATCAAATATGTACATGGATATGTCATACTTCAATATGTCTACTTGCTAAACATAGACACGTGGAGAATCAAGTATAAGGAAAGAGCAAAATTATCCAGCAGCAGTTACAGCTATACATATGAATAAACAAAAATGTAGCACATCACTTTTTCTTTTTTAATTTGTGCTCCAGAAGCACGACACATAAAATGCATTGAAGAATAACTTATGTAGAATGAAGAATTACATGGGGTTTTCTTCTTGTATGTTAATCGCAGATACAGAAAATTTTTCCCTAAGCAGCAGCTAGATTCAAATATCCAAGACTCTGGTTATGGCAGGCAAGACACTATTTTCAGCACATCTTGGAATTCAGACATAGCATGCACCTGTACTTCAGACCTACTAAACAATGCTATACAGTACTCCAGAAAGCATGGATGAGCTATATAACTGATTAAAAATCATTTGTCAGATAAATTTCCACTTTAAGAGCTGCAAACACCAGAATGCCTCAGGGCTTAACTTGGGGAGATCACTCCTTTGTCAAAGGTGAAACAGACACAAAAACGAACAAAGGATGCTTCATGACTATTCCTTCAGTAAAGACATAAATATAGACCAAGATAAT
Source organism: Pithys albifrons albifrons (assembly GCF_047495875.1). Classification (NCBI taxonomy): domain Eukaryota; kingdom Metazoa; phylum Chordata; class Aves; order Passeriformes; family Thamnophilidae; genus Pithys; species Pithys albifrons. The sequence goes on from NC_092497.1 coordinate 49,838,482, forward strand.
GGAGAACAGTAGTAGAGGCACACCTGATCCTGAACAGTGTTCGACAGTCAGCAGGGATTACTGATACGCAGTGAAGAGAGTCCAAATTTGTTGAGATATTTAGCTCTTGAAAGACCATCAAAGGCTCATGACAGAGATCATCACCATCACCACCAGAAACATCCTCTCCATGCTAAGGACTTACCACGCCCAAACACCTATGCTTTTCAAAGTGTGCAAAGCACTTGTGTTTTGGGAACTGCTCTTGAAGTATGCCAAATGGGCTCAACCTGGATTCATAATGAAACCTGTAAGAACCACTCCCCAACAGCCCACACCTATCTGAAGGCCTTGTGATACTGACAGACTTTCCTATCCAGTCCATGCTGGACACCAAACCAATGACATTGTTTGAGTCAGTCCCAGCACAGTACTTTCCTTGCATTCATAGCAACCAGGTGCAGATCTGGTGGGAGCTCCACCCTCTGCACAAAGAAGAAGTGAAAAAGACCTCTCGTACCAAAAACATTCTTCCTTCTACTCCCAAGACAGAAAAGATATGATAACAATTCAAATAAATGAAAGTCATATATAAATCGAACTGATAAAGTGCTATAGCACCTAAATAAGAAGGCACTTCACATCTAAACCAAGACATCGGGTCAGGCACATTCAAAAGCTGCTGATGAGCAGCAAGTGAGATGTGCACAGCAGCAAGCATCCACCAACTGCAAGCAAGAGACTGCAAAATCTCCAGAACAGAGATTACACCTAAGGCAAAGAAACAAAGAGGGATGTTTATTTGTCGTGGGTTCGCATCTGGAATGCAAAACCAGATCAGAAGGACATGAGGGTAGCCTGCAAATCAAGTCATGCAGCAAGAATCTTTGCAATGACTAGCAAATAATGTGCACAAGTAGAACAAAGCATGGGACTTCTGAAGGATGAAGAAAAATGCTAAAAAGTGCTGAGAGTACACTGAACATAAACTGGTATTGGGAGAGGTTAGAATTTTTTGGTTGCTTTTTGGGGGCTTTGGTTTTGAGGGTTGAGGTTTTTTTCTCGGGTTTGTTTTGGTTTTGTTTCTTTACAGTGATACACATCCAATTTGCTTACAGTTACTGAAAAGGAGCTACAGGGATGCAAATCACATAAACAGTCTGGAAAAGTTTTACCCAGTATCTATCTCTTAGCATCTCACAGTGACCAAAGATTTAGGCAGAAAATCAAAACCTAAAGGAAACAGACATTTAGCTACAAACTAAAGAAAAAAGGCAGACAAAATAAAAAAAGGCCTATTTAAAGATTTAGGAACACTGTAGGGCTAGAAATCAAGCAGACAAGAAGTTTAGAAGGCAAGAACAACCAGGTCTAACAGCTGCAGCAGGCAAGCACTCCTGAGTCTTTTTATATTGGTTTAAACTGTTAGGAACTCAGGCTTTCCATTCAAATATCTGCTAAAGATGCAGCAATCTCTAGCAGAATCAATATGAAAAAAACCCCAAACAACTACCTCAACAATACTAAATTTTGGTCACATCAGTCTTAGATCCTCTGCTTCGGCATAAATACCAGATAAAAGGAGGCATTTCTGAAGGTAACCTGTCACTCTATAGAAAACACATTTCTTTCGGCAACTCTACTACCAGACAGGGAGCTGGAGCTGCAGGCCTCACTAGTAGCCTCTCATCAGTCATCAGGGTAACAGAGCTGACCTGTCAGCACTTCTACAACCTAACAGATGGCTGCTACAACATAACGCAGACTCTCAAAGAAGTCACTACACGAGATCTTTGAGGGCCTGTGTGGAAGACTGCTCTTGCAGAAAGTTCAGATGGGAGTGAGGTAATGTGGGATGTTTTCCAGCTTTAACACTACCATGCTGAAAAAGGGGAGCTCATCATAATCCTGCTAGACTACAGCCTGTTTAGCCCTGCCCATGGCTGAGAAGAGGAATTGCAGTGACTTCCTGTGTCTTACGGATCCCCCCATTTCTGCTTGCATATTGCTAATTTATTATGACCAGAAATGATAAAATAAGAACAAGCACTGCGCAGCTGCAATTATCACTATCCCGTGTCCTGCCCCAAGATCTTTACCTAGTGCTACACTCATTTACAAATACAAGGACCGACACAGCAGTGTTGACCCATGTAACTTTTTATGACTTCTTCCAGGATTCCTTAAAAAAAATCCACACCTTGCTACATATACAGTAAAGCATCTCACATCTACCAAGCAGCATTACCTCTCTCACTAGGGAAAGTGTGTTATGATTACGGGGAAGGAAAAGTCTTTATCTGTTTCTTCAGTCTTGCAGCATCTTTGCCGATGGAGGGTGAGGACTACCATCAAGTAAAAACCTATTTTTCACCCAGTTATTACATAACCGGCAGTGCTACAGATTGTATGCTGCATGGTTCAGAATGCCCTTAGAAGTCTTTAAACGTGTGTTAGATCAAAACATTTTTTATCTGCTCATTAGTACTTCTAACAGCAGAAGGTACTGTTACAAGCAATTATTTCAACCACCGAAAAAGGCTCTGGTGACATGATTTAACAGTTATACAATGATTAATATGGCTTCTACCTAATTTGCATATGCATTAAGAAAAGAAATATCCTCAGAGCATCTCAGCTACAATAATATAATTACTATGTATTGTCATGTCATTTCACACGTGTGCCAAGAACGAAAAGAAAAAGCTCATACACTTGATTGCTGCAGCTCAAATTTCTGAAAAGATAGCACTCACGTATCCCCAGTAATGAAAAAATGTGAGTCTATCCCATTCTTCTTGAGTTTCAAATCATCAAGTGTAGCCTTCTGAAGAAGTTAAGAGATTTACCAGCTTCTGAGTGGCTTTAACATATCTGAGCAATTCCTGTACACCTAAAGATGTCTATGCCCCCTTGGGTCCTCATACAGTTCCCCATTTTCACCAGCTGGCACAGACATATCCCCACATAATATTGGCCTCTGAGTTGAAGCAGAGTTTTTAGCACAGTTTCAAGGAGCGGAGAGGGCCCCGCACTGCAGCTGGATCTGCTCAGGAGAAGCCCTGCCCTCCCCTAGCGGCAGGGCCGGCCCGCGGCCTCCGCACCGAGGGGCTTCTGGTGGTGTGACCGCCACACTCTGACAGACCCTTCCCACTGCACCACGTCTGTACAGGGCTCGGCAGCTATGCTCAAAATACACAGGTGGAGCAGAAGCGAGAGGCAGCGGTACCAAGCAAGGGACCTAAAGCTTTCAAAAACTTATTGAGGATTATGTCTAATCAGAGGAAACAGTTCCTTTGCTATACTCTTCTAGTAGTAAATTCTTGACAAAGAAATAAATCACACCAATTCTTCCCAACCAGAAAAACATTTCACATTCTAGTGCTCCTTCTGTCTCTGGAGTATTGCAGAAAGTTTCTTTACAACAAAGTAGACCAAGAAGCAAGATACACAGACTTCTACTGCAAAATAAATCTACTTCTCCATAAGATTTCTGTGATTTATTCAAACAGAATACAATGGAATTATCACCTTTACAGCTAACCCACCCAAAACCTGAGCCCTTTTCTGTATAGCACTGAATGGTTACTATACTACATAAAGAGCAAACACTACTGGAATGTACACAAGTGAAGAAAAAAAAAAGTAAAGCTCTTCTTGCCAAAGTAACCATTTTCTCTACTAACGTGTTATCTAGAAAAATAATATCTGGGCAACGTCCAAAATGTTCAAGTTTCAATAAATAGCTATCAATGCCCCAAGTTTGCACTGGCACAAAAAATATGGAGCGTACAGTTTAGAAAAGTATTTTTATATGACTGAGTCAGCAATGCATTTCATCCTGCTTAAGATTTACAACAAAAATCATTTCCCTCCAGGGTTTGATTTTAAAAATCAAAGCCATGTAAGTGCAAGAGCACTCACACAGCTGTGTTAACTCTCAATGGCAAATTAAAGCTCTAGAGAAAGACAGTATTTTAAAAAACATTCTTTATCAATACCAAGAAAATATACATAGCCATATTATGTTTTAAATATATATATATATATATACACACACACGCACATCTTTTCAAAAGGTACGATTCTGGCTACTTTTTTTAAGTCTGAAAAGCTTATCCATTGCTATACAGTTCAATAAGGTGTATTAGGAAACGCACGTTTTATATCCCCCATGAAAATAAAGTTGAATCTTTCTGTAAACAGTAATTTTCTTATTTTCCGAAATCTCTATAGACCTCAAGTACTTCACTGAAAAATAACAACCACCTGCCCCAGAACCACCCACGGAGACCCTCGCTGCTGAATGCGACATCGACAGACCTCGGTGAAAGGCTTAGCAACACCCGGCTCCCGCAAAAACGCCTCCTCCGGGCGCAAATAAATAATAATAATTAATAATAATAATAAAAATAATAACAGCAGAAGGGCGGCGGCGGGCGCGCACCTTGCCCCCGCGGTGCCGCCGGGCGGGACGGGGCCGGCGGGGTGTCCCTCCTCAGCAAGCGCTGGTCTCCGGCGCGGCGGCCGCCGTCTCGGGGGGAGCCTCCCTCGGCTGGGTGGCGGCGTGGGGTGGAGGATGCCCAGCGGCGTTGATGTGGCAGCCGGAGGAGAGGTGGCTGCGGACGCGGCCCTGCAGCTGCGTGACCTGGGCGCGGAGGAGGTTGGCGGTGGCGGCCAGCTCGGCGTTCTGCCCCTTGAGTGCCTTCACCTTCTCCTCCAGTCGGGCGATGCGCTCCAGCTTCCGCCGGCGGCACTTGGAGGCGGCGATGCGGTTCCGCAGCCGCTTGCGCTCTGCCTTCAGCCGCTCCTGGCTCTCCGCGTCCAGCGGCGACAGCGACGGCGGCGTCGGCGCGCTGCTGCCGCCCTCCCCGCCCGCCGACGGCGGCACCTCGGGCACCGTCTGCGGCTCCTCCAGGGGCCGCGCCGGCGGCAGCCGCCCACTCCCCAGACCCGCCGCCCCGAAGGCCAGGCCCGGCGGCTGCGGGGCGGAGGCGGTCGGGTAGGCACTGCCCGAGGGACTCAGCGGCCCCGCGGGGTTGAAGCCGCTCAAGTTGGTGTAGACCGCCGGAGGATCGGCGGCGGCAGCGGCGGAGGCTCCCGGCGGCCCCGCGCGGGAGGTGCAGCAGGGTCCCGGCGCCGAGAGCGGCGGCGGCGCCGCCAGGAGCTGGTTCTGCTTGTGCAGGTCGGCCAGGGCCTTGACGAAGCCGTCGGCGAAACCCTCCTGCTCCTGCGTCACTGGCTGCCGGTAGAGGAACGGCCCCGCCGCCGCCGCCCCGCCGCTCCCCGCCCCGGGCGCCGCCGGTCCCGGGCTGCCCGCGCCCAGTCCCGCGCCGCCCTGGATCAGCAGCTGCTCCAGGTCGGCGGCCGGCGGCAGCTTCAGCAGTGGCAGCTCCGCAGCCGACCCGAGCGCGGCCTCCGGGCCCCCGCGGGCGGCCGCCGCCCCGCCGCCGCTGCCCGGCTCGGCAGAGCCCGCGGTGGGCGGCGGGGCGGCGGCGGGCGGCGGCAGCAGGCGCAGAGCGGCCACGCTGCTGCGGGCGCCGGCGGGCGGGCGCAGGGTGAAGGGCCCCGGTAGCGGCGCGGGGGCGGCGGCGGCGGCCAGATCTCGCTTCTTCCCGGCGCCCAGCAGCAGCTTCTGCCCCGCCGCCGCCGCCGCATCGGCTCCAGGTCCCCCGGCGGTACCGAAACCCGGCAGCGGAACAAAGTCGGGCAGCAGCTCCAGTCCTTCCTCGGGGTAAAACGGCGCCTCCATCTTCACGGCGGATCGCCCGCTACGCCCGCCGCTCATGCTGCCGCCCTTGCTGGCCGGCGGCGGCTTCGGCGTGGGGCGGGCCGGGCTGCGCTCCGCGGGGCCGGCCGCCCTCGGTTGGCAGCGGGGACTGAGCCGCCTCCCGGCGCCGCCGGACCCGCGCCACGCCCCGGGCCCGCTGCCCGCCCCGTCGCCGCCTCTCTGCTGCCTCCGCCGCTCCCTCTCCCCGCCCGCCGGGCGTGCGCGGAACCCTTCCCGGTAGGGTGTCCGTGGGGAGCTCGTGCTGCTCCTCCCCCTCGGAAACTCGCCCCACCGCTGCGATGCGAAGAGGCACCGCCGGGGTTCCCCAGAGGCATCACTCCAGCCCAGGGCACGGGTCCTGCAGGGGGAAAGCGAGCAAGGGCCACGCGTGGCTGCAGTTGTGGGTGGGTGCTCGTGAGTTGGGACTGTCATGGATGGGCACACAATAGGATAGTGCAGGTGTCGAGGATTAAGGACTCCCGACAACGCGAGCAGTGGACTCTGCCGCGGAAAAACTTGGCCATCAGGGCACATGCCGACTTGTCCATCCAAAAGTCTCTCGGAAGGAGAAGATAGATTTGATGTAGTTTTCCTCAGAAAAAAATCGTTTGAAAAAAGGGTTTGAAAGAGCTTAGGCATATTTTCAGCATTTTCAACCTTACTGAAATGCGAAAAAAGTTTTTCAGTTTAGAGGTGGTATTTATTTAGCTTAAAACAATTGCCTCTGCCCCTCTCCAACTCCCTGCAATTCTTATGGGATGAGGAAATTTCTTTGCACACAGTCTTTTCCAAATCCCTTTTCCTTCAGGATACCAATGTGATTCTGACAGAGCTAGTGAAAGCTCTCAAGTCTTTAAAATCCAGTTGCTGACAGAGGGCCTCAGTGGCTCATCTGCACAGGCACTGGATCTCTTCACCTGTGGTGGGATCCCCTAGAACGCCCTCAGTTAGGTATCTCTCTTCTGCAATCTACTCATGGTTTCTCCCAAGGTTTTTTCTCACTACACATCAAGACCAAGTGCCTATTCCTCCAGGGTTCCAGCAAAGCTCCTGAGCTCTGCTGTTAGCCCCACAGTCTGAACAACCACAATGTGCCTTCACTGTGCCTAGATTGGCAGAGGAGGCAGAGATACTGGTGTCAAGTCTGGAAGGATTTTGCCTCAGAATTCCACTTGATATCCATAGAATTACTGGAGTCTAGGTGCACTGACTGAGGTGTTGATGACCTTGACTCAAGTACTTTGGGGTCACCCAGCTACACACCATGCTTATGGGGCAGGAACTCCATTTCATCTCAGTCCAGCACCTTCAGTCCCTGCCCAGCAATGTTGCAGGTGTTCCTCTTTCCAGCTCCATGTTCTGGGTGAACCTTGGACCTGTGTTTCCAGTTCTATTCCTGGCACCATCTCCTGCTGCTCCTGCCTGAGCTACCTGGGTGGACCTCGTACGTGCTTCATCATGGTGCCTTGCCTGTTTGTGTCAATGGGTCCAATCTGTGGTGTCTGCCCTGCTACTGTGCTGCAGGACTCTGCCCAGGCTGGTGAACCTGGGCCTTGGGCAGGCCAGCTCTGTTGGTACAGGAAGCTGTGGCAGAATCACTGCCTAGATAATGGGCAGCAGCAGGACTTCAGGGAGAAGGAAGCCATCAGGCAAAGGCCAGAAACAGGGGCATTCACATGGATAGGGGAGGAGTAAGCATGTTTTTCTTGGTGAGGAAGGTGGTGCTAGAAAGAGCTTATTTTTGTTTCCTTGTCTCCTGGCTGACCTAGCAAGAGAGGAGCCAAGCTAGCAGTGCTCAGCCAACACTGTGTACTGAAAATAGCTAATATGAGTGGCTTTGTGGAAGTACTGCTGAAGCTGCTTGCTGTATGGGCCTTGCAGTCATATTCCTGGCTGGGCAAATGGCAGTGACTGGTGCCCTCTCATCCAGGCAAAGAGGACTGTCTAGGCTGAGAAGCTGCAACCTCCAAGTTCAAGCCAGTACACCTGCTCTTCTTTCTTTTACAAAGTGCAGAGGGAGAGAGTAGGCTGAGGAGAAAATTATGACCTGGGTGGAGTCAGAAAAAAAGCTGTGGACATTCACTTGGGTTGGGGGTCATTGTCAGAGAATTCTAGATGATACCTGACACATACTGCGATCACACTAAAGGGAGGTTCCTTTGTCAGTCCTGTAAAAAACCTCTTTGTCACTTTCGTAGGATGGCCTCAGTCACTGATCTAATGTGGAGCTGGAAGGTGAGCCTACAGAATGATACCATGTGAAACCTGCTTGAAATAAACTTATTTTTAACAATAGACCGATTTTTGAGATCTCTATCTAGTATTTGACAATACACCTGCAAACCAAGTTTAGGTGAGTGACAGAGAGTTGTTTTTCACATTCTTAATGCAAAGGTGTGTTATGTGGTCTTTGTATTGTTTTATTTTTTCCTTTTGCTCTTCCCCTGCCTGCCCTTTTTACTTTTTCCTTGGTTTTTTCTTTTCTTTTTTTTTCCTCCAAGGACAGTAAGAGCATCCCGTGGGGCTCGCAGCGCCAACTTATCCCTGGTCCTGAGGCAGCCGCAACGTGCACATTCACCCTCAGCCCGGCCTGCCGGCAGGGGACCATCCCCGGCCAGGGTCCACTATCTCCGGCCAGGGTTCCGGGCATGGAGAGGGCGGAGCAGCCCCTGACGGGTCTCCGTCCATGCAGGCACGGCCTCTGTGGCCCTCGGCCCGGGCTTGTCCCCGGTGGGGCGGACAGCGCCGCCCAGATGTGGATGGGGCGAAAGCAGTGCCCAGAGGGGCGGAAAGCGCTGCCCAGCTGTGGCTGCGGGCAGGGTGTCGCGCTGCCCGGCTGTGGAGGCGGGTGGGGGCGGGTGTCCCTGCCCAGCTGTGGATGACGGGCAGGGTGTGGCGCTGCCCGGCTGTGGAGGCGGGTGGGGGCGGGTGTCCCTGCCCAGCCGTGGATGACGGGCAGGGTGTGGCGCTGCCCAGCTGTGACGCTAGGGCGGCGCGTGGCGCAGGGGGCGGTGCGATTGGCGGCCGCGTCGGGGAAAGCTCCGCCCCCGCCCCAAGGACCGACCTGCCAGTGGGCGGAGCGCGGCGCGCGCTGCTACCGCGAGACTTTGCGCTGAAGCTGGCGCCGCCATCTTGGAGTTGGGAGAGGCCGCGCGTCCCGTTCCCGTCCCTCTCCGGAGGGTCAAGGGCGGGGGGGGGCCGCGGGGTCGGGAGGGGCATGGGCGCCCGGCGGTGAGTTCGCGGCGCCTCGCTGGCTCGCCCGTGCCCTCTAAGGCCGCGCGGGAGCGGGGCTGGGCGGGATGGTGCAGTCGTGTTCCGCCTACCGCTGCCGGAACCGATACGACAAAGAGAAGCCCATCTCCTTCCACAAGTGAGCGCGCGGCAAGGGGCGGGGCGGAGCGGGGCGGGGCCGGGCCGCCGCGGGGGTGGGCGCGCGCGGGGAGGGCGGTGGGAGTGCGCGCGCACAGGCGGGAGCACTGCTGGGGTTCTCCGTCCCTGTGTCCGTCCGTCCGTCCGTCCGTCCGGACAGCCTCGGGGAAAGCCGAGGGACAGCACCCTCTGAGCCGCCCGTTTCAGAGCGGGAGAGAGCTGGGAGCTCCCGCGGGGGGCAGGCCGGGACCCCCCGGGAGCCTTACAAAGCTTTCCAGAAACGCTGAAAGTGCCTCTTACTTGCAGGTTTCCTCTTACAAGACCTGATCTTTGCAAAAAGTGGGAAGCTGCTGTTAAGAGGAAAAACTTCAAGCCGACCAAGTACAGCAGCATTTGCTCAGAACACTTTACCCCCGATTGCTTTAAGAGGGAATGCAATAACAAGCTCCTAAAGGAGAATGCTGTGCCCACAATATTTTGTTACACCGAACCCGGTGTAAAGGTAAACCCGAAGCACCCGTGGCCGAAGGTGCCGGTGCGCGCGTGTGTTACTGGTGCCATGTGGCAGGGCATGGAGCGGGGAGGCGATGCGGGCTGGGAAGCACCGGGGGGCACCAGCAGGGCTATGGGGGCCGGAACGTGTCCAGCAGCTGTTCTCGTTGGCGCTGACAAGAGCAGAGGTGTGGGCTGTCCCGGGCTTTGGAGCACAGACAGCGCTGTACAGGCAGGTGGGACCTCTGAGCTCCTCATATGTCCATTTAATTCAGCATCCATGTGCTGAATTAAATGAAGTGGCACGAAAAGAAGAAGATACTGCCCTGTAGTTAAGTTGTTTAGCAGTACTTTTGGCGTATTTGGAGTTAGAGCCTTCAAGAGTGCTTGCAAATGTCACAGTGCTCTTTCTACCATAGCTGATGGCTACTGCTAGCATTGTAGAGATGATGGATATTAATTAAGAAGGTTGACTGTCCTCTCAAAAGGGCTCTGTCCTCTGGATTTGCAGAGTTTAAGGACAGAAACTTATTTGCACCTGCTGTCCATCTCTCTGGATACCACCTCTGTCTTGCCTTAAGCTTGTAGTCAAAAGCCAGACTGGTCCCTGACTTCTGATGGTAGAGTCTCCTGTGTGACATGTTCTTGCCTTCACTATGCCACAAAAGCAGTTTACTGTGAGATGCAAGTCAGTTATGGGTCCTTCCTTCTTGATGAAATAGATGTGAGACAAGAGTGGAAAAGATTGATTCTTAACTCCTATAAAGGATATAAAATATTTGATCTCTTGTCACTCTGCTGTTGAGGAAGTGGTAAAGTAGAGAATGTTAAGTCAAGGAAGTTAGTGACTTCAGATCTCATCAGTGTGACATTTAGATGGTGAGGATTGTTGTCTTTTCTTAAAATCAACATTTCCCCGTCCTTACGCTTTTCTGTGTAATAATAATATTGGCAACAGGTGGGTAGGTAGAAAATTGTTTCAGTGCCTCTTTAACTGAGAATGTCTTAGGCTTTCTTTTTAACAGGAAATACACAAGCTCTTTTGTTTGAACAGTACTTTTTTAATGATCATGAGCACAGAAGCTTTTCTGAATTATACTGCATTCCTTTGTGGAAGGAAAAATCTGATTCTCTGCTCCGGCCTATACTCTAGTGGTGAGGGATCTGTGTTGTCCTGAAGCATACAAGTGAACCTATCAAGAGCAATGTGATAAAAACTGCAGTTTTATCTGCAAAAAAACCTTCAGTAACATTGAGCCAATTGATGTTTTGCTGCTGCCAAAAGGGAGAGAACCATGCTTCTCCCTTAATCCTATCTGCCAGCCATGCAGTCCTGTTTCTCAACATGACTGGGCAGTATGTGCTTGCAGCCCACAAGACCAGCCATATCTTGGTATGCGTTAAAAGCAGTGTGGCCAGCGGGTCGAGAGAAGTGATTCTGTCCCTCTGCAGTACTCTGGTGAGACCCCACCTGTAACACTGCATCCAGCTCTGGGGGGCTGCAACTTAAGAAAGACATAGCCCAGAGGAGGCCACAAAGATCATCAGAGGGATGGAGCACCTGTCCTGCAAAGACAGGCTGAGAAAGTTGGGACTGTTCATCCTGGAGAAGAGAAGGTTGTGTGGAGCAATATTCCAGTACCTAAAGGGGACCTACAAGAAGTCTGGAAAAGGACTTTCTCCAAGGGCATGTAGTGACAGATCAAGGGGAAATGGCCTTAAACTGAAAGAGGGCGGGTTTAGATTAGATATTAGGTAAAAAATTTCTGTTGTGAAGGTGGTGAGGCACTGGAACAGGTTACCCAGAGAAGCTGTGGATGCCCCATCTCTGGCAATGTTCAAAGGCAGATAGGATGTGTCTTTGAGCAAATGGTCTAGTGGAAGGTGTCCTGCCCATGGCTGGATGATCTTTAGGGTCTCTTCCAAACCAAACCATTCAATCTATGATTCTCAGTTTTTCCATGTATTAGGACAGGTGTAAGTCATATCTGGTGTTGTATTTTAGTAATGGACAAAAGATTTCTGCAGTGATGGTGATAGAGTGAATAGCTTTCTGTCATCTTAGCAGCCAAGTTTCTACAAAGAATAATTACCAAGGATGAGAAGGCTGCTTTGCTGTTGAACAGCTGTTTATTTTGGTTCATCATGTCTCCTGAAACCAAACCCCTATACAGCAGCCCAAAACCAGTGACAGAGACCCTTCCAGCTGAGAAGACAGGCCTTACTTGTGTCCACCCCTCTGCTCTGCTAGCTTATCAGCCCCCTTAGTAGTTGCTCCTTATTCCACCTCTGCTTCTGCTGTGTTTTTGATTGTTAGCTGATAGGTTCAGTTATACAGGGGGTAAGGCGCTGAAGGAAAAGCGGGAGACGAAGGGGAATGCCATGGTAGCAATGTCATGGTTACTATGTTATCCAAACTCCAGCCTATGGAACTGCAGCCTGCGTTCTTGCTTCTTAGCCAGTTGTGGATACATGTTTGACCTTTGTCTTCAAATAAGAGTAATGGCTACATTATTCACTTTTTTACCTACTTGAGCCATCAATGGCCTGAGTTTCAAAGAGCCCGCAAAATCAAGCTGCTTATAAATATCCACAGTTGAGAAGCCAGACAAAGCAGGCCTGGAACTTTCTGTTAGATTTGAAAAGATAGGCTTTTACATTTATTTTGTTGGTTCAAATCCTAGTTTTTTATGTTATTCTCAGGCGGTAGTAAGGGAGTTGTGTTGTAAGCAATGTTAAGCATGAAAATTACTTTTTTTCCTTGTTCCTTCTAGTCTGAAGAACTCACAGAACAGCCCGAAGATCCACTACCACCTCCTCCGCTGCCACCACCGCCACCACCTCCACCACCGCCGCCACCACCAGCAGCTCCAGTGCTACCACCATCTCCATCAACTTCTTCTTTTCATTTGTCTCAAATAGATGCCAGATTTGTAGACCCAAGTATTGGATTACTGATGCCTCCTCTCCAGACCCCTAGCAATCTGGCTGTTTTTTGTGATCATAACTATACTGTGGAGGATACAGTTCACCAGCGAAAAAGAATTCAACAACTGGAGGAGCAAGTTGAAAAACTGCGGAAGAAGCTCAAGACAGCACAACAGCGATGCCGACGTCAGGAAAGACAGATTGAAAAACTGAGAGAGGTTCTTCAGTTTCAGGAAGAAAAAGACATACTGGCAGGAAAAGGCTATGTGATTCTGCCTAATGACTATTTTGAAGTTGTAGAAGTACCTGCCTAGAAGTCATGAACATCAGTTTTCATTTTGGTAGGCCAAGAAATTTAGTTTCAAAACTAAATTCTTTCTAATTCTGTATGTAAGACTCTCCAGAATTCTAAACCAGTAAATAAGCAGTCATACAAATGAGATAATATTTTTTCCCTGTTGTCATTTCAGTTTGAGTCACATTTAATACATTGAAGATGCACATATCTTAGAATTAGAAAATGCAGTTAATTTACAAAATCTGAATTGCTTTACAGAAGGAAAGAATGCAAGGTTGAAAACACCTAGGAGGAGGTGGTGTTTTGTGGGTTTTTTTTGCAATGTCTGTCTTATGCTTACAGGGGATGGGAACTGAATCTGGCTGAGAGTGATGTTGAGGTGGTTGTACGCCTGGTGCTTTGTCAAGGAGTTTAACATAGGCTTTGGTAATCTGCCAGTAAGAAGTTTTCTCTGATTTTAGAAAGAGCAGAATTAGGTCAGCTAACAACATCTGCAAGTGGTTAACAAGTGCTGCAGAAAGATAGGTAAGATACATATTTCAGTCTGGGAAAAGTTCCAATCTCAGTTTGCTATACATTTGAAGCACTGCGAAAAGTCTAATTTCTGGATCCCTTTGGATGAGGTATGTAAATGAGTCTCTTCTTTTGGAGTAGCTGTTCATCATGTGTGTGTTTTGGGGGCAATAAGAAGAATTCATTAGCATAGCTGACGAGAGTTGTAGAAGCAGCTTTTGTTTTGAGGGCACTTAAAAACACTCCTGAAATGCAGGACTGAACTGAACATATATGTTACTGCAGTGTAGACAGGATCAAGAGAGCAATGTACTGTTCATGGTGACTGCTTTGCAGGAGAATCCTGGTAATATACAGTCCCCCGTATGTTGTAGTGTCATGTTTCCATAAACACTGTAATGGGTAGAGTGTTGTCCTCATGTTTGAAATTGTTGCATTTAAGTCACATATGAACAGTGTGTAGCTTCAGGAAGTGAAGGTTTTTACCTTATCCAGAGAGTCAGACATTTATGACTTTCTTTGCAGTATACTGTGATTTCCTTACTTTCCTCTTTTTCACTTCCCAAAAGGCATCCAACAAAAGGCAATTGGGGAATTGGATTTTGGAGTTGCTTGGTGCTAGACTGGTTTATAATATCTCAAATGCTGCTGCCTCTCCTTCAGCCTTATTAAGACTCTTTCAAGAAATAGATTTAGCATGACAAAGTAGTGCAGCAGTTTGCACTTACTTTCTAATAATTTATTTAGTCAACGAACTTGTCCTAAATCAGAGAAGATTGCATCTTTCTATCCCTATTATAGACTTCACAGCTCAAATTCCTGGATATACTAGGCGTGAGGAAAATTGCTTTTCTCAGTCTGTGTTGAACTTGTGTGCAGTGTGGATTCCAGCTCTGATGTTAAGCAAGCCTTGTTCATGATGGCTTTAAAGCTTCTCTTAATACCCTGTTAGCATGACATTTTGAAATGTTTCAAACCAGTCTTGATACTTCTGACCTCACTCATGCCATGTGTCTATTTTTCCCATCATTTCATACGTTTAAAGTGAATAAAAATGCTGATGCTTCCTTTGTGTACATTTATTATACCTCATTAAAAATTAAAAGAACAAATGGTGTGTTAGATTTTTAATTACTCTCTCTTCTCTTTTCCCCAAGATTTTGACAAAACTGTCATGACAGTTTGTGTTTTTTTCCTGGTTTAAGTGTTGGATTTTTCTCATAGTGTGCCGAAGTCTTTTTACTGTTACACTTTATGCTTGGAATAAACTTGAAATTGCTAAAATTCAAAAGTGACAAGGGAAAGACATTTAAACAACTGTTGGCAAGTGTGACCAGATAGCAGATTGCATCTGTTTTCTTTGCGAAATACCCTCTCCTCTTAGTCTCCAGGAATTTCAAGTGTGACTTCCTGGGGCATGGTGGTGAGTTAAGGAACAATCAAATTCAATAGAATAGAACAAAAAAAAATTCTTCCTTTTGTTCAGTGCTGGGAACATGGGGGATAATTCCACCAAAGACATGTTGAAGAAGACTTTTGTGTTTCCAGGTTTATAGACTTGGTTACAACTGATAACGCCTCCCCAAAGCTAAGCAGTATATTTAGGGTGACTTTTAACAGATCTAATGGGCTGCTCTTATCTCTGCAGGCCTGTATTTCCTTTTAACTAAACAATATTACAGCTTCAAGCTTCAACCTAGACAGGCTTTCTGATTTATGTCTTACTGCGTAGCCTTTAATCTAAACAAGGTTTGGGTTTATTTATTAAAGTTGAGCTTACAGCTTACAGGGTTAAATACCTCTTTGTCTAACCCTATGCATGGTGAAGATCACTGGCAAACTAAGGTCAAAGCTAAAATAAAAAATTCATACAAAATACAAAGTTAGTACAGTTCTGATTAAAAACTAGTAAAGACCATATGATATGAAGGGATAAAATCCTTCTTGAGGGGTCCCTGAAGCAGTGGGTTGCTGCAATACCATGGCCCTGTGGTGTTCCTGCCTCCTGCCTCTACCCCCTGACATTTGATTCTATCCTTCCACTGTCACCCTTCCTATGTCCACCAGGTCTAGTGCAAGTTGCACCTTTCTGTGGGGCATTTCGGCTCACTAAAACAGCAGGTTTGGCTTGTCGTGAAGAGGCAGAGGAAAGCCAGCACTACCACATCTGATAAGAAGAAAAGACAAGGCCAAGAGAGGAGCATGATGAGAACGTAATCCTCTCTGTGTCCAATAAATTGTTGCCTTAGGGCAACTGCTTCTGAAAATATAAGGATAACTTCATACTCTTAATGTTCAACACTGTTTCCTTCTCCCCTGGCCAAACATCCCTGTTTCCCCCTGCCCTGTTATGCTGTGGCTGCTGTAATTGTTGGGCTCTTCCTTCGGGTGTTTTAGCTTCATAAGCTTCCGTGAAAACAGCACAACAAAACTAAGTCTGCAAGGTAAATTTCAGGTGTGCTGATAGATGGCTGATGTGTGGAGTTCTTGTGTGTTTAAGCTCTTTTTGTTGGGGAAATTGGTTTAATGGCTGACTCAAGTAAATGTTTTTTCCATTGAAAGGGGTTATTATTGCTCCCCTGCAGGGTTTCAGAAGCACCACGTTGAAGAGGGGACTGGCGCCCATTTGCTGACTCTTCCTTTCCTATTGCTGAGGATTTTTTTGAGAACACATGCAGTCCATTCTGATAATAGACTTGAATTTCTCCTGCGGGAGCTTTTTGCTTTTCTTTAGTCTTGTTAACTGGTGATGCAGTCATGTTATGGCTAGGTGTGGACTTTACTAGACCAGTGAGTGCTGTCAGTATCACAGAGCTCTGAAGTGGGGAAAAAAGGTTGGCACAGAAACACCTGATTGTCTTTTAGCAGTTGACTTTTCATGCACTGCGCACTGTTCCTGTCTATACCACAGTCTCTCTTGTTGGTAGCAGTATAGAAAGAGAAGATGAAGGCTATCTGCTGCTGGCCAGGCTAGGAAAAGAATTCTAGCTAACAAACACAATACGTTCCCCAAGCATGTGCTAAAAATTCCTCTTCTTTTTCTGAAGTGGGATCTGGTACATCCACACGATCATCTGTAAAAGAGGACTGCATCACTTACTGTTTGCATTGGCCTCAACTAGTACCTGCACAACAGCAGCAATTTTGTAAACATCTCTGAAAATAACTGATTGGGAGTTGAAAAGCAGAGGTGGGAATTGTAGAATGACATGTGGTTGTTCAACTGTGCATGAAATAGCTGACATTTGTTTAAATGTACTTCACAGAAGCCTGTTTTATCAAGGAAACAATTCAATGAAGGTAGAAAGTAGTGGAATAGGCAAAAATGCTCCATCCTTAAATTATGGACAGAGAGATTTGGTTTTAAATGGGCTGATGCTTCAACAGGTAGGAGCCACTTGTAAAAAGAGAAGGTTGGCTTTCCTCTGATTTCCCAATTTCCACTTTGCTGTAACAAGGTATCTGACCTATGTGTAGTGTTTTCTTTTTTTCCCTCCTTACACCTCTGCAAAGTATTAGATTTCCCTGGCTAACTGGACAGTTGAAGCCCAGAGGTATGTTTTATGGGGAAAAAATTCAATAGCTAAATTCTTGGACTATTTCTTGTCGTAGTGAGGGAGTCCTTTGTCAGTGGCCTTTCTTCTCCTGTGTTTCCAGTTACCAACTTGTCTGTGTTGTCACTAGAATGGTCTTAACAGCTGTGGCAACAAAGTAACAAAACCAAGATGTCCAAGAAATCTGTCTTTCTGAGATTTCATTTTCCTTCAGCTCTATGTAGAGTTTAGGGTACAGGTGCCCTGTGTGAATTTTGAAGGAGTTCTCTTGCAGCTGAAGAAAGTGCAAAGCAAAGCCCAGTTTGAGTTTTGGAAGAATGAAAGCAAAGTAATAGCTTGGGTAAAACCAAAATCACAGCAGTTTCTAAATATTTTTCAAAAGACTTCTCCCATTCCATGATTTTCTGGACCCAGACAGTTATTCCTAGTTGCCCTTCTTCTTTCTTTCTTTCTTTCCTGAGATTTGTTTTTAGTCTATAGGCTTATTTGTTTCCCATCAGCCTACACCTTCCTCAGGTGGCTTTGGCAGGGTAGAAAGGGGTGTTTTAAGTTGAGGTCTAATTTTAACAACCCTAACACAATCTGCTGAAGCATGTTGATGACTCCAAGTTCAGGTATGTCACTCCTGCTGTTTTAAGCACAGTAAGTTATTTACCATATTTTGCCCTGATAATGGTTTGTTTATAAATGAGAAAGAGAAAAACAGGATACGTGACTCAAAAGTATGACAGTAATTGCTTTTAAAAAATTCTCTTGGTGTTTGTTGAATGTTTTCAATGGAAATTTTATCTTTGTATAGACATCTTTGATGGAACAGCAGCATTTTATTGCGCAAATTGGGCAGAAGGCCCAATTCCAGTGTTGCATAGGCTGAAAGAGTTCAAAAATGGGCAAAAATATGTTGCGAAGTTGCTGTTTAACCCTCTGTGAAAATCTTGAAACAGTTGCCAAGGAAAGTAATTTTCAATATTACTGAATTTTAAAAAAACCCACATTTAAATAAGTTACTGACAAGAAAACGTTGGATACCTCTGGAGAATAGTTACATTACATTGTCATAATTTAATTATTGCAATAATTAAGTCTCTCCACAGTCCTGCTTGTATGTATGGCCAAACTTCGCAAATGAAGATTTGGGCAGGGCTCTCCCCATGTGGGTGTGCCCTTCCAGCCTGCGCAGTGGATTTTTTAGGTGAGGCACAGCGTGCGCAGAACTGGCTCCACCCTTTAAGTTCTGAGGTTCATTTGCCACGGCCGAGCGAGCCTGGACAGTGACAGTGAAGTCACTTTACAGTCCTGCTACCATTACTTTATTTAGTTAGCATTTAATATCAAGCCTTTTGTTGTGTGAACTGATCCATTGGTTCTCCTGTACCTGTCTCATCCTGTTGTACAAGGAAGACAGATTGTAAGAGCTGGGCTCACACGTTCCTGGAACCTTGGAAAAAGTGATTGTCCTCTGCCTCTTAACTGATTCTAGTGGTCTTTTACTTAAGGAGGAGTGTGGAGAATACCATCTGGACAATCATTGGGATGGGGTTTGTTTGTTCATTTGTTTTGATTTGTTTTGTTTTTAAACTGATGAAGGACTTGAGCAAATCAGGCAGGCAGGCACTTCCTTTCAGGTTTCATTGGATGTAAGGCAGTTAAACGCCACCCTGACTCCCAATCCAATCAGATCTCAGAAGCTCAGCAGGGTCTGCCTCGGTTACTACTTGAATGGGAGACCACCTGGGAATACTGGGGGCTGTAGGTTCTAGTCCTGAGGACTTCACTGTCACTGTCCAAGTTCACTCGGCCATGGCAGATGAACCTTAGGAGTTAAATGATGGGGCCAGTTCTGTGCATGCTGTGCCTCACCTAAAAAGAGCCCTTCCCAAATCTTTGTTCATGAACCTTAGCCATGATGATCACTGGATGTGACCATTAAGGATTCAGGGTGTGTAGACTATACCAGTCATCTCTATAAGTACCATTGCTACAGTATTTGAGGCTATAAAAGATGTTGTGACTTCCTACTGGGATATCTTCAATTCAATGACCTGGGACAGTAATCTGGAAAAAAGAGTTCTTGCCTCCAGTAATGGTTTCTTCTTTGGTCTTGGGGTCATATTGCAGCCCTCAGCCACAGTCCACTGTCCTCCAACCAAGTTCTTGCAGGTGTATCCAGGACTTTGTTTTAGCAGAATGATACAGCGATACACTGAAATCACAGCTCTGGCACAATAGCCATTGCTGTATACAGGAAAATCACAATACAAGTGTATTGTACAAATTCCCATTACTGGATTCTAAATGCTTGCTGTCATGACATTGTGTGTCCCGCCTTGCTGGGAAGGAATATGCAGGTTAAACCCAGATCAAGCCACTTGCTCTCCTCCAGCCAATATTGTGAGTTGTTTAGTTTTTATACTTTTTATTGGGCTGAGTCACATACGGACAACCCTCCCACACTGGTCTGGCTAGCTCATGAAAACATTACTCTTGACTAACTATATTCAGGGAAGGGTGTTTATGCAACCCAATGACTGAATGATGTGGCTGTTTTCCTAAAGCAAAGGTCCCTCTTGTGCCGAGATAATTTAACCTTCCTTTATGACAATCTGTTGTTTTCCTTACATTTTTCCCTTAGCACACCACTCTTGCCTATATCCTCTGGGCCCTCCTCCATTGCATGGGTGAGTAACCCACCCTCACACTATCTCTTTTCAGGAGTGTCCTTACACATGTCTTTTGCAGAAAGAAGGGAAAATTTTTACCTTCAGAAGCCAGGGCTTGTGGCTCAGAATGGAAGCAATTTCTGAGAGTTGTACTTTTTTTTATGTTAAGAGGAAGGGATCTTCTTCTTGGCTTAAGAAATCCCAAGACTTCCACCTGCACTTTCAGGTTTGGGATAGCTGGCACTGCAGAGAAGGAAGCTTCTTTCACTTTCATAGCTCAGTTTCAGTTTCTTGCTCACTTTCATAGCTCAGTTAAGATTTCTTGCCTTTTGTATCTTTCTTTCTTCTTTTATTGTGTTGATAGGATCAGACTCTTCATTCACCAGTTCACTGATGTTGATGCTGTCAGGCCCAGAGGAATTGCACATGCATTTAAAGAAACTCTAAAGGGAGAGTTATTCCCAAGCTGATTGTGAGCTACCAAAGTGGAACATGCTCCCACTAGAGCATGTTATGTGAACTCATGCCACAGAGGGCTGCCTTACTGATAAATGTTTTAATTTCTAATACTTTAAGCTTAATCTTCCCTTGCAGGTTTGTCTCATAGGTGTCCTGAGCTGATAACAGTGTTTTATCATGATTGGGTTGTTTATCTGAGGGATTCCAGGAGTTGCTGCCAGAAGAATGAATATTTGTGGTGTTATGTAAAAAGGTTGAAAAATAATTTATTTATCAATAACCTCAAATTCTGTATTCTGTATATACTTTCATATCTTAATTTCTTTCTTTATTAGTTTTTTTGTTGTTGTTTTTGTGGGGGTTTTGTGTTCATTTGGTTGTTTTTTGTTTGGGTGTTTTTTGATGACAAGTGACTGAAATTGCTTAGAGTTTATTTATCTGTTCAGAATGGCGAGGAACTTGGCAGTTTTTGTACTACAGGTACATAAAAATCTTCTGATTGTGGATAACAGGAAACATGTCTATTCTCCCAAGTGAATGTCCATATGGCTATTTCAGCCTAAGGAACCCTAGGTATTGAGAAGTTATCTATTTGAAATACAGACACACACAAACCACAGTCATAGTATCAGTGGAGTTACTTTTCATACTGTCATCAGCTGACAAAATCAGATTTACGTGTGGTAAAATTTCATATGACTAAAAAAGTACATATATACATATGTGTATACATAAAACAGTTTTTAGACTAAAATGTTCAAGGAAGCTTATGATGCATTATTACTTAATCTAATTATATCACTGTTGATAACCATTCTTCCATCAATGTTGACATTTACCTCTTGACCTGCCTACTAAGGTTGCTAGATCTTAGGATTTTTTTCTTCGTGCAATAGCTGTCAGATAATTTATATGTACATGACTTCAGTGATAAGATGTAATTAAAATAAATGAATATATGCAAGTGTTTCTTTCTTATATTGTTTCCAATGCTGCCTGACAGACTGGATTTCTACACAAATTAAAAGCCCAGCCTTTTAATCCTTCAGTCACAGAAGAAAACATACATTGGCCTTGCTTGTTTTTCACAGTACAATCACCACAAGGCCTTGCTGTCTTGTACACTCAGCTTGTCTGTGATGATGTATGACTGTAGAAGTAACACTTTTCTCCCCATTAGAAATCTTTTATAATATTGAATGGTATATAATCTTCTCAGACTTTCTAGTGTGCCTTGACTTGCTCCTCTACAGCATCACTCTTCTCTCTTAACAAAGCTTCAAATGATTTTTTCTACTAATACTGTCAGAATTTAAACACCTGTGTTTCTCAACACATTTGGCTTTTATGATCTTTTGTACATGGTAATGAGGCACTGACCTGCTCAGTTACTGGGGCTGTCAGCAATTGAGCAGGGGAGTATTTGGAACATGGGGCAGTAACCTTTTATTATGCATTGGTAACTTTCTGCTGTTTCATACTGTAAAATGTGCCACAGAGATGAAAATGCAAAACACTGTTGGAAACAGCACTGGAATGAAAAGCATGTCTCAGCTGAAGACTGCTTCAGGTTAATGGATGAGTTTGGCCTGAGGAAAGAGGAGGCTTGCTTAATATTTCAATGGATTTCACTCTTTGAGCTTTCAAGCTGAGTTTTTACTTTTATTCTACTTGCCTCTTGATTTCTTTATATAAGAGATGTAAAAGCTTAGCAGTTCCCAGAGGACTGTGGAGAGCTTTCTGAGCAATGTCTTCACCCTGATGTGACTTTCCTCCCACTGTACAAAGTCCTGCTTTCTGCTGAAACTCTGAAAGCCAAACTGAACATTTTGGGCAAAGATTTGCAGAGTCCCATGAAGTTAGGATTTCTTTTTTTGAATTTCTGAAAAAGGTATGGTATCATCAGGAAGCTGACTATGGATTTTTCTCATCAAGAGAGTTATTGGGGCAGCACTGTTGTGTCAGACAAGACTAAGCAGCATTGCTCTTTGGGAATAAAGTCATGAAGTCACATCTGGCTTCAGCTGCCAAGGGTTTGCTGTCACCAGGAGGCTCTGCAGTGTGGCTGCTGCTGAGCTACTGCTGCCAGATCACGGTGATGTAAAATCCAGTTCTATGATAAATGGTATTTACCTGAAAGTGTAAGGTATCTGATAGCATTCCTATACCAACAGTCATCCCCTTTATCTGAAGAGGAATTAAACTATAAATTAAACTCTGCAGTAATTTTATTGCTCTTTTTGATTTTGCTCATTATCAGGTTACTTGCACATGGTGCTAATGCATCAAGCTCACTGGGCCTGCCGAGAGCCTCAAAACATTTCAAACCATATGAAGTCAGGTTTGTTGTCTGATTTGTATTGAAAGTGAATGTGAGGAGTTGTTCCAGTGAGGAAACACGGGAGTGATAGTGTGGAGAAGGATGACAGAGCCCAGCTTGTGTTGCAGGCCTGAGACAGTGGAAAGGAATCCTTGGGTCTTTGTGAAGCTCAGTGGAGGTGGTGTTTGTTCTGTAAGCTCTTCAAGGGCCATGGCAAGTTGTCTCCTGGCACTCCTCCCCATCATCTCTGCACCAGCTGGGGACTGACTCTATCTTATCAGTCTTCCCTAGCAGTTGGCAGAGTGTGTTGGCTGCGATCCTGTAAGTACCGCCTTCCTCTAACACACACAGACTGTTGGACGGTGCTTCCCGTTGAGGGAGTTACTCCAACTCAGCCTTGGTTTGCTATTTTAGGTACAGGTACCTAAATACCTTCAGGTTAATTTTTCTGAATAGGTACAGGCAGGCCATTAAAATAGTCACAGGAAATAGGATACTCTGACATAGTAGAAGAGGCAAAACTTGAGGTTTGCATATTTTTTAAGTAACATCAATTAAGCTTTCTAGTGAGGTGAAGCTGTAAACATTTGGGATTTGTATTAATCTGGTTTCCAAAAGCAAGACAAATGACAGATATCAAACATGTCAGTAGAGACAGAGTTTTAGACCTCAAATCTTCTCAGTCTGCCATATTGTATATTTAAACTATTTGAAGAACTCATGAAATTTTAAGATATATCCATTGGTTATTTATGCCACCAAATAATTACAGGACCTTCTACTCCCTAAATTACTCCCACATCCCTTTTGCTATGGTTATATATTGCCTAAAATTTATTTCCTGCAAATTATATGAAAAACATACTCTGACTTCATTCAGCAATTGCGAAGGCATCTGATAGACTGTGCTTTGTTTACAATCATGTTTAACATCAATTGTTTCCATAGTTCCAGGCTAGTTGATATTACTCAGAACTCCGCTTTTGTAGGTGCAAGCTATTATGCATGCTTGTCAAAGGCCTTTATTTCTTCTGTATTCAATACTTTGCTCATGAAAACAGAAAAAGACTCCACCAAAAAACCAGCTAATAGTCACCATTTCATTTGTGCCACTCAGAAGTCTAACTGCATTTTGTTTGTACATAATCATGAACACAGCATTGAAAACTTTAACATAATAAGCAAATACCTGGAGGTAGGCAACACAGATGTTTAAACATATAGGTAGACATTCAAGAGGACTAAAATGGTTTTATACAATAAGTTATTAGGGACAGGAAATTCTGAAGGATAATGTATGTGAAAGTTGATTTCTAGGTCTATATTGAAGTACACAATCTTTGTTTTTGAGCAAGTGAAAATCAAAGCCCAAAATATGTCACTGATGTTTAATAATATTGGCATTACATGTATTGTCTTTGGTTCCTACCTGTAAACATTTCTATGTAATCTTAAGAAACCTGTAGAAGGAATAATATTATTCTTTATGACTTATTTGTCATTACCGCAGTAATATAGTGTTGGCATGGCAAGCAGACATCTCTGGATGGAATGCTCACACCTCAGGTCAAAACCTCAGGAAACAGTCTTCAGAACAGCAGAGGGCTAATTTGAGCTCTGCTGCCCTAGAGAAGAACAGAGGGGAGTCAGCAGGAGGTATTAAGTGGATAACCTCTTGCAAACTCTCCCACTACTGTTTTCCCATGGAGAAAGTGGTTTTATGATCCTGTCACAGAGGTGAGGTCTGGTCTGCTGATGTGCTGCTGCCAGAGCAGTTTTCTGCTTTTTAACCAGGGATGATCCCAAGTAAAATTCATGTACTTCATAGGAGCTGTTCCATGCAGCTGTCTTCTGACTGCTAAAATTCCCACTTTGTAAAATTCTTGGCTGTAATGCAGCTGAGCACAGGTCCTTTACTCTCATTTTGCCTTCAAATATGAGTCCAGGCTGGGTCCAGGAACCAGGCCCAGGCCCAGACCTCCTTCTTCCTGGGTGAGAGTTGCAATCATTTGCTACCATGCAAAAGATAAGTGCCTCTCAAACACAGAATCATTGAACCTTTAAGGTTGGAAAATACCTCCAAGATATCCGCTCCAACCTTTGACTGAATACCACCATGCTCACTAAACCATATGATAAAGTGTAACTTTACTATTTTTTGAACACTTACAGGGATTGTGTCTCAACCAGTTCCCTGAGGAACCTGTTCCAATGCCTAACCATCCTTTCAGTGAAGAAATTTTTCCTAATATCCAACCTGAATCTCCCCTGGCACAACTTGAGGCCATTTCCCTTTATTCTATCACTTGCTGCCTGGGAGAAGAGACCAAGCCTCACCTTATCACAACCCCTTTCAATATCATGGGTCTTGCTCATAGGAGTACTAAGCAACCTGGGTTCTGGGTGACTGAAGATGCTTGTCATTGCCCAGAGTCCCTGGCTTACAGAAACCCATCCACCATTTGGAGATGGAACATTTCTAAGCAGAACATCCTCATTTTCCCTTTGTGAGACTTCAGTATCTTCTTATTTGTTGAGCAGCTAGAAAGTCAGTCTTAGCAAAATGGCATGAATGAACTGGCCATCCTCTATTCATATGTTTTGTCAGCCAAACAGGGAATGTTTTAACATCTCTGGCTCTGGTTTTTAGTGGGAAGGTAATGTAAGGGGTGACAATGCTGCTGCTGAATGGTTGGCAAGGGAAAGTTTCTGAAAAGCTCTCAAGGTTAAAGGAAAATAGTGAGAACAGATCTGAGTCAGCCAGGGAGTGTCCACCTTGGCACCCAAGCAAGGATTTAGCACTTGGATTTGTTGTTTTGGTCTGGTTTGTTTTTTACTTTTTTAAGTCCTCTCCTCTTCCAGTTTATTTCTGAAAGCTAAAGATGAAGGCACAGGCATTTGCCATGTAGCTGAGTGGCCGGGGCAAGGAGCTATGTTTCTAATAACCTTGCATTTTGTGAGGCTGAGTGTGGCTGAGACAACAGGTCCTACGGCATTTTCTGTAAAAATAGTAGCTTTCAAAAAAAAAAAAGTAGAACTCACAATTTACAGAATTTCAAGTATAAGAGTTGTTTTCACAAAGTACAGGTTAATAAGACTATTGTGTACTTGCAGACTTGAGTATATGATTTGTAATGTTTTTTCCACAGAAATGCCATCTCCAATACACATACTGAAAATGGTGGAGAACTTGCTAACTGCAGAAATAACTGTCCTTCTCTAATCCAACCAGATACCAAGAGGTGGAGAACAGCACAGGAAAATGTACAACAGCAATTGCATTTCTTTCATTATGTTTTAATAAAAAGAACCACAAGCACCATGAAAGCATATACTAATGTATGCAATGTAAAGAAGGAGACGAAAGAGTATGGGCTTCCAAACTTTCCTAATACATGTTGGTGAAACATGATGGTTGTTTATATCTTTCAAACAACACAGAATTATTATCTGTTTCAAGATACATGTCTAAATCTAAGAAAAAGCCCTCCTTTTGAATCATGTGGTCTATGTGGACTCACAGAGTAACCATCTCTCCTGACTCAGGAAAAGCTTATACAGAGCAAATACCCTCAACTCCAGAGAGGAACAGAAGTTTTAGATCTCATGCAAATTCTGACAAAACATTTGGTTTTGCTATGATATCTTCAAGGGAGTGTCCCCACCTTCCCATGCCAGATGCAGCAGCTCCAAAAACAAAGTCTGTCAGCTACCACCATTCCATCTGTGTGATGGGTCTGTCACATCCAAAGAAAAGTGAATGAAATGAACAAAGCTGTATGACAATTCAGAGAGTTTATCGAGGCCACAGGATGTGACAGGAATTGCCCTTTGAATTTTATGATTGCCTTGGGGATAAAAAGAGTGTATTAAATTCAAAGGAGAAAGCGGAACCTCTTGTTATGGAGCACTGCATGTGTTGGAATAATGGCTCCCAGTCAGCAGGTTTTACCAATGAAAACGAGAGGTTGAGAAGTTGATGCAGAGTTAGGCATGAACCAAGTTTCTCTGTTACTCCCAAAGCAGTTGTCTTTAAAACAGAATTTTATCTCCAACTTTGCAAAGTTGTCTCGGTTTGAGGGGAAAAAAACAAAATGTTTTACCCACAAGCAGGGGAGGGGCCTCCTCCACAATAATCACACCACTCTTTATCAAATTTAAGAAAAGGAATTTTAATACAAGAAGGATAACTGCTATATATATATATATATATGTAAACAGACTAGTGCAACCCGCTTCCCCAACACCATAAGAGAAAAAAAAAAAAAAACAAGAACAAAACCCAGCAGGTTTTCCTCCGGGAGAAAAGGTTATACTTAAGTGTCCTTGTCACAGCCCGGCTGGCTGCAGAGTGAGTTTCAGTCCCTCTCCAGCGAAACAGACAAGCAGTGGGCTTTCAGATGGACTCAGTCTCATCCCCCTGTGTTCCCCGTCCAAGAAGCAGAAAGGTACGAGCAACCAGCAGCAAATCCAAGGCAGGCAGCAGCACGGCAGGAAAAGGTAGTCCCAAGTAGGCAGCGGCAAGACAGCCAGGGAAAACCCCAGCAGTAACCAGCAGGGCAGCCTGCCTCCTTGGAGCCCCCACTCCCCCGTTCCGCCGAGCCAAGACTGAGGAGAATATCCAAAAAAAAACCAAAAGAGACAAACCTGCCCCCACCCGAGCCATCAACAGTTAACTGCTTCTTTTGTTAACCGCTGGCCTGGGCAGTTAAGTGGCAGGGGAGAGAATTTACATAATAATCCCAAACTACAACAAAAGTCTTGACCCTCTCCAGTAGTTTGCTTACCCCTCAAGTCTTCCAAGGCTTGACATCTGAACAGCAAGTCTCTGATGATGCAGATAAAATTTGGGTTGCAAAGAACATTTATGAAAGCAGAGATGAGCTTGAGGAAACTGAAAGACAAGCTGAGATCTTTGTTTACCATTATTAAATCAGAACAAATGGTTTTGAAAATTATCATATTCAAAGCAAGATAGTGTCACCAAAATGCAGCAGGTGATCACAGCCCCTTGAGACATGGTGCCACTCCAGAACGAGACCTCACTGTAAAGTTAGAATTGAAAAAGCAAAACTAAGATCTAATGCAGAGGACAATGCACCATCCATTAGAAATATTAATGTGCATACAGTGGTGAAGAGCCTGTGCACCTCCAAAAGGCCCTTATCTCTACACGTTTCCAGTCCCAGTGGAGCAGTGGGATGTTTTTACAGAGAACTGGGCAGCCAGCAGTTGCATGGACTGTGCCCTGAGGGAAGCCAGAGGGATGCAGTGCTGTCTCAAGTCTGCATTCACACAAATATGGTGGAAATAGGAAGGAGGGCAGGCAGAGGTTTCTCGCGGTAGGAGGCTGCCAGGAAGACCAAGGGCTGAAATGGCTCTTGCTCTGCAGAAGCTTGTCCCTGTACTCACGGGGCCTGGTCACTGCTGAAACAGCTGCCTGCGCGCAACCTGAAAGTGACTTCAGTTCTGGCAGCCCATCAGCCCTTTCCAAGCCTGCTGTGCTAAGTAACTGCTTGTTCCCTTGCTGACACAAACAAATGCATGATTCCAAGCATGAATTTCCAAAACTGCGTGTGTTACGCTGGTCGGCCAAAGAGAGCTCACGCAGTGTGTAATATACTTGGTGGCTTAAGCAAGTCTGATGCACCAGTTACATCCATGTCCTCCGAAGTCCAGGAAGTCCCTAATAACTGAGCATGGCCCTGGGCATCATGCGTGGTGCTGCCTGCGCTGCCCGCGTCCTGCCACGGCGGGGAGCTGGGACAGCAGGGATGGGAGAGGGAAAAGGCAAGGAGGTCAAAGCACCTTCGTGCGACGTGAGAAAAGGAAAACCAAAGGAGGAAAAGGAGGTGAAGGAGGGCTGGGTCACTGCAGTAGAGGTGAAGGACCGTGGGCTGCAGTGCAGCTTCCTGTTGGAAAAGGGTACATGGAGTAGGAGGAGGGGATTGGAGGGCAAACGGCAGTGAGGGAGACACTGAAAAGGATCTACTTGGTGGGGCCTGCAAGCAAACCAAGAGAAAGCAGGTGGGTGTTTGTGGGTACAGAAAGCTGGAGAAGAGCAGGGAGGGTTCAGGTTATATGGGCAGGAGGATGGCTGGCTCCAAACTGTGTGCTCTGGCACGTGACAGTGCCTAGTGCTGCAAAATTTGCTGGTGAGCTGGCTAAGAACATGTCTTGTCTAGGAAAGATGCATGTTTTAAGAACTTGCTGATGGGGAGAGATGTCCACTGGTGGCCAGAATGGAAATCAGAAGTGACCTGAGGAGAAGTGCCAGGGCAAAGATGAGGCTCTAGTTCTGCCCTTTGCTACCCCACCTTTGCTCCAGAAAGTGTTCCTCACCCCTTCAGAGCTGGTGTTTTTCTGCTGGCTTCCTCTGTGATGCCAGATGGTGCAGGGGTTATTCAGTCCTCCCTTGGGAGCTCTGGGGAGCCTGGTTCCATCACAAATCCTGCACTTCACATATGTCTTCCTTGGCTTCTGGCATACCATTCCCAAGGACCAGGGAAGCTGAGATGAGTTTGGGAGAGAGAAGGCACATGCACCCGAAGGACTCTCCTGCACCATAGTTGCTGCAACAATCTCACCTCTGCAGCTTCTTTTTTCTCCTCACTGCAGCTGACAAACCTAGTGGTGCAGCAAATTCTCCTGGCTCTTGGTTCTGGAAATGAGGCTTCACAGTTCTGTTTCGGAGCATCTCCCATCCTGAAAAAAAGGCTCACTATATTGTAATCTACCTAGGGAGTATAAGGAGACCTCACTTAGCATAAAGATGTCTTAGCAGGATGCAAAGGCCTTTAGAAAAACAAGATGTGATAATTAATAAGCTGTAATCAGGAAATCAGTCTTGTTTTGGTTTTATGCAAGGCCAAAGATAAAAAGGAACAAAAAATCTGGGTGGTTTTTTAAGCAAGGTAAGAAACTCAGACACTGGAGCTCTCTATCAGTAAAACCATGAATCCACAAAAATGTGGAGTCATAAAATGCAATTTTAAAGCTGTCTTGTGACCAGTACCCTTAGCAAAATGTACTATTTAGGCTGACCAAGATTTTGTTTCTGTGAAGTTGTGCTTGAAGGGTGCAGAACCTGTGCTCTCCCCAACAGTGTTAACAAATGTTCTTTGGCTAACAATCTGGCTGTGGGTGGATTCCTTTGAATCAGTCCGTGTCCCTCATCTCCACCATCTTTCTCAGTTTAGCCCAGGTGGCCCACCCTTTCATTGCCAGCCAGCACTGACACCTCTCCCTGGAATATGTGTTTTCCATACTTGGCTGCATGATGCCTTCAAGTAACACAGCTTAGCACTCTCCATCATAACACTGAGTTTTAAGTTGCCCCTAATATTAACCATGTGAGCTCAAACTGATGGATTTGTGCCTCTAGGTGAATTTCTCTTTTTGTTCTTCTTGGCACTTTTGCTGCCTTGAGGATGAGGCCCAGCTCCAATATTGCTTATGCTCTGGCAGTTCTTGGCTACTTGCAACCTGGAATTGCAGCTTCATCTCTGTTACAAATCCCATGAAACCTTAATGGAAAATTAAAGGCATGGTCTCAACAGGGAATAGCACCTGAATACTGCCACAAATAGAGTTTTACCCAAGAAAAATTAGCTTGCTATCTCAGGATGCATGCTCTTCATGCTTCATGGCCTGTCTGCTAATATGGAGTACTCATGTGTATTGCCTTCCTTTCTGAAATGGTGGAGGTGCATGGCTGAATAAAGACTTTGAAACAGAAAACACTACCAGCAGGCAAGTAGAATTTATTTCTCCAACACCCTCCTCTGGCTGTCAGATAACTGTGGAAGCCAAGGACAAGTCAAGCTAGGTTCTTACTTCTTATCGCAGTCTACCAGTGGGTAAGGGCAATGGAAATGCAACCATACTTCGTATGTCTCTCCAAGCAACCATGATGTAGTAGAAAAAAGCTGACCTCTATAGCCAGCTAATAAATGAACTCCATTGCCACGAGGCAACATGTTAAAGCCTTACGAAAAACAAGTTTCTCTTGTATTGTCTAACAGAGCAATGCCTGAACATGCTTTCGGTCAATAACTACAAACAGAGGTGTCAGTGGGTAAAGGCTGAGGCTTACAGTCATGAAGCAAAAATGATGGACGATGCCTGAGGGTGCTGAGTCCTGTAGAGGACCACAAACATGCTGGAAAGCATGGGCTAGTCTGCAGAGAATATTTTAAAGAAGTAGTTTTGTTGCAGAAAAATTTTCATTGGGTGGAATAATTGTGTTTAGTCCTCACTCAACTTTGTATCAGATTGTGATGCTGTTTGTCCACATCACTCCAACCAAGTTTCCTCCATGCCAGCATAAATGAAAAAGGACCCTTACTGTGTACATCGAAGTTGTGTCCTTGTGCCTGGCCTGGACCTTATGGGTGAGCTGAGCAGTCTGGTAGTGACAGCAGCTGGTGATGACAATATACTTCCTTCCAAGATAGTCTTGTGGTAGCACCCTTGTTTTTGAGTCGTTTCTGCATCTGGGATGAGGAAAGGTGCAAAGGAAGGCAACTGCTCCTCTAGCCCTGCTGGGTTAACACTAGCAGAGTCGAGGAACTAAGGAGGGTCCTTGCAGTTTTCCTGTGTGTAGAACAGTAGTGGAAAAAGCAAACTCACTGAGTTGCTGCTGGAGGCCTGCCAAAGAGCTCTGAATAAGGTAGGCTGCAAGGCCACAAAAGCATGAATAAGTTGAAAACATTATTTGTAGTATCAATGTGACTTTGAACCACACCGAAATGACAACATTTTCATTACAGGAAGCTGAATAATCTGAAAAGATTACAGCTGACAGTTATCAATCCTCTGTGAGGACCTTAGATAAGGCAAATCTGAATCATGTACCATATGACTGTACCAAATCTGGGCCACTGCAAGAAATGGACCCAGTGTTTCTAAACGCCCCCCAGGCTTCCCACATAAAAGTCAGCAAGTAACTAAATAGCCAGCAAGAATAAATCAAGGCATAAGAGTTTTATATCTGGAGGCAAGCTAAAAGAATTTTCCGCCCCTCTTCCTGGAACTTGAGAAGTGCAGGGAAAAACTGCTCTTTGGAGTGGGATGGCAAAGTGACTTTCATTTGAGAAGAAAACAGAGAAGATCCTGATATCCTTTGGCAGAGCAATGGCAAGGGTACAGGAAAAGAGGAACATGCATTCCTTTTAATTATCAGCAATTTCTGACCATTTCTGAAAGGAACCATGTCCAGGATATCTCTGGGGAGAACTGACACCTACAGAGGATCAGGCTAAATAATCAAAAGCCCCATCACTCTCATTGCTAAACACAAGACTCTGGGGCACCACACTCTGTTAAACCGTGCCAATGGATAGTACTGTGCAAGCTTTTCCATGCTGTTGGTCATGATGTTTTGTGTATGAGTGGTGGGATATAAATTTAGAAATCAGTCTTATTTTCCCACCTACATCTTACTGGAGTTTTCTTCTCCCTAAAATCCATTTTACAGCTATAAAACAGCAAGTGTAGCATGAAAAATTAATAAGCTGAGTTAGGTCTGTAGGGAGTCTGCTGCTATTATTAGACCAACTGTTTGCTGGAGCAAACAGACAATCTTTGAGACATGTGGTTTATCTTTAAGTCGGATCTGCAGCATGGGTTTTTTTTCCTAGCTGTCATTAGCAGTATAATAAAAGAAATTTCTCCTCCTTAAAAGACTTGCCTCCCATATTCCTAGACCGCAGTGGCTATAGCCACCCGAATACAGCCACAAACAGATCGGTCAGAGTTTAGGACCCAGAGCCCTGTTTTAGGCTTACAGGACGTGACAGCTGACTGCAAATCAATGAAGTGTGATTTACCAAGTCTCATAATGAGGGCAAGATAAGGCTAGAAAGGTGCCGCCTTGCCTTACAGACTCAACTGTCTGCCTTGATTTTTAACTGGATTATTTTAGTCCCCTACTAGGATGAGACCGACTTGCTTATGAAAACAGAAGATCAGACTTAAAGGACAAACACGGTGGTGCCCATGCTTTGCCTGCTGCTCTTTGTGTTGTGTCTGAGCCACTCAGGTAGGTGCGATTTTTTCTTCTTCCAAGCCCAACTGCAAGTGTTAAAGGTTATTTTTCTGCTGTCTTGCCTGCTGCTGCTTTCTGGGATAAGGTGAATACCGGCTTTCCTTGGTCCTCCTCTAAACATTGTTTGACTAGCAGAAGAGGGTTGTATCAGCTGTGCTGCCATTGTATTGCAACCACGGTCAGTTTGACAGCAACGCTTTAATAGCTGGCGGCAGAGTGGTTGTGAACTAGAAAGTAACAAAAAAAATCCTAAACTCTAGTCTCACTGCTAAAGGAAATCACAGGACAATCTTCATCACCAAGAGGGGAAACTGAAAGTGTCTTGTCTGTAATTTTTTGGGTGTTTTGCACATTTGTTTAGCAGGCTTCCTGCCCCAGAACTCTGTTCCCGTACCTGTGCGGAACTGCTGCTGACATGGATCACAGAAAGAAAGAGAAACCTGGGGGAGAGGTAACATGGTAAATAGTGCTTGGGTATTTGCACACACAGTAAACTGCCAGGGAGCTCCCCAGCTTTTTCTTCTCTGCCCCATATGGTAAGGATGTATCGCTCCCATGGTTGCTTCTCTGTTTTTATAAAGTCAGTGCTACTTTGTTAAGTGTTTTCTTCATGGCTTTACCTAGCTTAATCATCAGATGGGTTTGATCACAGGAACTGTTAGGCTATTTTCCCGTTTGACATGCTTTACTTCTCATTAATAACTACTGTTTCTTGTAAGTACTGAGGCTGCCTTACAAAGGCAGCAATCTTCCTTCTGACTTTATTCTTTGTGAGACTTCTCAAGTTTTTTCACTCTTTTGTGTGACTTTCACAGCAGATGAGAATCAAAATATCCAGCCCCCAAAACAGCTTTGCCACCTCTCTTCTATACCCTCTTGGAGCATTAGAGTGCCTGAACTTCATGTGAGGTGTGACACCATTTTCCTGTGAGGGTGGTCATACACATTCATGGACACACAGGCTGTGTGGCTGCATGTATGCATCCAGGAAGACATACTAAAATAAACCCAGAACAATGGGTTCTAGCATTAAGACAAAACTGCACATCTAGGAGTTATGGATTTTTCTGTTCAATGGCTTTTTCATGAATTTTCCTGGTTTTAACCACTGTACACTCCTATGAAACTCCTAAAGTGAGAGCAAGACATGTAGGAGATGGAGTCTCTGCAGAGACTTAAGCATCTGGAATTTGGACCACTGAGGCTGTGGGTAATGATGGGGGAGAAATGTGTTCTTTCTCCTCCTTTGGTTGTGGATACAGTACCTGTTTGGGCAGCCATTCTAGTTTCCTAGGACAGACCCCAGACATTCCTTCATTTTCTGTGGTAGATCTAGGATCATCTCTGGCAGGTGAACAGGTCCTGGAACAAGCAGAAGAGACATTTCTGATTCTCAGCTGGAAATAGAAGACCACAAGGGCTTGTGGCAAAGGAGAGAGACAGAGAGTGGCCACAGGACCTGCTGTAATCTGTATTGACAGCTGCATGATCTATCACTGGCTGTGGGGCAGAGCAGGTGGAAATGAGTGTGACAGCTCCCTCTGACCAGCAGGCCTCTACTCCCACCAGGGCTTGGTAACGCCACAGCTGTACTCCAGCCATAGAGAACAAACACAGCTTGTGCTAGAATATCTGACAGTAAAGTTAATTGTTACTCTGTGTGAGTGGCAATCGTTATGTTTCAGAGTTTACAGCTTCTCAAGGAGGAACGGTCATTTGCTGTGTATGGAAAAGGAGGATAACAGTGTTCCTTGGACCTGGTGCTATCTTAAGAGAATCCAGACTGCATTAGCAAATGATTTTGTCCCATAGAAACTCTGGCATGAGAGCAGGTTTTTGTTTTAGGCAGTCTTTCAGCAATGCTGCTTGCTGCCAGGTCTCATCCTCACTAGAGCCTTAGACAGACCCCATTGAGGTGGAGGAGGCTGCACAGCTTGTCTTGCCCTGGAGATGGGCAGCAGCTGCTGGGGTAAACAAATGGACAGAGTGGTCTGTGGTCATATACTTTCCTCCATGTAGGTGACAGAGCACTACCTTCCCCTTCCAGTTTTCTCTCTGGAGGGGCTGCTGGACTTGGATGCCCCTTCCTCTCTGCCAGTGGCACAGGGACCCTGCTGGGGGCT
Source organism: Pithys albifrons albifrons (assembly GCF_047495875.1). Classification (NCBI taxonomy): domain Eukaryota; kingdom Metazoa; phylum Chordata; class Aves; order Passeriformes; family Thamnophilidae; genus Pithys; species Pithys albifrons. The sequence goes on from NC_092497.1 coordinate 49,872,995, forward strand.
GCCTTAACTCTCATGTTGGCTGCACAGTGTGTGTGAGCCTGACTACTGTCCCCTCTTGTCAGGGCTCTCCCACAGTCCTGTCCTTGCACTGTTCCTCTGCCTGCAGACCCCCGTCGGAGTACAGAAAATACGTAGCTTCCAACAGCAAGAAACTGATAACCTTAAACAATGAGCCTTGGTCAGCAAAGAAAATTCCATCATTAAAGACAGAGGTCTGCTTTTGCTCTGCTTGTGTATACAAGCTGTCTCCTGCTTTAAGATAAGAAAGAATCTGAAATAAATGTTATCAGATAATGCTGTAACTCCTTGCTCTCCTTCCCACCGTAAATCAGTGACTGTTTCTGCAATTTAGCAAAAGTATTGTTAACATAAGCCCTCCTCCCTATTAGCATGTGTTTCCCTGAAACCTTAAATTGTGATCAAGTGTTCAATAAAGTATTCCAGCTTTTGTCCTCATAACTGGGATCGTGCAGTTTTTATTAGACCTTCACAGACCCCTCCTACACCTAATGGCTGACAATCTGGGCACAGGTATCCTGCTCACCCTGGGGATGACATGACAGGAGCTGGGCCCTGGACAGGGCCCTGAGAGGTCTCTTCGACTGCTGACTCAGCAATATCGGCTGTTACCCCAGCAGTGCAGGGTCAATCAGCAGGAGCTTCTTTTTCCTTCATGGTGGCTTTGAAGAGAGGTAAAATCCTTCTTATCCTTGGGTGATGTGTGTATTTGCCAGGGAAGAGGTGGAGGTCTTGTCAGGATCTTGGCATCACAGGGAGTAGGGCTGAAATCTGGGGAAGGATGGAGAGTCTGAACTGCCCTTCCTCTTTCACCATAACAAGGGGAAGGGGTAGCATGGTGTCAGCGACCATGAGAATCCCAAGTCTTGCAGGTACAGACTGTGATGCCTCTGTGCTTGCCTGTGGGCAGACCCTGGCTGCATCATCCAGCTCCTACTGCTGCCAGAGGAACTCCTTTTGGTTTCGAAGCTGCCTACCTGCCCCACCTGTTGACTGGGAGAATTCAGCTTTCTGAATTATTTGCTGCTATCCTCTGGTTAATCCCAGAAGGAAGATTCATTTTCAGGTCCTGCATGAGGCTCCCTTAGGTTGGTCTTATAGGTCGTGTAGCTTCCAGTGAGGAAATCCCACTACCCCAATACTCGTACAGGACAGCCTCCTTCTCAGAGAAGCCTCAGAAACTGGCCAAGTGCAAGTTAAATCCCTGGACCCTGAGTTGCCCAAAGTGTATTGCTGCCACGGCTAGCCAGCCAGGGTGTGTCCCACATTGACCAGATCTCCTCTGTGGCCCCAGCCCACTGTGGTACAGCACAGGTATATGAAATATCAGAACTCCTCAAGGGACTTTCTTGTAGGCTAGATATTTGCCACTTGAGAGTGAAAGAGGGAACCTAATGTTTTGAGCCTGTGGGTTGTCTAAAGAGTAATAAACAAGAAAGACTGGGCAAGTGTGTTTTTCCAAGACAAAAAGGCTACAGAAAATATAAAACTAGTACAAAGTCAGTGCTCTAGTCCTACGGGTTTATTGTGTGTGTAAGTTGGGCTTGGGCTATCTTGTCTTTCCATTCGCTTGCCCTGGTTCTGCGGAGAGTTTGTGCATCTGAGTTCCTACAGATTCTACCATGCAAGACAAGAGCTGCCCAGAGGCAAATTTGTCTCACATCAATGCTCTGCCTCACTCCTTCATGTCATGGCATTCCCCATGTCTGCTTTCTTGCACGTCCCCACTCTGTGTTTTTCTCTCCCAGATGTGGATGCCTCTGGTTCAATCGCTGAAAATGAGGATGCGCTCCTCAAGCACTTATTTGAAAGCTATCAGAAATGGGTCCGTCCTGTGGAAAAATCCAATGACACCATCAAAGTCCTTTTTGGATTAAAGATATCACAGCTCGTGGATGTGGTAAGTGTGTTGTTAGTCTTGATAAGACACCCTAATTTTCATAGAGACTAATGCATCCCCCAAGAGGGCTGGTGATGTTGTTGGCTTTTGCCTCCTGATGCATGAAATGCAGAGTCGTGGTTGGGTAACATAACATTGAGTGTGCTACGGTGCTATGACCTTTTGTCCCACATACAGCTTGGACCGTAGGACTTACTTGTTTTAAAGCAAACCTGAAGGTCCTCTTCCCCCTGCTGTTCTCAGGGAATAAGGCTTAATTTCCACCAGGTTTTAATCAAACAACCCATGCCAGACAGTTCCTAGCGTCTGTGTTTGCAGTTTAATGCCAGGGCAGCCACAGACAAGGGTGAGAAATGGTAGAACTGGTTGGATATCATTCACTCTAAGCAAGCTTGTCTTCAGGCCAAACGCAGTTCATGTCTTAATCTAGCTGGTTACTCACAAAAACTCTACAGACAAAACAGACAATCCAATGATTTTGCCCATGAGAAAATTTTCCTTTCCCTTTCTATGGCAATGCAGTGGAATTTGCACAAGGCCCAGAGGTACTCACACAACCCTGTGCTCCTTACATGCCTTAGCCCCTTTCAGTGTCCTCTTGTGCTGTGGAAGGCAAACTCTAATTCTGCATTTTATCTACATATTCAGGATGATTTTACAGCTTGAGTCTTCCCAAACTCCCTCTAGACTGGGCAGTGTGAGGAGATGAGCCATCCTGTGAGCCCATAACTGTGTGTGTGTGACCAGACACTCACTGGCTGAGCCCTGCTGCTTCCCCCATCTTTGACATAAGATTCCTTTGAGCTCCTGTGAAATGCCATACCTCCATTTTCCAGCCACAGGAACTCCCAATGAGAATGGGGACAGCACCTAGAAAGTCAGTACATTGCCCCCAACAGTGATTGAAGAACCCAGCCCCGTGGAGAAAGAGGATCATAGGGAACTCATCTCGACAGAGGGCTGGACTCAGCAAGCATAGGGTCTGCTTCGGCTGGCTGTTTTCATAGTGCAATTCTCTCTACTTTGTGTCACCCTAGGATGAGAAGAATCAGCTGATGACAACCAATGTGTGGCTGAAACAGGTAATTAGACCACATCAGATCTCTCCTTTCCTCCTGTGGGGCTACTGAGCTGAGCAGCCATCCCGGTCTGCTGCCCACTGCGCCATCCATCCTATTTCATCATGCTGAGTAGCCAGACAAAAGCTGCACTATATTACCTTGCCTGAAAGTTTTACTTCACTCTTCTCACTTCAGCAGTTGCATAAAGAGACAGAAAGTCAAGCAGATGGGCCTTTAGGACATAGGGTACCCTCTTCTCCTGACCTGCACTCCAGCTGTGTGCTCAAGCCAGCTGTATCTCAAGCAACACACCTGATACTGCAGTGGCTATCCCTGTAACATTGTGTGTGCCCTGAGGGACTATCCTGTCTCAGAGTTAGAGGTCACACAGGTACTGTCTCCCTTGCCTGAGCTAAGAGTGGTGCCTCAGATATATTTCTTCTTCATTCTTCAACATACATAAAGACAAAGAAAATGCCAGCATGTTACACACACCTCTACACACCTTTCCCCAATAAAAGCTGTAGCAAATTAATCAGATCTCTCTAACATAATTGCTTCTGGAAGTGATAATGATTTATACAAATGCAGGAAAAGTGCAAGTTGAACTATTAGGTCTCCTTTCGTCTTCAGTTCTGAAGAACATTGCTTTTGGTTTAGGTTACATTGCACCAGTTTATCGACCTTGTGACAATTAAGTCTCTCAGCCTTGCGGGTATCTACAGACACGACAGCTGATCCCAGGCCAGGGACATAAAAAAACCAAGCTGCACTTGAAATTATGACACAGGAAAAGGTCCCTGGGGTTCTCTGGGCTGGTGGAGGATAAATGTCGCTCAATTTTTGTCTCAGTCTGGGTCCTGTAGTGTTGCAGTGAGTGTGAACTTCTGGGTGGAGCAAGACCCCCTAAAAACTGTATGGCTATTGTGTGCAAGTCTCTCTCTTGAACAGGGAAAAGCTCAGACTTCCCCTCACTACAGGGAAGACAGGAATTTCTCCTTTTGTTGGAGAAATTTGACTCTGATCCAAATCCAAGTGCTGTGAGTCTGTCCTAAAATATCGGTGATATTACATTTTTCCCACCATCACTTTCATCTGCAGAGCCCCTTTTGTGCACAGGGCCAGATCTTGACTTCCTTACTTTGAGTAGCCACTCGGGCAGACAGCAGAGCCCTTCTATAAAGGTCATCCCTCTGCCCTCATCTGTCCTGTCCCCATTCCCACCCACTCTCTTTGCAGGCTGCAGCACCCACCTTCCCCCACATATCCAAACCCTACCATCTGCAGATGTGAAACCAACCCACCCCACCCTCCTCAATCTCTGTGTTCCTAAAAGTGACCCCAGAAAGATTCTATAGCCTTTAGGAGCTTTTGATAGACTATTCCTGGGTTTGACTATCCCCATCTTAGAGAAGAGCTAGCTCCTTGCTCAATTCAGGAGGGCAGTCTCCTGTGACCTGAGGCAGTGTCATCTCTCTGGCTGGGTGACATCTGCACCTGCATTGCAGTGACTACAAAGGAGAGGGACCTTGACTCTCTTGACTTATTAGGAGTCCAAATGCAATTTCAGACTGTCCATGGGCATTAACTTTGACATTTTAATGCAGACATATACCTGTGACATGCTCTCCATTGCTGCTTAAACCTGTAGCGGAACATTTAGGGTTAAACCTCAGATGATGAGCACCCTGTCTGTATTGCAGCATTGACCTCCCCCAGTCCCAGCCTGGAGCTTGAGACGCTTCTCTTACTATGGGAAATCAGGTTCTGCTACAGGTTACTCCAAACCTGCTGCAGACATTAAGGACATGCCACCACCCACTCAATGTCTCTTTCGTGTGGAGGAGAAAAACGGGCAATTTATCCAATTCTTCTGCCTATGCTGTGGCTAAAAGAAGGATCTGCCCAGGAGTGTGCACTGTAGACATGCTGATTTCTCTGGAGGCCATCGGAGGCTGTGCTCAGATTTTAGCTAGGGCAGCTCCCCAGGGTAACTCAGCACTGTATTTTCCAGAGTTGCTGAGATGGGCCATCAGGAATTGGTACTGTTTCTAATACTGCTTTTCAATCTGACGGGCTGAGAACATCAAGACCCAAATGAAATGGAAAGGGAGCAGAAAGTGAGGCACAGGCTCTGATTTTCATATATGCAGGTACCCCCAGGAAATCAGGCTGCACTCTAAATATCTGTAGCCTGACACAGGTGTCCTGCTCTGGGAGTTGTGCATTTGTGTACACTTAGTTTGAACTTGTCCACATGCAATTCACTTCTTGGGAGATTATTAGAGTGCATAAGCCCAAGACCTAGGAAGAAGTACATAAAACCAAAGAGAATTTTTCTTTTCTTTTTTTTTTCTTTTTTTTTTTTTTAATTTGGGGTGGGGAAAGTGAAAAACACTAAAACAAACCAAAACTTTCTAATGACACAGAGACATTAGACATCATCTTTCTGCAGGTGCTGGGTAGGTCAGGGAAGCCTGCTCTTTACCCTGGGTGTTTGAGGCTGAGGTGGAGTCACAGTCACATAATCACAGAATTAGTATTTTTGGATGGGACCACTATGTGTCATCTGCTCCAATCTCCCTGCTCAAGCAGGTCCATTCTAGAGAACATTACACAGGATCACATCCACATGGTTCTTGAATGTATCTAGTGAGGGAGACCCCACAACCTCTCTGGGCAATGTGTTTCAGTGCTCGATCACCTGCACAGTAAAGAAGTTCTTCCACATGTTCAGATGGAACTTTCTGAGCATCAGTTTCTGCCTGTTGCCTCGTGTCCCATGGTTTGGCATCACCCAGAAAAGCCTGGCTCCATCTTCTTGGCCATGGCCTTTAGATTTTTGTACACATTAATGAGGTCTCCTCTCAGTTGTCTCTTCTTGAGGCTCAACAGGCTCAACTCCCTCAACCTTTCCTCCAGTCCCCTAATCATCTTTGTCATCCTCTTCTGGACTCATTCCAGAAGCATCATGTCTCTCTTGTACCAAATGTGACTCGCCAGGGAAGAGTAGAGGGGCAGGATTCCCTCTGTTGACCCGCTGGCAGTGTTCTTCCTAATGCATCCTAAGATATTATTGGCCCTCTTGGCCACAGGGGCACATTGGTGGCTCATGGGCAGCTTTTTGTCCACCAGGACCCCCAGGTCCTTCTCAGCAGAGCTGCTTTCCTGCAGGTTGGCCCCCATGCAGGTGCATGACCCTGCCTTTGCCTTTGTTGAACTTCAGAAGGTTCTTCTCTACACATCTCTCCCACCTGTCAAGGTCCTTCTGAAGGGCTACACAGCCCTCTGGGGTATCAGCCACTCCTCCCAGCTTTGTGCCATCAGTGAAGTTGCTGAGTAGGCCTTTGCTCCTTCTTTCAAGTAATAGATTAATAAATTAAACAATACTGGGCTCAGGATAGAGCCCTTGGGGACTCCACTATTGACAGATCTCTAACAAGACCCTGTGCCACTGATTATGACACTCTGAGATCTGCATTCAGCCAGTTCTCAATCCACTTCACTGTTCTCTCACCCAGTTCACACTTTCTGAGTTTGCCTATGTGGATGTCATTCATGAGAGACAGTGTCAAAAGCCTTCCTGAAGTCAAGGTAGACAATGTCCCGTTTTCTCATCATTCATCCAGGTAGTAGTTTAATCATAGAAGGCAATATGGTTAGTCAAACATGATTTATTTTTAGTGAATCCTACTGTTGACTAACATCATCATTTCACTGTTAAGAGTCTGCCTTTTCTTAGGTTAGCAAAGCTTAAATGTAAGGGTTTTCCCCTTTTTGTTAAATATCCTGATGCTAAAGACGGTGGGACTTGATAAGCATGCAGGCAGGAGCAGAGGAGCTCAGAGCTGCTGAGAGTTCAGGCCAACTATGGAGTCTACCAGCAAAGGGTCAAGAATTTTGATCCTTTTTTTCTTGGTCCACTTGCGGTGGGTTAAGCCCTTGAGTGACAGCACCAGCATGGGAATTTGGCAGAACTGGAGGAAAGAGAGTGCAATTAGAAGGTCTGGAGCAGCTTGGAAGAAAGGGAGGAAAGGAGAAAGGACCTTGTGCATCTCCTGCTACAGTTCATGTCAACATAGCCCTGAGGGAGATTCCTTTTTTTAATAAACTGCTCAACTTCAAAGTCTGCACACAACCTATTTTCTGCTCTAGTAAGAAGACACACAACCATTTGCCTTGCAGACATGAAAGAGCACTTCAGCTGGGAGAGCAATCAATGCAGGGACGGGGGGAGTGAGGAGTATTGCAGATGCAGCAAATAAGCCAGAACAAGGAGCTGCTCCAATTCAACTCCAAAGGGATGATTATATCTCCAGGTGGCTCACAGGGTATTTGCTGCTCTTGTGTTAATGCAGGCTACAAACTGACTGTGTTCGCTGCTGCTATCTGCCCTGACTATCCTTTTCATGATGTGTGTTTCCAGCCAAAGCCCTGTTACACATATCACGGGATGTGTCCAGGACATATGTAAGACTGGGATCTCTTAACAGCCAAGGCTGCTGAAAACATCTGTTAGATACCCAATCTCAGAAAGTTCATACTAAAAGTGGTGTTTTCTGTCCCTCATGCTGAGGCTAAGGGCAGCAATGACCTCTCTTTCCACACCTGAACAGCTTCCATCCCTTCTTCTGCTGTCACACTGTGAAGGGCTGCAGTAACAAGTGTCTGTAGGTGAAGCCGTAAACAGCATATAGAATCAAAGAAGTAAGAGGGGAACAATGGAGTACAAGAAGAATCAGAGAATATAACTTTTTTGGTTCTTCCTTAAGTCATGGAGGAAATTGCCCAGGGAGGGCTGGGGCTGCCACATCCCTGGAGATCTCTCAGTGCTAGAGCTTAATGGAAACTAGCTCATCTGCTTCTCGACATTGACCGCGGTCTGCAGTTCTTGCATTGTATCCCTGCTATTTCTGTGGCGAAGTGAAAATCCTCATCTATAACCAACAGGATTCAGAGAGCTGATTTTGCATCACATTTCTGTGGTAATCTCCAGGTTGCTGGAGCCACTTTGTTATGATCTCCCCATCTGAAAAACCAAAAAAGAGGAAAATTATTCAAGAGTTCACAATGATGAAAATGGGCAGGACTGCCCCTGCTTTTATAACCAAGTATTTTGAAATAGCATTTAAAATAGCATTATTTTTCCTGCAATAGTATGCAGGTCTTTCTGATGAAAGAACAGTGACTTTTTTTGCAAGGACGATGTACAGGTATTAGGTGCTGTGTGCTACTCACTGGAAAAAGCTGGATCTTCACTGAAAAATGAGTAAGGGCCATTTCTCTCTCACGTGACCCTGAGATTAGCTCAGTTGGTTAAAACTTGGTTGTAATAATGCCAAGGTCATGGGTTCCATCCCCTATGTGAGCCATTGACTTGAGTCGGACTTGATGATCCTTGTGGGTCCCTTCCAACTCAGAATATTCTGTGATTCTGTGATTCTGTGAGTAGCAGTAACCATGCCACATGGCTCTTCTGTGGGCCAACACAGGTTGGTTCTCAGAGGGAAGGAGAGGGGCTGTACTAAAGGGAAGTGGTTCCTTCCTTCTGAACTACCCTCAGGTGGGCTGTGCAGGGTGGTGTAAGTGAAGTGAGAGTCAAGCGCTCTCTGGGAGCCTACCTTGAGTCTGCCTGCATGGAAGTGGGTTATTGGGTCTCGCATCTAGAGGAGCAGTGCTTGTCAGGATTAACATCCCCCAGTCACACCCCTCTGGCATCGTCTCTACATCTGAGCAGGCTTACGCTAAGCTCTGCCCATTGTGCTGTGCACGCAGTTGATCTGAGACAGGGGCTTGGGGGAGGAATGAGGCTGCTGCATATGAGTGGGCAGAGGACTCTGTTGTTTTGTTATAGGAATGGGTCGACCACAAGCTCTCCTGGAATCCAGAGGAATATGGTGGGATCACTGCTATCCGTGTCCCCTCTGAGTCTCTGTGGCTTCCTGATATTGTTCTGTTTGAAAAGTGAGTAATATGGCTCCTTGCTCTGGGCTTAGGCCAGAGCTTGGGCAAGGCATGTCAGCTACCATGAAGCTTGGGTGTGCTGACAGAAGGCATCTTCTTTCAGGAGTATAAATGTTGGCTTTCCTGAGCCTCAGGTGAGGGTTAGAAAGCAGAGCTGAGAGGTAGTAGGACTGGGGCAAGCATAGTCCTGAACTTGTTGCTGTTTCTTCCTGTCCAACTCCCAGTGCTGACGGACGTTTTGAAGGATCCCTGATGACCAAAGCCATAGTGAAGTACAATGGAATGGTGACGTGGATGCCACCAGCCAGTTACAAGAGCTCCTGCACAATGGACGTGACCTTCTTCCCCTTCGACAGACAGAACTGCTCCATGAAGTTTGGGTCATGGACATATGATGGCAATATGGTGGACTTGATTTTAGTAGATGAAAATGTAGATAGGAAAGATTTCTTTGATAATGGGGAGTGGGAGATCTTAAATGCCAAAGGTATGAAAGGCAACAGGAAGGATGGGCTTTATTCTTACCCATTTGTCACTTACTTCTTTGTGTTGAGACGCCTTCCCCTGTTCTACACTCTTTTCTTGATAATACCTTGCCTGGGATTATCTTTTCTAACTGTCCTGGTGTTTTACCTACCTTCAGATGAAGGTGAAAAGCTTTCATTGTCTACATCAGTTCTAGTCTCCCTCACTGTTTTCCTTTTAGTGATTGAGGAAATAATCCCTTCTTCTTCCAAAGTCATCCCTCTGATTGGTGAGTATCTGCTCTTCATTATGATTTTTGTGACCCTCTCTATCATTGTGACTGTGTTTGTTATCAACGTTCACCACCGATCCTCAGCAACTTACCATCCCATGGCTCCCTGGGTTAAAAGACTCTTTCTCCAGAAGTTGCCTCATCTGCTGTGCATGAAGGGCCATGTAGATCGCTACTCCTTCTCAGAGACTGAAGAAAAGGGAAGTACCTTGAAGTCAAAGTTTCCAGGGAAGCAGAAATACAAGCAAGCAAAAGACAGAGAAAAAATTGTTATTGCCTTTCTGGAAAAGGCATCTGACTCCATTCGGTACATTTCCAGGCATGTTAAAAAGGAGCACTTCATCAGACAGGTAAGTGAGGGCAGGGCAAGCAGAGATCACAGTTTCCTTGACAGTCATGGCTTACAAGTTCTTTCCTCTTCTGCATGCTTTTCCCTTTGCCTCTCCCTTCTGCTGTCACCTGAGACATGTCCTTCCTCAGGCCTTGACAAATAATATGGGGTTTGGGACAACACATTGCTTCAAGTGTATTGTGCTATGAGAGTCCCTGCTCTTTCGAGATGCAAGAAGCCACAGCAGCCTCTCCTGGAGGAATTCCTGGTTTGGGATTATGTTAATAACCTTTTCCCATGTGAGTTTGGGATACACATGAATCAGGAAGCCTCTGGACTGCCATGTGCTCTGAAAATAGAACTCTCCCAAGAGTTACAGGCAGGCTCCACAGCACTTGTTAAGTGTCAGTCCTGGCCTCCCAGCACATGCTATACACAGCGTAGCTGCCCTGTTTTGAGTGGCTCTTGGAGCTGTTCACTATCATCTGTTTTGATTTGCTCCCAACGACCATCCTTCTCCTCCTGATGATCCACCTAGATATTAAAACGGGGACTTACTGTGAGGGTAAACAATGTATCCCATGGAAGGGCGGGACCGAAGAGTAACAAAGCCATCAGCCTATGGAAGGGGACAAACTTCTGTTAGTACCTTTCTAGCAAGATCTAGGGCTTTATTCAAACTGTGCTGACAGGACTTCAGCAGAAAGAAGAACAGTAAGTCCAGAATGTAGTAGATGAGCATATCGTGTCCATGACTAAAACCTTCTGTTTGAAGATGAAATAATTTTTAATAAAAAGGTCCCTTGAATTGGTTTAATAAATAGCACTTTTGTGTGTGCAGGGTTGTGCTAGCACTCACAATTCAAAATTCTCCTCCTGAATGTACCAAATCTGAGTGAACAAATCACTTAAGCAAACACAAGCAAATGTACTGGGAGCATTGTCTGTGTCCAAGTACTATGTCAGGGAGTTGTTCTGGCACTTCAAGGGAAATGCACTTCTGTGAAGAGAAATCCAGCTCACTATAAAGCCACTTTCAACCTTTAAGTCTATAAATTTTCAAATACACACTTAGCTAAAAGCTTTTCCACAGGCTGAAAAAGTCTAATTACCATGTACATAGAACTATGGAATTGTTTTGAAGTTTTGAGTGATTTGAAGCTATGAGTGCTGAAAAGGTGATCTGTACCAGTTTTGGGATACAGCTTACTACAAACTAATTTTAAAAACAGATTTGGGGAGCTGAAATATATGTAGCAGTATCAGTGAAGTACTATGCTTGTTACTGTTTATGTTTGTCTTACTCCTGTCCTTCCCAGGTTGTACAAGACTGGAAATTTGTAGCTCAAGTTCTGGATCGGATCTTCCTGTGGTTATTTCTGGTGGTGTCAGTGACAGGTTCAGTTCTCATCTTTACTCCTGCATTACGGATGTGGTTGAACAACACTTTGTAGAAAATACTCCCACCGTAGCATACAAGAAGTACAATGCCAAGGGATGGTGGTGCCTTTGAGTTTGGTCTATGTTGTACAGGAGGGGAAGCAACAGCAAGAATGAGAGAAGGTGATGGCAACAGTGGCCATTGACTGGTGCTTTCTATCTCATATAATTCTACCAGTTACAGATTTTGCTGAAATCAGAGGAGGGCTTGGCGCACAGCCAAGTTGTAAAGTGAACTGGGGTTGCACAACTGGGTTATAATTATTTTACTGGTATCTTGGTTATATTACAACAAAAGCCAAGATTATTAGTAGTTCTTGCATAGTGGTCATATTACAACAACAGCTCTGCCAGCTATAAAAGAAGTTACGGTAGGAACACAGATTTGTACTCAGTTTATCTGTTTCCAAGTAAAACCCACGAAGCCCCTACAGGTTACTTTATGCATATGTCATAACTGAAAAGTGTATAGTATGTGCATCAGAAAAAGTGCAAATACTTTTTAAAGGGGATGTTCAAAACCTTGACTGTCTGGCCTTACCCTGTTGCAGGACAGCTCAGTAGTGGTAGAACCTATATTCTGTCCACCTGCTCCCAGCTTTGTAGCATGGACACCCCATCTCTCATCTCAGCCATCAGTAAGCTAGAAGGTGTTACCCGCTGTTCAGTATTATTTGCAATTCTGCTTGCTGCTCTGTAATGTACCAAAAGGCTGAACAAGTGAGGATTTTCCCTATGCTCTACACTTAGAAGCTATGATTTCTTCACCTGCTTCTTCACAAGAGTAAGTGGAATACCACCTGAAGCACATTGCTTAGAAGAAGGTGGCCTTGCTACTCCATAAGGCAACAGTGATACTCCGGAACTGTTAGTTGGAGGGATGCCACAGACATTGTTTTTGGCAAATGAAACTTGTGGGTGCTGCAGGAGTGGAGTTTCTCCTGAGTCCTGTGGGGTGGACTGGTTACCAGGAACAAACACCTTTGGAAGCTGGCTTGTTCATGTTTCCCAGGCAATTCAGAATTTCATTCCTGTAATTAATTTCTATGGGAATCTCCTGAATAATTAGAAACATCTCTTAAATGTGAAATGTGACAGACTCTCACCACTTTTGCTGAAGCAGTGTTTTCCAACATGGAATGCTTTAGAAAATTCCATTCTGAACTTGAAAGTGTTTTCAAGACTAGCAAGGGATTTGGAGATCCAATTTTTGACTATCCAAATGTGTGTAAAAGCTTTAGCTAGCCTTGAAACTGTCTCCCCATGGATGCAGGTTAGAAAGTATCAAAAATACATAGAAGTTTTCTTGTCCTTGGATTAATGCATGCACACCAGATCTCTGTAAATTAGTATAATCCTATTTTACGGTGTCAATGCAGAAAAATCTGTTCATTTGTGCAATTATTGTTAATAAAGATGTATTAAGTAAGTGATTCTTGGAGTGTGACTGCTAATATGCTGGGCTTTATTGTTGAATTGTTGTCAGCAAAGACAGACTGTAGCCCATTTTAAAAACCTGACCTCCAATCTATTCAAACAGAGGTGCCATATTCTTGGAAAGTCCTTGTTACTTTTTAGCTCTGTATGTGAGTTTGAGCAAGGAGCATTCAGATCTGGCTATTATATTGCTGGAACCCTTTTGGTTTAGTGCATACACAGAGGTGTCTTAACATAAGATGCTGGTATAAAACTTATGCACTTTGACCTTTCTATCAGCTGCTCCTCTCTTCTTGCATAATTAGCACTGGTTCCCCTGGCCAGTACTGTGAAATACCCATAGGAAAACAGCCAGGAAGCTCTTCTTTCCAGCATTTACACTCTTGAATTCAAGTAGTGATAGGTATTCCCTCTGAGGACTGCTGCCAAGAGGCTGTTAGCCATGACAGATGGCAACCTCCTCTCCTGGGCAAGTGGTTCAGATGTTTATCTGACAGATCTGTCTGTTTCCAGGCTGCTTTTTTTGGCTTACGCTGGCAAAGGTCAGAAGAGCTCAAGTGATTGCAGTGGGAGATGTGTGAATGCTGCACATGTACAGTTTCTGGCCTCCGGCCTTCTTAGCATTGCGTCTGGGACTGATACATCGGTAGTCTCACCACTCATTCCCTTGTGCTGACTGTTCCTGAGCTTCTCTAAATCTCTTTGCTGCTGGCCCACAAAACCGTTCAGCATGTTCCACACAATGGCCTGCCACTGAAAAGACAACTAGGAGGACATTTGGGCAGACATTTCTCCATCCACATGCTCTGCCAGTATATGGTAACATTGCAAATTTAAAATCTTAACAAAAAAACCAGCACCCTCTACCTTACTACTGTATCAACATGTGATTCCCTGATTTCTGGGCACTGGTTTACCAGTCAGCACCTAGGATGGCACCAGCTCTGATTGTAACTTTTCTTGTTATTTCAGTTAGAAGATCCTGCAACAAGAGTTGGGATAAGAAAATTGTCATTTTTTGTGGGGGATCTTTCATGTGTGCTCAGAGGGGGGCCCCTACTGCAGCTTTTTCCAGGGTAGCATGCTTATTGTGCCCCCTAACCCCCCTCTCTCTAATCAGTCAATTACTTTCACAAAGCTGGGAGGAATACATTAGGCTCCCAGTCTTGAATGTGCCAAACACAGCTGAAAACGCTAGAGGATGGCTCCAAAAGTTACTGAACTGGAAGAAGGAAGGAGTAATAGTACACTTGGAAAGAGATAGAACATGACTTTGTAAATCTTACTTTCTTGGAATGTCAGGCTGATGAGCACAGAGAGATGTGTAAATGACAAAGACTCCTGGTGCTCGGGCATGAAGACTTTCTAACTGGAAATGACGAGCTGTACAAGCATGAGTGCTTTGACAAAAAGTCAGAGATTTTGCTGAAGTCAGATAATTGACTATGGGGTAGTAGCTGTCATACTTAAGACACCAATGGAGTACCCCTTCAGCCACAATATTCTTACTGTTTGGATGGTGATAGAGTGTAACAGTGAATGGTGACAGTCAGATGTCTTTTCTGTAGAAATGAAGATTTCAGGCTCAGAATGCACCTCTCCTCTTCAAACTTCCTCTCTTTCCCCTCAACTCCTTTCTAATTAAGAGCCAGAATAGCAAATGCCATTGAGAAGCATGAATAAATGTGTTTATAGATGGGAGTTTAAAAAAAACATGGAGTTTAAACAAATCCAAACACACAAAATTTCATTGAGAATGTTTATCTCAGGAGTGATATTTAATTGACAGGTGGACAAAATAAGTCATGCTAGTTCATATATCTGTTTGTCAGTCACTACATAATTATGCAACATTGAAGGGGACTATAGAAAATGTCTTTTTCTTCTAAACAATCATGACTGCTGGATTAAGACAGTTATAATCTTGTCATTCTACCTTTATCTCTGACATATACATTTACTCAATCCTATTCTCTTCATTATGGAGCATCAGAGTAAAAGGACAGTCAGTGACTTTAGAAATAGGGAGTCATACCTTCCAAGGATTGATGATGTTCAAAGCCGAGACATACATGGTAGACACTGAAAACACTGCACTGACACTGTACAGTTTAATGTAGAGGGTCCTACAAGAAAGAAGGGTTTTGTACTCTTGAAGCCACTGGGTTTAATTGGAGTGTTCTTATTCTTTTAAAGAAGAATCCTTTGGCACAAAACCAATAGGAGCATAAACAGAGTAGGGACCTAAGGGTAAACCATACATATATTATAGAAACCACATCAGGATCACATCTGCAAAGTGTTTCAGGATCAAGCACTCTAGGCTTGGGAACCTGGTTCCAAAGCAGCAACCTCAGTCCCAAAGGATGTGTCCCTACAGTTGCAGGTTTTCACACACATCACTGACCCATGAGGAAGCAGCAAACAGAACATTGTTGCACAGCTGTTTGAACCAAGGTCCTCAGCTTTGCATAGGATTCATGGTATCCAGCCTTTTTCTTCTGGGATGTGCATAACCCAAGTTGGTCTCCAGTTTTAAAAACAGGAAAGCTCAGATCCATCTGATGTTGTCAAGCCAATTCCATGAGAAGTGCCTGCTTGGAAATGAACCCTTCCATGTTGAGCTTAATGTCTGAGCCTCAGCAAGCAAGAGTTTTCAGAGAGGAACCTGTGGAACCAGGACCACTATTAATCTGATGAGAGAGATGTGGCTTGGAAATCCTACCAAAGCTCATCAAGGTCTTGGTATTCAGTACTAGGAAGTAGAGGACACTTTGGTCACACACAAAGCTAAGTGGTAGATGAACTGGTTTTTAAAGATTTTAGAATCATGTAGTTTTCAAATGTGTATGCCTTACATGGTTACCACATTCTAATATTAAGTCAGTTTGTCTTTAAATATGATTAAGTACTTAAGAACCTGTCTGATTTCAAACATAAACATAAACATGTGCTTTATTGATCTGAGACCCTCTGTGGCTGGGTGCTGAGGAGGTGATGAGCAGAGGGGTTATATAAGAGGAAAGAAATAAAAGGTAAATTTCCAAACCAAAAATGAAACAAGAAAAAAAGCAGATAAAAAGCAGTGGATCAAGTTATGCATCTGCTATCAGTGGTTGGATAAAGAGCCCTGCAGTCCCAAACACACAAAGGATTATAAATACCCAGAGAAATACTCTGTCTATCACCATAGCTACGTATTTCCAATCATCTTCCACCTGCAAGAGAATAAAGAAAGAAAAAGATGAATTAATGTAACATTACATGCAACTGTTGAGTTGACATTATCAACAAAAATGTCTCTTCTGCATTTGAATCGGATGAAGAACATACAGGCAAGACAGGAATGCCACATGTCATACTTACAGCCGCTGCACTTTTCAAGTCTCTTTAAAGCAGGCTGATTTTCCAATAATATTTTACCACTTTTGGCTGAGAACATGAAACACCGTCCTAGTCTGCTGAATTCTTCTAAATATTCAAGTCTGTTGACAAACTACGGTTGTGATGCTGACCGTAATAACAAATAGGACCTGGTGATGTGATGGGTGCAGAGTGGGGTGGTTTAACAGCAGGCACAACCACCATAGTTGCACATCACGACACCCTGTCAAAGGGTTTAATCCTGACAGCCTGCTCAAGAGACAGTTTGCTATTCCGGTCTGATTTGATATGCTGTCTCTCCAATCAAGCCTCGCTGATTTCAGAAAGGGCCCTGACAGAGCAAACTGCAATGTCCTGTGATAAAGCAGGACAGAATGGGTAATTTTTGTCTGAGAGACAGAGCTTAGAATTGCATTCAATGAAGTGGCTGTCCTTTTAACTTGTACTACATACCAGAACCACTGTATCAGAAGAAAATTCACTTATATAAACTAGTGACTGGCTAAGAGCTCTCTGCTGAGGGATCTTTCACTTGTTTTCCTCCAAGAGGCTGCTGCTGTATTTCACATGAAAAAAATGCAAGAAGAACTCCAGCTGCTGTAATTGTTGCCACAATTTTTAAAGGACTTTATTCATACAGGCCTAGTGTGTGATACTACTCATACTGTTTCATATGTCTGGCTGAAGCAGGTATAGCCTTCAGAATAATTTTCTCAGTGCTTGACTGAGAAAAAAATTCCTTCCCCCCCCCCACCCCAATAGAGGAATTTTGTAAATGAAAAATCCTGCTTCCTGTCCCTAGTATGTCTTGAAAGGTAAATGAAGAGCTGATGATGCATCCGCTAGACTAGGAATAAAATTTCATATGGCAGGAGAGATTTGTAAGATGCAAATCAACAAAACCAGCAAAGGAAGATCTCTCACAAGCTGTATAATCAGGACAGCATGTTATTTGGATGACCATGCAAGGCCTCTTCTGTTTTGGAGTGCATCAGAGAAATCAGTTGAATACAGTATGTGGATATGTTTTAGGCACGTGGTGTGAAAGTGAAAGCAGGTCTGAAATATATGGGTTGTGCAAAGGGCATCAGTACTAAGCAAGGCTCAACTCAGTCCCCATCCTCCTCCATGCCAATAGATTCCTGTCTTTTGCTATGGTCTGGCAAGTACTACCCACTGATCCCATTAATTCAGTCACCACACAGTGTAACCGTAGCCCTTTATTCAGAAAGTTAAAAACTTTGGTTTCAGATGAGACTTCTTTGGGGCATAAAAAAAGAGGGGGAGGGAGGGGGGGAGGGCAGGAATAAAGGCTGTCTTTAGGTTTCATGGAATTTGCACGTATTTTGACAAAATATTCTGATAAAAAATATAAATCTCCACATTTCCCTTATAAAGTTTTGTGGTTGGCAATACCAACACAGCAGTGTTGAGTTTTGAAATGGATTTTGCCATCAATTTTTGGCATCTAAAAACTTCCAAAGCAAAAGCAAAAATTTCATGACAAATCTAAAACATATGTTTCATTAGGTTCTAAACTTTTTAAAAACACCTTATTGTGTCAGAGAATTCCTGATTCCTGTGAGGTCTGGATGTGGGGGGATGTCAGAAAATCTTTCTTGTAGCTGCTTTTATTCATGGTTGCAGCAGGTTAATGGTCCTTCCCTTTTCCTTTGAAGTGTGAACATTACATCTATTCTAGAACGGTCTTGCTGCCTAAACTATCCACTAGAGAGACAGAGAAAGAACACATGAAAACACTTTCCTTGTTCCACCTCCAATAGATCATTTATCTCCTCCTTTTCTGTAAGAAACTTTAAGCCTTTCACAGATACAAAAATTTTCCTTTCTAGACCCAAACCCCAAGTTCCTCCAGGCTGCCCTTCTAGATCTGATTTTCATTTGCTACAAGTGTGGTGCCATTGCCATCTGGATCACAGAAACACAGAATCTGCAAGGCTGGAAGAGATCTTCAAAATCATCTTAGTCCAGCTGTCAAACCAACACCACCATAATCACTCCAAACCACATCCCCAAGTGCCACATCCAGATAGTTCTTGAACACTTTGACAGACAGTGACTTCACTGCCTCGCTGGGCAATTTATTTCAATTCCTAACCACTCTTACAATGAAATTTTTTCCCCTGATATCTAATCTGAACCTCTCTGATGCAATTTAGGGTAATTTCCTCTCATTCTTTTACTTGGGACATGGCCAAGGAGACTGACCACAACCTTAACTTAACCTCCTTTCAGGTAGAGAACAATGAGGACCCCCTGAGCCTCCTCTTCTCTAGACTAAACAACACCAGTTCCCTCAGCTGCTCCTCACAGGACTCATGCTCCAGATCCTTCACCAGCCTTGTTGCCATTGCCCTTCTTTGGATATATTCCAACACCTCAGTGACTTCTTTGAAATGGGGGACCCAAAACTGAACACGATACACAAGGTGTAGCTTTATCAGTGCTAAATACAGTGGAACAAATTCTAGTGGGCCCTGGTCCTGCTGGCCACACTATTCTTGATACAGGACAGGATGCCAGTGGCCTTCTTGGCCACATAGGAACACTGATGACTCATGCTTAGTTGGCTGTAGACCAGCACACCCTTTTCTGCTTTACTGCTTTCCAGACACTTTTCCCCAAGCTTGTAGTGCTGTGTGAGATGGTTATGACCCAAGTACAGGACCTGGGATTTTATTCTACTGAACCTCATGAAGTTGTCCTTGGCCCATTGATCCAGCCTGTCCAGATCCCTCTGCAGAGCCTTCCTACCCTCCAACAAATCTACGGTCCCAACCAACTTCGTGTCATCTGCAGACTGACTGAAATCTCACTCAATGCCCTCATACAGGTCATTGATAAAGATATCAAACAGGACTGGCCCCAGTACCAAGCCCTGAGGAACAGCACCAGGGACCCGCTGCCAGCTGGATTTAATTCCACTCCCCACCACTATTTGGGCTTGGACATCCCTTCAGTTTTTCACACAGCAAACAGTCCACCCATCTGAGCCATGAGCAGACAGTTTATCCAGGAGAATGCTGTGGGTGATGGTGTCAAATGCTTTACTGAAGTCTAGACAGACAACATCCACAGCCTTTCCCTCATCCACTAAATGGGTCACTTTGTCCTAGAAGGAGATCAGTTTGGTCAAGTAGGACCTGCCTTTTCTAAACCCATATTGGCTGGGCTTTACCCCTGGTTCTCCTGCATGAGCAGTGTGATAGCACTCAGTATGATCTGTTCCATGACCTTCCCCAGCACTGATGTCAGACTGACAAGCTTATAGTTGCCCAGATAGTTCTTCTGAATGTTCTTGTAGACAGGCATCACACTTATTAATTTCCAGTCAAATGAGACTTCACCAGTTGAGCAGAACTGCTGATAAATAATGAAAATTGGCTTGGCAAGGTCTTCCATCAGCTCCCTTATTATTCTCGTGTGCATCCCATCTGGGCCCACCCAAAGACTTGTGGGTGTCTAATTGGTATAGCAGGTCACTAAGTATTTCCTCCTGGATTATGGGGCTTCACTCGGTTCCCCATCACTAACTTCCAGCTCTGGGAGCTTGGTGTCCTGTGAACAACTCATTTTGCTATTAAAGTCTGAGGCAAAGAAAGCATTTGGTATCTGGGTCTTTTCCTCAGTCCCTGACATTATGCTACCCTCTGTATCCAGCAAAGGATGGAGACTTTCCTTAACCCTGCTTTTGATGCCAGTATATTTCTAGAAACTGTTTTGTTGTCGTTAATGACAGTGGCCAAATTAAGTTCTAGTCAGGCTTTGGCCCTTCTAATTTAGTCCCTACATAACTTCACAACATCCTTGCAAGCACTTCAAGTTACCTGCTCCTCCTCCCAGAGGACATATATTCTCTTTTTCCCCCTGAGTTCCAGCCTAAGTTCTCTGTTTAGCCAGGATGGTCTTTTTCCCCAGTGGCTTGTCTTACTGCTCCTGTACCTTTAAGATTTCCTTCTTTAAACATGTTCAGCCTCCTTGGACTTCTTAGACCTTCAGGTCTAACTCCCAAGAAATTCTGTCAATCAATCTCCTAAAGAGGCCAAAGTCTGCCCACCAGAAGTCCAAGGTGGCAGTTCTGCTGGTAACCCTCCCAACTTCACCCAAAATTGAAAACTGACGTTCATGGTTGCTGTGCCTAAGATGGTCTCCAGCCACCACATCTCCCACCAGTCCTTCTCTGTTCACAAACAGTGAGTCCAGTGGGGCACCTCTCCTGACTGGCTTGCTCATCAGCTGTGTCTGGAAGTTATTTTCCACACATTCCAGAAACCTCCTAAACTGATTCTTCTCTGCTGTTTTGTAATTCCAGCAGACATCTGGCAAGTTGAAATCCCCCATGAGTACAAGCGCTGGTGGTTGTGATACTTCTTCCAGTCTTCTGTAGGATGCATCCTGGCTAGGTGGTCTATAACAAAATCCTACAAGGACATCCACCCTGATGATCTTTACCCACAGGCACTCATCCTTGTCCTCACCATTGATTTCAGTACAATCAAAACAATCCCTAACAGAATGGTTGCTTTCCTTACCTCTTTGGTTTCATTTTGAGATCTCATGTTCTCTGCGATGAACTGGACATTGCTAATGACATCCTTCACCTCTGGGGAGTACTCCATCTGCTCTGCCATCCATTTCAGTGACTGATGGCTTTGTCTTCTTTTGGTGATAGTGAGCTCAGCTGCCTTATCACAATGACTGCATCGCTGCTCCTTGTGCAATTTGGTATCTTTGTGTTTGCTGTGCTTTGCCTTGTCTGACTTGTCTGATACTTTCTTGGGTTTTTTGGAGACATTT
The DNA here is from genome assembly GCF_047495875.1 of Pithys albifrons albifrons. Classification (NCBI taxonomy): domain Eukaryota; kingdom Metazoa; phylum Chordata; class Aves; order Passeriformes; family Thamnophilidae; genus Pithys; species Pithys albifrons. Next base: position 49,894,105 of record NC_092497.1, read on the forward strand.
TTCTTTTGCTGTTCTAGTGGCCTCTGCATCAACAGGACTTTGGGGAGCAGGCTAAGAAAGACGGTTTTTACCCATTTGGGCATTGTGTGTGTGGTTGGAGTCCTGTAATGTATATTCAGGACAAACACTGTGATGACAATTGACAGAGTCACAAATATCATAGTGAAGAGTAAATATTCACCTACTAGGGGAATTACTAAAGAGGTGGATGGGATTGTTTCTGTGATCACAAGTAAAAATACAGTCAAAGAAAGGAGCACAGAGATGCAGAGAGTCACTTTTTCACCACAGTCAGATGGCAAGTAAAAAACTAACACAGTCAGGAATGAGATGAAAAGACAGGGAATGATCAGATTTATGGTGTAAAACATTGGCAACCTCCTAATATAAAAGGAATATGTTATGTCTGTGTAGATCTCTTCACAGCAGTTATATTTGATATCATGCTTGTAGCCAGAAGCATCAACTATTTCCCATTCACTATTTTCCCAGAAGTCTTTCATATCTACTTTGGACCCAATGATCAGAAGATCAATTTTGGCTTTGTCATAGGTCCATGAGCCAAATTTGAGTGAGCAGTTCTGATGATCAAATGGGAAAAAGGTAATATCCATAGGACAGGAGCTTTTAAAAATAGCTGGTGGGGTCCAGGTGATCATTCCATCATAGCGAAGGAGGGCTTTGGTCTTTCCTTCAACTTGAAAATCTCCCACAGCACTAGAAAGACAAATGAGGCAAAGAAAATTACCATGAAAATAAAATATCTTTCATGGACACTGTGAGAGGATATTTTTGAGAGAAAGGATAAAATGAATAGATAAAATGTGTAAAATGAATCATCATACTTGTTATACAAGACAATATCTGGTTTCCAAATTTTATCTGCTGGTACCCGAACAAATTCTATGCCATCGTATTGTCTGGGATCCCACCGCAGTTTGTAGTCATTCCAAATCTGAAAGAAGAATGGACAAAAATTTTAAACCCTTGAATTATCATCAAATATCTGTGTCTCAGATCTTCCAGTAAAATGACAGTCTATGATAATGATGTAAAGTGCAGCATATGGAGAAGGGGACCATGGTCTGAAAAACAACAAGGTCACAACCTGGAAAAACACGGGACATGTGTGAATACTTCTCACATTGATTTGCTACTCTGCTCCCTGTGACGTCATGGGATGCCAATTGTTATCCATTGTTGGCATGCTGAGATCTCTCCTCTATCTTCCTACATCAATAAAGACCTTTATCTGTGAAGGATTACCTCCCCATTGCATAGAGAAAATATGGGCCTTGGTGCTGCACCCCACAGGGTAGAGGAGGACAGCACCAAAGGACAGCAGCATCCTAATGAGAAAGGAGGTACACGTACACACTAACAGGCAGGTGCTGCCAGAGGACATTATTGGTTCCGTAAGAGTGGGGAAATACCAAGTGAGAGCAAGTGGGGAAATACCAAGAGAGATGCAGAGCAGCCCTCTTGCATTGCTGTCTGGTGCACTATCACGGGGCCATGCTCCGTGATCTCTCAGCCTGTTTTAAGTACAGTATTTTCTACAGAAACTTTGTGCCTGAAGGAAACTGGTGCAAGCTGACTATGTTTTCTCAGCAGTTTAGGTCCTCTAAGGATCTTTATCTATGTAAAAAATCACAAATCTACTGAGAAAAATGGAGGTATATTCTTCTGCTAATAATTGTATAGGTAGACATTACCTAGGACTGCAGAGTGCATATTTAATCACCCTTTAATGGGAACATCCAGATAGATAAAAAACCTCCCAAACAATGATCATGAAACTGGAGGAGAGTATGCTACACCAGAAAGAAATAAAAATGAAGGAATAACTTTTTGAGTTGTGTCTTTGGTTAATGGAACTTCTCCTTATTTATCCTTTCAAATCCTTGCTACAAAAGAGGAAATTTTGCTATAGATGTAACTCAAAAAATAACAGACTCTTGATCATATCAATGCAAAATGCATGAGAAATGCAACATGGTCACTTACATGTCTTAGCCACAAATTCGTTTCCATAATCTGATTGACTTCATCCTAGAAAGAAATACAGGTATAACCAGTTACAGTATTATGAGATGGTCAAAAACTTAGCTCAAACAAATGGAAACTAGAATTCCACATAAACTGAAACCAGATGTTTTCTGGCTACTTTTCAGGGGCTTACATATTGTGCACCATCATGTGCAGTTCTACTAAAAAAATTTTTAAAGCTCTACTGAAAAATCATGCTCCATAAATATCAGACATAAAAAGAGCTGCATTGTTTTGCCAGGGGCCTGAGAACGTGACAAAAACAAAACTTAGAAGTGCTCTGAACAGCACCAGAAGAACAAGGTTTTTCATTTTGTTGATTTCAGTGTTTAAAAAACTTTGATTACTCAGTATAAAACGGTCAAGATTCAAGAAAATGGCAACTGTATCACAGTGTTTTTGAACTTCTATACAAAACTCTACAGCAGATGCATTCGACTACCACTAAATTAGGTCACTGTTATACAGAGACCTTCTTTTTACAGTCAATTATTGCTATTGCAATGAAGAATCAGGAAGGTGCTGTAAGAGACACAAATATAAAAGTTTGGATACTGTTCTAATGAGGCTTAAGTGTAGAAGTATTCAGAAATAAACATGCTAAATATGTTTATGAATGCTGGCTGATATTCACAATTAAAATATCTCCAAGAATATTGCTTTGGATAGTTCCTAGTTTATAAGTATTTTGACTCAAAAAGTGTAAGATATTTTCAAGACAAATGTAGAAAATGTTGTAGATTCAGCATTTCATACTAATGCTAATGCTAATGCTAATACTAAAGTAAATATTGATGTAGTTTAATGTTGATACTTAAAGTTTAAGCACAAAGATAATTTTGAAAGGGCAATTGGGCTCCTGTCTATGGCTAAACTTGCTAAGTTCTTGTCAAAATCATGACTGTCTTCTGAAAAAATACAAATAATTTACTTATGATGTTCAGTTTTCTTCTTCAAAGACAGTACCAGGAGCCAGGAGCTGCAATGTGAGACAGAGTCGTAGAAACCTGGCAAGCTACCTGTAACAATGACATAGAATACTCTGACAGAGGAACTTCAAAAAGTGATGGCCTTCACCATGAGGACTTACAATACCTGCATTTATTCTCTCAGATAAGTTATCTTCTTGGCTTCTGCTGAATGGTGCCTGTCATTTCATTATGGACTCAACCAGGTACTTCAGAATGAAAACTGACTACCTTTGCAGATAATTTGCTTCACAGAGAGACTTCAGCAAGGGTTGAGACCAGGCTTTGCTCCTTCTGCAGACCCCTGTCCTGTCCAGAGGGTTTGCCATCCCAGACACACTCACCCTTGTGCATAGTGCATCTCAGAACATGCAACACTCGTTCCCACCTCCATGCTTTGAAATACCACTCTTTAAGCTGCACTTCTCTTATGCCATGTTGAAACAAACAGATTTAAAAAAGGCATGCAAAAAAGGAGATTTTACCTCCCAGGACCACTGGGAAATGACAGTAGCCCCACAGGTCACATGCTACACACAACACAGACACAGTAGGTGTCCCTGGAGTGATCTGTCCCTGCAGAGAGCAGGCTTGAACATTTGGTACTGCTGCTGTGGGCTCTGGAGGCTGCTGCCTGGTGCAAAGCAGTTTGATGCTACAGAGTAGGCAAATGAATCTGTGTCATTCAAACCACTTGTTTGAGCAACAGGAGCACCTCAGCTGACTCAAAGAACAGTGAAGTCCTCAGCATATACACTTAGGCACACATGAACAGCCAGTTCGGAGAGCTGTGGGTGTATGCAGCCATCACAATTACATCTCCTGCTTCAGCCATTCATGTGTGTTTACAACCATCCCCAAATCTCAGCAGTGTTCCATAATGAGTCTTACCACATTTGTAAGCTGGGTAATGGCCAGTTCAAAATACACTGTGACTGGATCAGACACATTTTCCACTGGCCTGATGAACTGGTTGTACTGGGAGAAGAGTTCATGAAATAACCGTTCCTCTGACTTGCAGGCTGTGGTATCTGTGTTAGTAAACATAAAGAATAACTATGCCAGAGGTAAGAAAAAGGGAAAGAAAGTGCTGGATAACATAGTAGTTTGTGCTATATTTCTGGATCTCGTGCTTGTGTTCGTATATCAAGCCACCAGAACACAGAGAGAAGAGGGTTGTCAGTGTGTTGTCATTTAAAAGTGTTCTCCTGCAGGACATTGACAACTCTTTCTTATCTCCTCAAAGTGTAAGGTAATGGCCTGAATGGAAACTTCTCCTAAGCTGGATCCAGTCTATGGGCCTCCTCTTGGCTCACCGTGGTATCAGACCTAAGTAGAATAAAGTGTGAAGCAGAAAAAGTGGGAATGTGGTAGATTTAATCTTAGTAAGTCTTTATGGTAAAACAGAAAGTTTATGAAAAGCATAGTTACTTACTCAAAAATAAAAAGTTGTGGCTGCAGGTACTGCATCAAAATTTATGTGAGGGACTCATTTGGTGATTATAATGATGTCTCCTGGTCTTAAACACTATGACTATGTTTAACCCTCATGTTTGCTATTTCAACTCTTTAAACAGCACCATTTTTATTCTGAAGGAAGTTAATTTATTTAGTTCTATTAAAAAAAAATTAAAATTTCTTATAGAATAGCATGCATCTTTGTAATGCAGAGCTGTTCTCTGGGAACAAGAAGATCATAGTTGCAATCCCCAGACAATAAAGAAGAGACCAGATGGCTTAGCAGAAACCGCAGAGTTAAGAAGAATGCTTGTACCTAGTACATACGGTCCAGATCTTAAACAGTTATTTTTGCAGTTCCAAAGGCTACAGACTTTGAATTAAAAATGAAAATTTTCAGTCATGTTGGCTCTGGCAACATCAGCTCAGAAGAATCATTTTCTTGAATAACTTTACTATTACAATGCACTACTATAATTCAACACTTAAAATATGTCAAGATTTAGAACTCCCTTCTCATATTGTTCACAGCTGTGTTATTGAAGCTCTTTAATAGTCCCATAGATGTTACTGATGCAACTGAGGAAAATTAGTCTTTCAGAATCATGTTCATAAGTTTTTTGTATTAGTTCCAGGCTGCACTAGAATGCATCAGGAAAGCAATCATGGTAAGCCTTTAGGATTGCAAATATTAAACACAGAACAAGTTTGTGTCAGGCAGCATAGTCTCTGGCACAGCACAGAACATAAATTTGCAATTTAGACATCCTTCAGTGAACACAAGGGCCTGTGGATGCATAGACATCCCACAGGATCCTACAGGGAGACACTTGGTCTCAGCATGCTGCACTGCTTTCATGCATAGGCTGCCCTTCCCCTGTTTTTGAAAAAGAATGACATTTTGCCTCTAAGGTGATACAAATCATCCTCATATTGAAGGGGGTTATCACAATTACAAGCTGAAATGTTGGTTACTGGTGACCTACATGTATGGAAAGAAAATTCTATAATGTTTCTATAATTCTATAAAATGATGTTTCATTTTATCCTTTTAGCATCAGAGAAGATACAAGAATGTAAAGTTTGGATGTTTGCACATCATGTATTGTGCCATTCAAAAACGAAATAAAAATTTCTTTTTCAGATTTCATCATCACTACTCATTCCATTGCGACTAGAAGTACACTACTGTGGGAAAATTAGTTTTATACCAAAGTCTCATGACTAAAGCCAATGATTCTAAAATCATGTTCATTTGAAATGCTCTTGCTGGCTTCTTAAGAGATGCATGCTTTAAAATAAAATAGCAAAACCAGACAAGTATTTAGGACTTTCATTTTCAGACTTCAGTTAGAGATTCTCATCCCACTGGTGCTGCTTTAAGACAACACCTTATGCCTTGCTAACACAAGCACTACTACTTCATAGACATCTTGGTCATGAGCAAAACAAGACTTTCAAAATTGATATAGTGTCTTAAAACCGAAAGTCCTGCTAAACCTCAGTGAGACTGGTGCATAGAAATGACCCCAGCATATTGAAACACAGATTGCAAACAAAGGTGAACAATAGATTAAGTTCTTACTTTCAAAGTTGTCAGTGAATGTGCACATCATTAGCCTGCATTATGTAAGCACTTGGAAATTCAAGCACCAAATGAAATTACTAGAACTTCTATTCCATTTTCACTGTTTGCTTGAAACAGTTCTTCAATTAACTATCAAGCAAAAATGAAGAGTTTTATCTGAGAAAACTAGTATTGTTTTAGCTTTAGCTCTCAAAATACGGTTGAAATGTTACAGATTTAAGGTTAGGAATATCTGGTAGAAGCTTTACATTTAATTCGTTCAGGAAAACAGAAGCAGAGACAGTGACTAGAGAATATTTTAAGACTATTATCAAAGAGAGCCTACCTTTAATCAAGGATGTGAAGACGAATGCCCACACACAGAAAGCAAGGTAGCACAAAGATAACCACCTCTCCAGATGCATTGCTAGTAGAAGAATAGAGCTTCAGAGGTTTGGGGAAAGAAACAGAAGGTAAGTAGACCTACAAACCCCCTGGATGGTAAGTAGGTGGTAGAAAGATGGATTTCAGTGTTGTATCTGCAGCAAACCCTGCAGGCTGCTGAGCTGAGCAAAGCCTTGCAGAGTTACTTTCACTACCACTAGGCAAGGAGAGCTTACGCTGTGCAGAGAGACGGGAGTCAGGCATCATCCTATCAGGTGACTTCACATTTCCAGTCACCTGCACCCTTGCCTCTGTGGGCATGTATAAGAGTGCAGAAGAGAGAGGGAAGCCAAGACACAGGACCGTGTCTTGGAGCAGAGGAAGCAATTCACTCAGCCCTTCACCCACTCACTAAAGAACTCTCATGCTGCTAAAGCAGCTGCTTTAGCTACTGCCTGGTGCTCACCTGAGTGAGTCTGTCAAAATATACAGAGATGAAACAACTTCAGTTTCTTGGCTGAGGACTAATTCTGCAGATAATGGAAATGGATGCTATATGGTTTTAACACCTCTACCAGAAACCATCTGAACCTTGAAATAAACACAGCATCAAGTGATAGAATTGCTTGACATTATTCTGAATAAATAAATCCAAGGTAATTAGTTTCCTTATTGACATCTGACAGGAACAAGTGAGCATGCTCCATTCTTTTCTGACAGACAAGTTCACATCAATTGTTCTATATTCTCTCCCCCCCCCCCCTCCTCCCCCAAAGCAGTCATTCCTGTGCCAGCATTCTGGTGGCATGGACACGGAAGAGTAGAATACAAGAAAACTCTCTATCAGGTGCTGTTATAGGCTGAGATCCAGCAACAGTGCTGCTCTTCATCAAAGAATTTAAAAAGCACCTGTAGAGGTTAATGCATTCAGGACACATGTCCTTGCAACAGTAATACCTGAAAAGGATCTGTAGGCAAAGGGTCTGGGAAACTGAGGGTCTTGATTAACTGCAGCGGGGTGGAAGGTACCACAGGTTGCTTCGTGACATCCAGCCTTCCACAAGGCAGCTTGGACAGGGAATCTCCTTTATGTGTGTTCAATCCAGCATGAACAAGTCTGAGTGACTGCATGAATGATTTGATCAAAACAGAAATGCTGCTGATTTCCAGGCAGTTACATTGTTGTGTAAGCATAGAGAGAAGAAAAAAAGCTCAAAAATGGAAAAAAACCCATGCTCTTCACACTGGATAATACACAGACAATGCTGCAGCTCAGAATAAGAAAACAATTCATCATTCATACAAGTTGTTAAAACATGGGCAGAAGGGAAGAGGCCGATCTGGAAGAGACTTAGGAATGAGTCGACTGCATAGAGAAAATACGTGAAGTAGACAAAGTTGCCCATGGTAAGTTTTGAGGGGTGAAAAGAAAATCTTGAAGGATTACCAACAGAAGCCATACTCCAGAGTTCACTGGAGTTGGGGAGCCTTGAGCAGAGAGATGAGAAAATGAAAGAATTGAACCACATGAGTGTTTGGGAGGCTGGGAGTTGTTTTGCCAAAACCCAGCAAAACCAGCAGCGAATTAGAGTTGTCAGTGCTGACCATAACGCATGTCTATGAAGCATCTTTAAGCTGAAGTTAGATATCAATTCTCCTTAAAAATGATCTTTAGATGCAAATGTGGGTTTCAGCACAGTGATTTCTCTTGTAAATTTCCATTTTGCCATTATTTTCCAAGAAAGCAAAAGCAAAAACCACAAAAAAATTTTTGCTTTCCAAAGTTGCAATGTTTATTGGAATGGTGGTAACAGCCCAGGTCCATAAGATTGCGGTTTTCTCACCTCACCAGATGAAGTTCGTACTTGATCCTTGAATCGATGTGCTGGTGTTACGCTGTGGCTGGTGGAATTACACAGCCATGCAGCATCACAGGATGCCTGTGGCTGGCTGCAGTCCTGTTAAGATTCTGGTGTTTCTAGAAAGGTGACATAGGTTAACATGGTCAGGTATAATTTGAAAACAAATTGACCCCAATTTAAAATGCTTTAACCTTTCCAAACTTTTTGTTTTGACAAAAAATGGACAGGCCAGGGAATCAGATGTAAGAAATTAACATGCATGCACATGTGTATCTGGGTTAAACTGAAAGGTTTTCAGAGGTGAGGGTAATGAATGTGTTGTGTCACCAGAGAGCAGTGGCAGGCCAGCTGGTAAGGTGATCCTTACTGCCACACTTGAGGTAAAGAGCTGTTCCATTATGGGGAGGAAGGGACTAGGGAAGCAGTCTGAATCAGGAGGCAATACCAATTCTTCAGTGAGCAGATGGCACGAGGCTTGGTGCTGGTATGACCGTGCTGAAGTAGGTGCTGCCTTTGGGAAATGTTGAAGAAGAAGGTGAAGTTCAAACCAATCCAGGGCAAGTGGCTGATGAGGCATCCAGAGGGAGAATACAGAGAAGACAGCTGAGCTACTGTCTCAGCACAAGGACGCTAGCTGGGAGTGGAGCAAAAGTTTGTGAATCATTGCTGCTTTGGGAAGGTACCTAATTTAATCTAACATGAACTGGCCAAAAGAGGTCAGAATGCCAGATTCAAACCAAAGGTGTATGTTGATGGGCTTTCACTCTTCCTTTGCCCACACTATGGAAGAAGAGGCTAATTTAGTTCCTTCACATGTGCTTTTACCCTCTAAGAACACACTGACTCAGAATAAATTCTCTGGTCTCTTTTCTTCAGGTGAGGCAGCTCAGGAAAAAGAAGGCATTCCTTAGTTTGAAGGAATACACAAAATCTGCCCACTATAAAGGTTTCTAGCACACAGATGCACTTCATCATGGAGCTTGATGTTGTAAAAGTGGCATGGTAGTGAATGTGAAAAAAACCTGCAACATCAGGACCCATTTGGTGGGTTGTCAATGTGCCCTGGAATTCTGGCTGAGGACACATAGCCTGGTGCTATTTGCAAGTCTAATGATAGATCCGAAATTCTGGAGTCAGGCTTAGGTTTGAATAGCAGATTTCCTCCTCTAGAGAAAAGTAATTCACTGCTGGAGAGCTGTATATGAATTGTTTGTGGGCTTTGACAATGCAATGGGTTTCCTTGCCACCTTTTACTACCACCTTTTCCATCATGAGATACTCACGATGATCTGCTCAGAAGCTTCTGCCCCCCGTGCAGGAGTTCACAAGTTGTCAACTCTTCGCTAACTACCACTAGGCAAGTGAGCTTGAACTTAGATGCATCTGTTACCCTTTCCATTGCTGGTCTAGAAACACTATGGGGGAATGAGGCACTTACTATTTTCTTGCTCAGGGCAACCCATACATTTGCTTGTTGTGCCTGCCCTGGAACAGCTGTCTGGGACCTCAGCAGCACTGAATTTTATGTCTACTCTTCTGCTTACTGCTTTTGCAAGCAGATAGTTATTAGGGAAGCAACCAACTCAGCTAGAGCTCACTCCTATCTGCATATTCACACACAGTGCTTCCCCAGGCATGGGACATCCACTGCTAATAAAAATGATGCCAGAGGAATGAAACTGTAATGGAATAGAGAAAGATCAATCAAATCCCACCATCTTATGGACAGTTCTGTAGTCAACCTTGGATACCTTGTGCATTACCTAAGGTAAAGAGGTAACTTGGTAAAACTCACAGAGGGAAGATTTCTGAGAATGGGAGATGCTTTAATTGAACAGGCAATTAAAGGACAAGCACTAATGGCTAGGACATGAAGCTGTTTTGCAGGTTCTGAGTGATGAAGGAACAATTTAACTTGCAGTTTGTTTTGTATATATTGCTTTTTCAGTGCCTGGGCTGCATGGACAATTCATAAGCTTCCGAACACTGGTATTTTACCTTAAAGCACTGCATTCCTGATTCATGGCATTTACAAGTCTTTCAAGAAGGTTGACAGTAGAAATAAAGCAGGTTTTCCAACCATTGAAGGCTTTGGAGACATTAGGCAGGAAGACAGAGGCCATTTCTGTGACAACTCCCTGGGATATGTGTTCTGTCTCAGTGAGTACTGGGCTCAACATAGGAATCAGCAAAAGACATTTTTCACATAAGTAGTTGGGTGAAACGGTCACAAAGATTTATGCCTCCTGGAGACAAACCCAAAATTTATCAATTGTGTTGTTAGAGTTATCTTTCACTAACAAATGTTCACCTATTACCAAGGCAGAGCAAATTATTGCTTCCTATGTTCTCTTGTCTGACATCATCCAGATGTTTTCTCAGCATTTTTTCTTGGTTACTCCTGCTCTGTTTTTGAACTACATTTGCCCAGCCTCATTCCCTGTCCCCCAACTCAGCAGGCAAATGCTTGTCTGATGGGCTTTAGGCTCGCATCCACCTCTCACCTTCCCCACCCAGTATAACTTCCTACAGCTGCATAGAAGCAATAGTGACAGCAACACTTCTCCAACCCTTTTTTGTCCTTCTTTTATGGAGTGAGGCCCAGAAAGAAGTAAAGAGATATAGCTCTTCCCAGGGCACTGAAAAACAAAGCATTGTATCACTGTTTCCTCTGATGTTTAAGTGCTGTAACTGCCTTATGTGTGACAATTACAGTCTCATCAGGACGAAGGTTGCTATCTTAGCCCTGAGTGCTGTTGGGATCCCTTGTTTTGTTTGACTTCTGGATGTCACTACAATAAACCAGGATAATAAAGCATTACTAGGAATCCAGCTTTCACTGCCTCACTGGAAGTCTTTCAACTGTCACAGAAGGAATTCCAAGTCAGTACATGTTGCTGAAGTGTTAGTACAGTCCACCCTGCCAAGGGTCACACACTGACCACAACATTCTCTACATCACTCTCTACAACTACCTGAAAGGATGTTGTAGCCAGGTGGGGATTGGTCTCTTCTCTCAGGCAACCAACAGTAGGACAAGAGGGCATGGGCTTAAGCTCTGCCAGGGGAGGTTTAGGCTTGATATCAGGAAGAAGTTCTTTCCAGAGAGAGTAATCAGGCATTGGAATGGCCTGCCCAGGGAGATGGTGGATTCTCTGACCCTGGAGGTTTTTAAGGTGAGACTGGGCATGGCACTGAGTGCCATGATCTGGAAATCAAAGTGTGGTTGGATCAAGGGTTGGACTTGATGATCTCAGAGGTCTCTTCGAACCCAACTGATTCTATGATTCTGTGATTCAAACTCCCTGCTGCAAGTCTGCAAAGTCACCCATGTGTAAGAACTGCTCTTTGACATCTCTCCTACTCTGGGACCTCGTGTGTCAATGCTCTCTGATTCACTAGACACTGCTCAGTGGCTTCTAGAGTGCAGAAGATGTGAAGCATGGGTGAGAATGGAACTTCAACAGCTACTGTGTGCACAGTAATGTGCCCATTTTCCAGAACGGGTGGGAAGAGGCCTTGAAGCTTGCATTGGTTACAGCATTTCCACAAACTGAGCAGAGAATCTTTTCAGTTCAGTAGCTTGTTCTGTAATGAAGTCTTTTCCTCCTTTTTCTTTTGTTTCAAAGAGATTGAATCACAGTACCTCTAAGGTACTGACCCTGCTGCCTCACCTATGAAGCAGGCAGTCAATAAATCAGGCAGTCAATACACACTAAGTAGCCAAGAACTTTAATTGGGACACTTACTCTCATGATCCTGCCTGCTAAGTAGCTGCAGTAACCAGAGTACAACACAGAAATCCATCTTTTATGAGTTAAAGCATCACTGATGGCAACATCCCCAAAGCACCTTCCATCATCCATATGGGGTCAAACAGCATCACTTTTTCTAACTTCAGTGACCTCCAGTTTGGACCAACTCTTTTGTATCTTCGTGGAGACTGTGTAGACTGATAAAACCTGACACATTTCAAGGAACTAAACTCCAAACCGATCAGCTCTGTTCAGCTTTTTGAGAATTCTTACAAAAGGAATAAGTCCAAGGAGTAGGTTCTCAATGTGTAAATATATGTTTCCACACTTCACTAATGTAGATACCTTTCTTTTCTGAAAAAATACTTGGACATTGTAGGGAGGGTGCACTGGGTATTTCTGTACCCTCTTTTGACCTCCTTGGCATAGATGCTATTTCTCCTCAATACCAAAATGAAAATCACAATATATTTTGAAGCAACTCTTTAGAGATATAAATGGAGGCAGACCAGCAGAAATCTCTTTTTTATGCACATATTTGTGATAGCATAAATAACATAAAGACCGCAAAAGTAGAATCTCTTGAAAGCCACCTAATTCTATACTGACATCTGCAGCGCCTCCAGGGATGCTAGTATAGAAAAAAATTTATTTCTAAGAAATTTAGCATTTCAAAAGTAGAGAAAAAAATGAACCAAGCAGAAGTATAAATGGGAATGCTTAAAGGGATGCTATGACATAATATCACAAAATTGGATTCACTGACCATAGAGAGGGCCATGAAGGAAATGTGCTGGTCAGTGAGCTGGAGGACTGACAAAACCTTATTTTTTGTGCATGCACCTCCAAACTTTCATCACCTCAACAGCTGTAACCATTCTTCTTTCTCCCTTTTAGATCCCCAAGGCATGCAAAAGAGCATATGTAGAGATTAGGCAGGAGCCATGTGTATGTATGTTGATAAATGAACTAATATATATCTGGTGACTGATCATGTGGCTACTTCCAAATGAGACACATTGTTTGTTGTTCCTTCAGATGGAACAAAGTGGTAATCTCATTTGGATTGTTCCCTTTATGCAGTTTTTGATTCATAACAAACTCACAGAAACTTCAGTATATTTAAAATTTGTTATCAACTGACCTTTAGAAGGCTCAGTGAGTAGACAGAAAAATATGTGACAACAAAAATATTGTTTGAACAGGAAGCAAGACTGAAATAAAGAACAGTTTTTCTATTCTTGCTTTAATCATTAGCAATAGATACATAGAAAACAAACCCCTCAGACAGGAAATAAATAAAATACAGTACCTCTTCTAATTTTTATCACAAAATCTGTAGTAGAAAGAACACTAGATTGAAGATGGAGGATAAATCTTTCCAACATAGGTTTATCTCCTGGAAGATCTGGGCCCCCATCATATCCAAGTGTAGCAGAAATAAGAAATGCCAGACTACACGGTGATAAACACTGTATTCATTTATATGCCAAATATCAGATTCTACCTGGGATAGAAACCTCAGATATACAGCAGAGAAATCTCGACCAGGCAGCCTGGCATTCCTCTGTCACTGACGTTCTATCAGAGGACAGAAAGTGAAGAGAAGCTAAGTGTGGGAAAAGCTTCTGTCGGGTTGGATTACCTTGCTGATGCTGGAGGAAAGCCTTAGCAATGCACAGGATACTCCGAAATTCTAGTTCCCAGCTGGCACCCAGACAATACCAAAAAATGTACCATTTGAGAGAATTTGTAATTCACTTCTGAGATTTCCCCTGTAATAAATCTAATGAATGCCTCTAAAAAGAGCTATGGTAGGTTGCCCTGAAATCTGAAACACTTTCCCAGGTGATGAAAAAATTGAAGGAAAGAGCTTCTTCACATATCATAAGAAGGTCATATGCTTAGTTCAAAAGTTGTCAAGACTTCAGTCCTTATTCCTTATTCTGGAACACTGGAACGATCTACAAATGTAGACCAACATTTTATGGTCTCTACAACAATGCTTGCACATGATAAAAGTGTTCAATATGTTTAAGATGTACTTAAAAAGTTTGTGTGGGAATGTGCCATATTCAAATGAATGGAAAACAGCAGAACAGGGAACTGGAAGGTTAAGAAATCCTGTTTTTGTTTGAGTCTGTGAGATGCTTTTACCTTTAGTGCCCTGTGGCTTTTGAAGAAACTATCCTGTTTGGGATTACCTGGGCTCAGTTTTGTGAGTAGTTATGGTCCCTTGTGATTAGTAAGATTTTTTTTTTTTACCTGGCTTCTTCCCTTTTTGCTCCCAAAGACCATATCACAGCCCTGGAATAATAATAAAAAAAGAAGGCAGTAATAAAGGCGTTTCTGTCTGAGAGAACCCAGTATTTCCCTCTCTGCTTGTTTTTCCAGCCCATCACTGAAGGTTTCTGGAGTTTCTTAAAGCCAGTGGGCAGTGAAGATGCAGTCCTATAATGCACAGACAGCCAAATTTCAGTGTCAAAAATAATCAGTGTCAGAGTTACTTTGCAAGAGCTCTGCACAAACACACTGACACAGAGCCAATCTTCAAAGAAGTCAATATCTAAACTGGCACAAGAGCCAGGGTATGACTAAAAAAACCCTCAGTGGTCACATGAACACCTGGAACAGCCAAAGCACAGAGCAGTCATGGAAGTCAACAAAACTGAACATGAAATTGGTCTTCAGCACACTAACCACTGAGAGATACTTCCTTGACAATCAGACACATTTACAATTTCAATTGCATCTAAGCCTCTGTTTCTGCTTTTCATCAGATTCCACTGGAACTTGGTCAGCAGGAGCCCTTCTGGCAAAAACTAAAGACAAAAAATCTTGGGAAATTTTAGAGCAAAACCAGCAACAGAAAGAAGCAGGATCTTAGCCAGTCAGACCTCCATAGTCCTGTTAAGATTCCACGTGAAACTGAGAAATTGTGTAAATGTTTTTCTTTAGATTCCATGAAAACCAATCAAAGCACGCAGATTTACAGCAGCACTGATGTCAGATCCTTGACATGCAATAAAGCGCATTAAGTGTGCTTCGATGACCCATCAGCTGAGACCTTTGTCAGAAATCTCCTCAGGGGACAACTTTCTTCTCCAGAAGGAATTGGTGCAAATATCTGGAGAATTTTGTCCTCTTTGGAAGAGGAAATTGTTCTCTCAGTGCTAAAAATGAGTCTGCATGTGCCATGGAACTTGTACTCATATTCTGCCAACAGGTTTTAGCAGTGCTGTTTTAGATAGCACAGAACTATTTACCTCAGCCATTTCTACAGGTTATCAGAAAATCATGCAGATTTTCACATGAAATTTTAATTTCCTTTTAGGTAGACAAAGGAAAAAAGGAATATTTGGCAAAACCTAAACTCCCTGCCAGAGCTTCTGGTAAGGGGAATCATGCTGTGACTGTAGTGATGTATGGTAGCCTCAGAAGAGCAAGCAGCCAAGTGACATCTCCTGGGAAATCTCATCATGGCATATCTCCTATGTGAAATATTTCAATTGTCAGTTGATTTATATGAGGGACAGGATAGGGACACTTTTACCCTTAGAAAACGGTGCCATCCTTCTACAAACAGAACCACTCAGGCAAAAATCCAGACTTTGGATGAAAATATTTTTATTCCACTTTATTCTTTACTTAATTTCTGGCTCTCAAACAAAGTATGCTGAGAAAGACAGCTGTGGGACTGACAGAATTTAATTTAATCACTGTATGCAGAGGCATAAAGAGCAAAGACTCTGCAGTGTAAGGGACGAAAGATCCAGAGGTCCTGAAAAATGATTTTTTAACATTTTGCGGCTGGCCTAAGTTTGTATCTGGAAGGAGAGCACTTCAAGGTTGCCAGAGGAGACTATCTACCCATTCCCATTTCAATGGATAATAAATTAAGATCCAAGTCTCCTGGTAATTCAGAAAAAAACAAAACAAAAATCACCTTATCCTCTGCTATTTGAAGAGCAATCTTGCTAAGAAAACAGTAATTCTGTAACTGAAGACACAAATGCAAGCATTCAGGTTAACAAGAGCTGAGTAGCAAGATCTTGCTTTTGGTAGGTTGGTGGACTTCTCCATTTCTCCTATGGATACCTTTGCATTAGTGAGGGAGGCACGGAGGCCATCAGCAAAGTTGACTGACTCTTCTTTACGTAGCAAAGCTTTATTTTTGTTAAATTACTGTCTGGCAGCTACAGAGTTCTGTGCACTTCATTTAATGCATGGCTTCATGAACCTCATGAGTTCTGATGTTTCTAGGACAGGCTGAGCCATCAATACCTCTTGTGCCTCTGGCCAAAAAGAGTAAGGAGAAAGCCTGTTGTCATTATGGTCAGAAACCATCTTTTCTTTTGTGCTCTGTCTGAAAAAGCTTTTGCAAGGAGTATCAGCAACCTCATAATGAGCATTGTGACTGAGAGAGGGAGAAAGTGGAAAAATTAATTAAAAACATCATCTGCTTCAGTTACACAAGTATTGCCAATGGCTATTATCTATGAGTAAGGCAGTATATGAAGAGGAAAGGCTACAGATTTTGTACAGATGTGTAGGATTAGACATGAGTATTTGATGATCTGTTGCCAAAACTCCAGTCTTAGTGATGGGGTTTTCAGTATACAGAGACCTGAGATATTCCTATCTTTGCTTCAGGCAGAAGTAGATAAGATGATTAATGGCAGATTAAATCAATTGAACTCTAGCTATCTAGAAATGAGGTGTCTGTTTCAAGGCTTTCTCTGCTATCAGTGAAAGAACATTTGCTGCTGCAGAGCTTGACTTCAAACAGAGATATATCAGCCTGTTCTGCAGGGACTAGCTAACTGCATTCTGGGTGGTTTAGGATAGGCAAGGCTAGATCCCATCCTTCTTCCTCCCCTCGTTTCATCAGGCGCAGCAGGATAACAGTGACTGTAGACTCTGAGACTGGCATGGGCTCTCTATTTGCTGTATGCTTGTACCACCCAACACCCTCTAAAATTTGAAAAGTAGGCAGTAACAAAGCAGATGTCCAGATGGATAATAATCTGGGCTGATTTACATGAATAATGAGCATTTGCTTGTCTTTATGGAGAAAACTGGATGGCACAAGTGAGGGGAAAAAAAAGAGAATTCCTCTGTAGGCTTCCAGAGGCTGTACAGTGGTTGTATGTTAACTTTACATGATATATGCCTTAAGGCATTGTAACTATAATATTGGTGTATAATATAATATGGTATTTGAGTTCATGACTCATATACATGAGTATCTAATGAAGCAAATATTGGTGCAAAACATATGACAGCAATCACCAATACAGTTGTGCAGCTTTGTGCTGTAACAATAACTATTGTGATTTGCTTTTTGTCCAAGCATTCAGTAACACATTATTAAGAGCATCTTAAATCAGCCTACATTACCTGCTTAAGGAGAAATGCAAATATGGAGATATAATCTAACCCAAAGCATGTGTTGAACTCATACGTGTGTAAAAGCCCAGGAAAATTTCAACTGTCATTCATTAATTCATTCATTCACTCTACAAAAGATACAGAAGTTTTGAATAAAAAGTGACAGGACACCCCTTGGCTTCAGGGTGCAAATTCAGTTAAAACATGAAAACATTCCAAGAAAACACAATGAAAAGCAAAAACTGGCACAAAGTGGCAACTAGGCATCACAGCAAGTGCTGTGTCAAACATCAGCACCAAGACAGGCAAGAGCATCCTATCAGTGCTTGTCTAACATATTTACATTGTCAATGAGCTGTAGCTTGACCAGGAGCAAAAGGCAAAATTCTGGGAGTAGACCCATGAGAAGTGAGCAGCAGTGACAGCTAATATCTGCTGGAACTAAAGTGTTGCTGGCTCAGCCAAAATGACTCCCTATTTAGAGTTCAGAAATGGCTAGAAGACTTGAAATTCAGAAAAGGTCAAAGTCTGCAAGAAGGCAAAAAAGGAAACAAGAGACACATTTTTTTTGCAAAGACATCTCATTTTCCTTGGCCCCCTCTATGGCCAGTAGAAAATTTTCAGGTTAACTAATTTAAGTTTACTAACTTGTGTTTTTTCAAAGTTACATCTCTCGCATAGAAAATAGTTAATTCTGAGAAGGCAAAACCACTAAAACTTAAAGCCAGTCTGATAAACATTTCTAGATTTTACTGCCGTGATAATCTGTACCACACAATACTTTGTTACTACATAAAAAGCTATAAAAGAGATTTCTACGTTCTATTTTGTTTCTCTTGTTTCTATAGTTTGTTTCATCCTTCTACCTTCAACCCAAAAATTCCATGGTGAAGAAATTCCTATCAGCATGCTTGAAGTTTGCAAAATACAAGCCAAAGAAGAGGATATGGTTTGGAAAATATAGATTTCAGTGCTGTTCCTTTGCATTCCTTTTCCCCTCGAAATCATCATTTCTCGCCCATTTGTCCACAGAGAAACTCTTAAGTAAGATGCAAATCTGGGACCAGCAGAATATGCCCCATGAAGAAAAATGAAGCAACCATGCAGCAAAATCATAATGTACGGTGTTGTTGCTCTAAGGAGACCTGTTTGCAGGCAGCAGCTGCTGACTGGCGAGAGTGAAAGCTGACTGCCCTGGAAAGGGGAATATGTATCTATCTGTTTGCATCTGTGCATGCGTATACATTTTTACTAATCATGGTAGGTAAGGGAAGGCCCTAAAAGAGTAAGTGCAAGGCATGTTTGAAGTTGAGGTACTGTCTTAACCTAAACCCCCTGATGGTCCTGTCCTGTCCAGCTTAGTCTGCATCACAGCACGAAATGGTACAGAAGCATACACCCATAAAATCCCAACTGAGTGTGCAACACTCACATTTGTTGAGCTGCTAAATTTGTCTTTGGACTCTGGAGGAGAGCAGTTTTGCTACAGTTCAGTGAGTTCACCAGTTCATTTTCAGAAAGAGGTAAAACTGATAATTCTAACTGTACAAAAGTATTCACATGGTCTATGTATAAAACAGCTGCAAACCTTGAATGACCCTGTGCTCTGTTTTAATATGTTGTCTGAACTTCAAAAATCGCCCACTTTAACATGCATTATTTTAAGAGGTCTGTTCCCTGAAAAAGAGTACTCGGTTAACTGGAGCACAACCACTCCTTTGCTGTGCAAATGAGAAAACCTTGCCTGAGAAGTTTTCCCACGAATTACCTACCCACAGTTAAAACCCACACCTTCTTGGGTGGAAACCTGTGGGCAAGCATGGCAACAAGTCTTTCAAGCCATGCAACAAGCCCACCTTACTCTTACCTGGATTCCACTGTGCACACACTTTTCAGGATTATTTGTTACTCTCATTCTGTATCAGGCTAAGCATGACTGTAAGGCTGAGGTGCAAACTCCAAGCGTTTGACATGAAGGAACCATGTGTTTTAGGAGACTCCTCCTGACATTACAAAAAGCCTCTAGATAGCACTGCATAAAATGGTGAATCAGCTGGCAGGTGGCTGTTGCTCTGGGACTGGGCATTGCTCTTGTAGAATGGGCTTCCTGGGGAAGCTGTATGAAATGCTGGCACAAGTATTCTGCATTATCATTTGTCATGGCAATGAAATGGGAATGTTATCACAAACTGTCACCGTTTATTTATGGCTTGTGTACAACCATGACCACAGGTAAACCTGTCAAGATACAAAGTCTGTTATGAGTCTAAGTCAGGTCGTGCAGGGGAGGGTATATGCCAAAGAACTATATACAAGTACCTAGAGAGACCTTTGGGAAGCATGGAGGAAACACACAGCCATTTCACAGGCAGCTTGAGATGGTCCAGCCCTGGAGGGCCAAGGGCACAGATTTCTTGCAGTCTTACAAGGCAATGTGCCTGGAGAGCTACACAACAATTGAAGCTGTCGACATCTCTTTCTTTCTCCCTGCTGGTGCCTTACCAGATGATGCCTGAACCCACAAAAAGTGCAGAGAGGCTTTCACCGGCCTTCCACAGTGCATTGTCAAGGCCATGCTAAGGCGGCAGAGGTGTTTGTCCCCCCCAAATAGATTTAGAGAAGAGATAGTGCTATTTCTTGATGGGAAGAACTGTGTAAGCCCATAAAACAGAAATATTGCAAGTCCTACACTGCTGAGATTTCTTGGAAGCAGAGCTCGTCTTGTAATGCAATAGTATTAAACCTTTGCAAAACAACTAAAACAACTAAATAAATCAATAGGCAAAGTATTTCCAGTGGCTTTTCTGAACTTTATTCCTTCAGTTTCTAAATATCACTTAGTGGCCTGTTACTCTGCTTTGTTATGTAGTTCATGACTAAAATAGAAAGGCTACAAAGCTACGGGGAAGAATCTGATGGACAGCTCTGTAAATTGTTCCAACTGAACCATAAAACTGTCAAACAAATGATACATGTTAGTTATGATGGCTCTGTGCCTCCCAGAAATAAAGTAAAACCTTAATGGAAGACTTTAGTAAGGAATTAAACATTAATTAGGGCTTATATGAGCTAGATATAAAAGGGATTAGAGGCAAATCACTGGTTTGCTGTAGCAGTGGTAGAATGAAAGATAGAGCAGTTATTTTTGAATTTTGGTTTCTTGAAAGGTTATGAGCAGAAAGGCTGAGAAGATCATTGGGCAGAGGAACACATCTTCATTCCTTGTTTTGAAACTGGTAGTGGGCAATGCCCCTAGTTTTCTTTATTTGCTTCACAAGCACAGTGCTGTGAGAGTACTTCTCTTCACAGTTATGTCGTAGTTTGGCTTCTGGGATTAGTTTATCACTGTGTGGGTGTGACCAAAGCTGTGTATTCTCCACCCTCTATTGATTTCCCAAGAACTGTTAACAATGGACCATTTGCAGTAGCTGCCCAGGGCACACCTGACTCCTCAGGCTGAAAGCTGGGTGTGAAAACAGCCTGTGAGATAAGAGCTGTGATAACTCCCCTCTGTTAGCAGCTCCACACCCAGCCTGAGAGGTCATGTCTGCTAATGGGCCATCAACGATTCCAAAATACCCCATAACTCACAGAGTGAGATCACCCATTGTGTGACTCCCCTCCCTGGGGGAGGTACTGGGCATTCCCACCTGAACCTGAGGGTATATACTTGGGGTCTTCTGAGACCACTCATGAGATCCAGAGAAGGACCAGAACCGTGACAGGACTGTGACCATCATCCTCACCAACAGGTTTTCTCTTGCTTTTATTTTGGGCTCAGGAGAACCATGCGGGTCTCAGCATAGGGGACAACAAACACCATTCTCTTTATGCATCAGGCTGCTGGGTTGTACTTCTGTGTTAAAACCAATTTCTCTTTGTATCATTGCATTTATTGTAGTATTTTTATTTAATTGTAACTCGGCCTTATAATCTCTTTTGTGTTGGGTTCATTTCTCCTGCCTGTTTATCTTTAAACCAGCACATCTCTTTGACTTGGTTCTTCACTCAAAGAGTTTCTAATGGTTTGACTCACAACCTCAAGTGACAGTCACAGCAGGTCTAACACAGAAATTAAGGTTATACTTCGTGTCAAAGTGGCAAACAGCTTTTTAAGAGAGAAATAGTTTTAACTGAGTAGGGCTGGGATGCCTTGTTTAGACAAAATGAACCAATGCAAGCTTTCCAATAGACTCATAGAGTAGCCATTCTGATTTTTCTAGAGGACTTTGATTTGTTATTATTTTTGCTTCTGTCTCTCCACACCCTCACAAAATACCACCTAGAAACCATGTCCTGTGGAACAAACAAGTAAGAATGCATAAATCCTGTGCCTTTCCATTTCAGGAGCAGGCTTTCAAACCTGTATTTATTAACTGTTGACTGGTATCTAATCTGAACCTCAAGTTCCACCCATGAGTCATTTTTCAAATGAACACAACCAGCATCACAGATTTTCAAAACTCTCAGACCAAATACAGAGAATTTTAATTCTTATTCACAAAATAAATATCTCTTGGATTCTGTTTACTAAGCATTATGACAAGTCG
The DNA here is from genome assembly GCF_047495875.1 of Pithys albifrons albifrons. Taxonomy (NCBI): domain Eukaryota; kingdom Metazoa; phylum Chordata; class Aves; order Passeriformes; family Thamnophilidae; genus Pithys; species Pithys albifrons. The sequence continues at coordinate 49,916,089 of NC_092497.1, forward strand.
TAAGTTAACTGATCCACTAAGAACAGATATATAAATAGTCTCATCTGGATCAGCTGCAAAACAAAAGCTGGCACAAATCTTGGATCTCGCGTCTAAGAATACCTGGAAACTGCAACCATAGTTCAGAATTTGTTTTTGCCCAGCTACCAGTGATTGATCTCAACTTCCATGAGTTTAGTAACATAAATTGCAATTCAGTGCAGTAAAGCATCCACTAGTTAATGTTCTCTGCATGGTAGCACACAGCATTACCACTGTTGAACCACAGTTCGAAAGTTTCCACTCTGCTCTTCAGTTATTCCCACTCACACAGAAGAAAGGTGCTGACAAGAGTTAAAAATAGATTCACCACCCCCTTCTGTTCAGACCCAGTGCACAAAAGGAATCAGAGTTGCAGGTAGTTTGATTTTCTCCTACAACTATACCCTGGATCTTTGAGAGGTTTTGGTGGTCAGGAGAGGCACCTGAGGATTGAAAGAAAGCAAATGTCACCCTGGTCTTCAAAAAGAGAAAGAAGGACCCAGGGAAGTCCCATCCATCAGCTTCACCTCAATCCCCTGGAAAGGTGATGAAACATGTCATTCTGGAGATCATCTCTATCCACATGGATGACAAGAAGATGATCAGGAGTAGCCAGCACGGATTCACTAAAGGTAAATCATACTTGACTAACTTGATTGCCTACTATGATGAAGCAACTACCTGGATGGATGAGGGGGAAGCCATGGATATTGCCTACCTTGACTTCTTTTCAAATGCTTTTGGAAGAGCAAACTGTGGAAATCAACTTCACATGCCCTGTACACCCTGTGTACTGATGCCAGTTCTAGGAGCAAAGATAATACCAAAGTCTGCTGAGGTTTGAGGGATAAATCTGTTCTTTTCTCCACACTCAGTCTCCCTTCCTCAAAGCAAGAGGAGGAACATCCTCTGACCATAAAATGTATGACCAGGTAAATATATGCAAATCCTCATTCCACCAAAGGACCTAAACAAATTGAAAGATAAGTGACTATGTGGGCTGCCACACCAGTAAAGTGCAATTTTTGCCCTGGGAAGATGTTGGAATTTCATATGGTATTTCACCTAAAAAGCAAGCTATGTGCTGAACTGCCTATGTAAATTATTGTAATGTAGCTTTAAGAACTAATTAATGAAGTCAGAAATGGCTGCTGCTGAGTTTCTCAGTAGATGCACATAATTAGCCAATTACAAGAAGTTTTGTAATGTCAACAGCATTGTTAGCCAATAATCAGTGCCAAAGTGTCATCACCTGCAGAGGGTTACAGTCTTAAAGATGTATTTAAGTTATGTGCGGATGAATAAAGTTGCCTGATGCTGCTAAAAAAAAAAAACAAACAAAAAAAACCAAAAAAACCCCAAACAACCCCGTCTCCCTCAGTTACAGGAAGATGATGCAGCCAAAGAGGAAATTGAGGAGATGGCTTGTGAGAAGGATGCAAAGCAGTGTATCATCGTCAGCTAACCAACCAGTCATAACAGATGTGACTACCATGTAACATCAATGCCATTCTTTCTAGTACCTCTGCAACACTCTCCCTACATTATAAAATAAATTTTGCTATGAGCAAAAGAGAACATAGATTATACGTGAAGGTCAGAATTTATCATTAGCCTAATTAAGGTCTACAGCCTAACTAAAATTCAGTAGACTACTGTATTTAGTTCAGGTACAGTAGAATCCACATACTGAAAAAAAAATGACTGATATACACTAAATTCCTGCTATCTATCACTTTTCAATGACCTCAGTTAGCCCATCATAGTCCTTCTGAGTCTAAGACTCAGGGAGGACATAAGCTCTCCCTACACAGAAAGTGGACATCACAATGAGTCCTCAGCATGCCAACTTCTTCAACAAATTCAGGCTCTTGGCCAGTGTAGAGTGTCTGTCTGACTCCCACTTTAGTCTATTTTTGATGTCTTAATAAAATCTGGTTTGCTTTCATTAGTTCCCAGCTAAACCTTGACACTAGAACACAGGGCACCTCTTTGCTCAGGGATAGTGGAGTAAAGCCAGAACAGTACAACTGGCAGTAAAATCTTTCAGATCGATTTATTGGAGGAAAGCAACCACTCTGAGTCATGTTGAATCAAGGTGAGTTAGGAGGTGACATCTGAGTGATAGGGTCCATGTCCCTGTTATAAGATAAAGCATTTATCCAGTAATCCTAGACTATATACACTGGGTGAATGCCAGGGTAAAATGACAGGTATTACAAATGCAACGAGATGTTAAATTCTAGACTTCAATGTTTTAATGTATCCAGTTTTGGGATATTAGAGGTATGCACACAGATGGTATCTAAAATTTCAAGCATTCACATAATACTTTTCCTTTTGTTGTATTCAGCAGAGGTGATAACAGAACTTCCTAATCACATCTTAGGTAAAGTAAGCAATGAGGTGGAAAGCGCTCGTGAAGAGATGAGAAGTGTTTTAATCACTCTGAGTCTGTTTGAATCTCCCCAGAGTATGTTCATGGTGCAGAGAGCCTGTACCTTTTTTGTGAAATCCAGGAAGTCCACTGCAAAATTTGTAAAACACTTTTGGACTTGTCAGAATTGTACCACTAGACAAAAGTGGAAGTTGGAAAAAAGTTACGGTATCACACCAGGAAAGAGGCAGACACTAAAAAATCTGAAACCTTTGGAAGGAAACAGCACATCCCACCCTACACTGCAGAGTAAAGCACGTTGTACCCTCCTATACAACTGATCAACCCTTGCTAATCCCAAAGAGATGACCAGGCAACTCTAGGATGATATCTCCCAGGCACCTTCAAGCTTTTAAACTCCCTTGGGATTGCACTCATGTTCCTGCATCACATCCCACTTCTATCTGAGGCTGATCACTCTAAGAAAAGGAAGTCCCAGCACAGGCAATCCCGATCAGGGATCAGGTATTAAGTCTGCAGCCTGTTCATTGGGACAAACCTGGTGCTAAAAGTACTGTAGGTCTTGAGGTAGCATAAGAACATCCCCAGTTAAGGGGAAACACAACAGATAGCTGCAGACCATATTCAGTTCAGCCACTCATCCCAAAGGCTGGAAATTAATTAATGCAGAGGAACAAGGAAATCGTGGAGGTCACAAAGCTCACCATGTCATGGGTAAAAGCTGTAACATTGTCATAAGCTGAGTTTTAAAAACAAGACCTCCAAAAGAAAGTCAGCACTAAGATCTATGCTGTGCTGTTGACAAGACTTCCAATGTGAGATATATATGTGTGATAGCTCTAATATGTTGCAGACAATTTTGAGTGCAGCAGCATGTAGGGAGATGAGTGTACGGAACCGCTGGACTTCTGCAAGGAATAGGATAATTTCAGAGTTAGATTTTACAAGATTGCCCATGGAAGCTATGGAGACACATGAATCAGAGCCCAGATTCATACTGTGTTATCTCCAGCCTACCAGCAGTCAGTTGATTCAAGACTGATCTCATTCTTTCCTGCCTCTGTTCCTGTGCTTCTATTGTGGACTGACAGACACTAGAGCCACACAGTGTCATGTCTCTGCAGCTTACCTGTGCACAAGAAAACAAACTGACCCAAAGAGGAGATGCTTTCCACCCAGACAGCCAGATGAATTATCCTCATTCCAGTTGCCTTGCTCTTGGACCTGACACGTGGGAAACACCAGCAACAGACAAGCAGTGGCAGGGAAGAAGAGTAGGACCAGTCCTTTTTGCAGAAGTACTGGTTAGACTGGATTAGATGTAACATGAAACCTGAGATTATTCAGCTGAGTCCATCTGCCCAAAGACCAGCTGCTATCACGTGGCAATGTGGAGTTATCCATGAAGCAAAGGCTATTATAAAGCCCTGGATTGCCCCACCATTAAGAGTTACTATAAAAAGTACCCAGACAGCTCTAGATGATTTTCTAGGCTTCAGTTTCCATATGTTACTGGAAAATTCTTGTTCCTGCCACGGGGCATGCTTAGATGGCTATGTGACAAAGCCATCTTGGCACTTCCAGGGTTGTTCTTTGAAGCTAAGTTTATAATTCAATTAAATGCTGAAGGAGATAGAGGCATCTGTATGGAAATACATGTACACACACTGAGATACAAATTTCCTGTGCATTGTGCAGGTACCTCCTAAAAGAAAATGCAGCAGGAAGAGTTACCAGCTCTCTGACATGTCTGAAGGAGCCTGGAATGTCTATGTTTCCAACACATCTGCAGCAAAAGCAGCTAGGTCCAACTGCCTTACACAGCCTTTCTCAGAGGAGTGATTCAGCTGAGGAAAAACAAGTTGTACTTCTCTCAGCTGCCCAGCCCGAGACACTGGAGGATCTTATGCTGCCCGGATAGCTGGGAGGGGTCATCCTCAATATACTGGAAAGGGACGGTGCACACTGCTGCTCTCCATTCCCTGTGTCTGTGTGTCTTCTCATGAATGCCTCAGGACAGGAAGAGCTCTCAGTCTTTGCAGGGAGACAGAAGGAGACTGCTGTAAAATCCCCAGTATACTTGGAGTGTCAGCTGTGGAAAACCTCCCTGGGAAAACACTCTGGAACAACTGCTGGACACTCTAGAATTATGCTCAAAGCCAGCTGGACATAGGTGTTCAAGCTGTTTGGTGGAAATCATGTGGTAACCCTGGCACTTGCCCTGCCCCTAGAAGAGGAGGCCTGGGAGACTTGTGGAGCAGACTAGTGAGCTTCACCAGTAGCCTCCCATTTGGCCTGAAAAAGCTGCCAGGAACATGTTGGTCCAGTTGACTGCCTTGTTTGGGAAAAATCAAGCCATATGGCCCCAGCTGCTCTCCCTGCAGCAACCCTGAGATGTTTTTGGAATAGAGTCACACCGGGCTCCTTCACAAGGAGCAGGTAACTCTTTCTGCTGCATTTTCTTTTCCTGGAAGGAGGAACCAGAGCAGCTGTGGTGAGCAGAAAAGATTTTCTGCTAGGAATTGCAGTTCTTCAGAAGTACCTGGAAAAATCTTATTACATGCTTTCTCAGACATGAGAAAGAAACCTGGAGGTGATGCAGAGATGCCTGCTTTTGTGCCTCTCCTGTGGCAGGGATTTTGTCTTACCCTCTGTCTCCCAACTTCAGGTCTGATGTGGCTGGTGTGCTACATGGACTGGAGCGTAAGCCCTATGGGGAGAGGCTGAGGGAGCTGGGGTTGTTTAGCCTGGAGAAGAGAAGGCTCAGAGGTGACCTCATCACTGTCTGTAACTACCTGAAGGGAAGTTATAGCCAGGTGGGGGTTGGTCTCTTCTCCCAGGCACTCAGCAATAGGACAAGGGGGCACGATGGGCTCAAGCTCTGCCAAGAGAAATTTAAGTTGGCAGAAAAAAACTCTTTCCAGAGAGAGTAATCAGGCATTGGAATGGCCTGCCCAGAGAGGTGGTGGATTCACCATCCCTGGAGGTTTTTAAGCCGAGATTGGATGTGGCACTGAGTGCCATGATCTGGTAAATGGACTGGAGTTGGACCACGGGTTGGACTTGATGATGTCGAAGGTCTTTTCCAACCCAATCGACTCTATGATTCTATGTAGCCATGCCCTGGATGCAGCACGGATGCGGCTGCTTTCTCCTACTCCCCTGGGCATTACGGAGAGCACTCATTGCACTCAGGGGAGCGCAGTAAGGACACTCATCCGGAGCAGCGGGGGCACTTCCGACCCGCGCCCAGGCCTTTCCGGGGCAGGCGGCGCCTCCCGGGGCTCCGGCGCGGTGTGCGCTGCCCTCATGCGGCGCGCCTGGGCAGCGCGCCCGCCGCCGATAATGGCGGGCAGCGGCGACGACAGCGGCGACAGGCGGCGGGAGCGGGCGGCGCTGTGGCCCGGCCGGGCCTGGCGCGGCCCTGCCGCCATGGGGCCGCTGCTGGGGCTGCTGCTGGGGACGCTGCTGTGGCCGCTGGGCGCGGGTTCCGCGCCGTACGAGGTGTCCGTGGATGTCCGCCGGGCCGAGCGGCCCCTGCGGCACTTCTGGAGGAGCACTGGCTTCTGGTAAGCGCGCACGGCCCGGCCCCCGCCCCGCCGCGGGCAGCGCTCGCCTCGGCTGCCTCCCGCCCTCTCCGTCTCCAGGCCGTGCCTCTCTGTCTGCCTTCCAGGAGCGACCCAGGCTTTCCCAGGCTTGCTGCACCACCTTGAGATCGGAGGCCTTGCTGCCCTTTGCTGCTTAGCCTGCTGCTGCACCAGCTCCACCCGTGCAGAGCAGGATGTGGGATGTGGCCAGTTAATGTGAACTGGCCGAAAAATAGGCCCAGGCGACATTCCCTCTCTCTTCCTTGCCCTCTTGAACATGCAAAGTCCTTTTCTCCCAACACTGCACATATGCTGATACTCTGAACTCATTCCCTTTACTGTTCTGTGTTTCCATTGCCATGGCCCCGAAGTAGGCCCAGGCAAAACTTCTGATAGTTCTAGGACTGCCAGACAAAAGACTGATAGTTCTAGGAGTTTGTTCCTCTTAACAAGACACTTCACCACCATCCTGATGGTGCCAGTGAGTCCAGTTCACTTTAGTGGGATGGCTGGGACCATGAAAAATTGTCAGCTCCACCGCTCCGTGTCCTGGTAGAGTTTTGATTCTTGGAGAAAGCCTGGTCTCGCTGAGCTAGCTGGTGTTGGAATCACCTTCAGGTTTGGTGAGATACCTGCAGACTTCTTGCAGGCTTGAAAGTGAGAGACAGTAATTCTGCTACCGTGCTTGTACTTTACCCTAAACTGGTTATGATCTCCGTTTAGGCATACAGTGGATTAAATAACAATTATCTGGAAAGGAGTTGCAATAGGATGGAATAGGTGGAATCAGCAGCATGTGTTTTGGAAAAGAGTACTTTCTGTGTACTTTTTTTGTATGATGCATAAAGATACCCTAAATCAAAACTTGCAGAGTTTTTGGGGTTTTGTTTTTCTTCTTGTTAGGAAAACAGAACAGTACCTAAAATACATTCTGATGAGAAATGTTTGGGCTTTCTGGACTTTTCTATTGTTTAATTTTTTTGTTTTGATTTTTACTTTCAATGTTTATAAACATGAATGAAAATCTGCCTCAAAATCGTATGTTTAGCCCATTTAAACTGCAGCTTATGAAACACTCGTGATTTTAATTGTGTGAAAAAACTTTGGAAAGCTGCAGTCATGAAAGGCATGTGAGGGAAGGGCAGAGGAGCAACAGCAAAGGCTCTCATGGGTCAGCAGCTATTCAGTTTTAACATTTGGCCAACAGTGGTATTTCTCAAGCTCCCTTGAAAGGTGACACAGTGACACAACTAGGTTCCAGCTGTTAAAGCTTCTTTTCTGAATCACAGTTCCAGACTGCTGGGCAGGGGCACAGCTGTGGATCAGCAGCTGATAAAGCCTGGGAGCAAGGCTTGAGGTTCTCTTGAATGGGCACTTTGCACCCAGAAAGGACAGGTATTGGTATCACCACTAACAAGGCCCACCATTCTGTTAGCTTGCTTTTGTATCTCGTCATGGTTTCTGCTAGATTTCTCTCTAGTAGAGTGTGAATTTCAATGTTTATTCAGCATGGACTGAGTAAAAATACGTGAATGCTTTATGACTTGACTTTCCATCTTTGCCACTGTTGAACTGAAGCTGGTTTGATTTGCACAGTAGTAGTAAAGCACTCCTTCAGAATCTGATAGTTGACATTGTCCTGATTCACTGGAACAAGCGAAAGGGCTCAAATGGCTGATGCATTTTTGGTAAGAGTGGAGCCAGTAACTCCTCAGTCTGACTTGTGTGACTTGAAGCAATCTTATGGAGATGACTTTTAAATGCCTAGTGTGCTGGTGAAATTGAAGAGAGGGGCTCACATATACTGGCTGATTTGCATTAAGCACTATTAAGTGGATGTATTCAGTGTCAAGACTTGCACTTTCAGATAAGGACGCAGGAGATGTACTAGATAGCCAGTATCTCAGTTGTGTGAAGTTCTCATCCATGTGGGGTCAGACTTATCTCCCATTGTGCACAGATTGGTTATACAGTAGCAGGTTCATTCTATGGGATTGTTGGTGGGATGAATATGTGGAGGGCTACAGAGTAGGAAAGGGTAACAGTATGACTCTTCTCAGCATAATTACAGTCAGCACAGGCACAGTCCACACATCACAGGAGACAGACCACAATAGGCAAAGTATAAAATAGGTTGGTTTCTGACTTAAATAGTTAATATACATTGTGTAGTTAGAGCACAAGTCATGTCTTGCTGCGGTGTGAAAACGTGGTAGTATTTTACCAAACCTTAAGGACAGTGTTATTTTAGCCTTCTTGTAATACAAATGCTTTATTGTTCAGAATGTGCACATTACCAGGAGGCTTAATAAAAATCCCTAAGGATGCCTAAACCCAATGAACTGTGCATCATTCCAAGTTTCTGACTTGTGATTGGTGGGATTGAGAACTCCATCTTGTAGCTATTTATCTGGGAGGTAGGGACAGCAGAAATTTGCTGCAGTGTAATGTTGATTTTAATGGAATAAGTAGACACCAAAGTCCTGTTAGCATGACTGTGGCTGTATAGCCATGAGCCTGTTAAACTGCTTGCAGCATCAAGTGTAGAAACCTCAAGCCACATACTCCTGTGCTTCCTTATGCTTAGGGTGAGTTGAACATGGCTGAACAATGTGAAGACACTGAGCATCTAAGTTCTTCTTCCAACAAGTGTAGCTTCTACAGCAGAGCAAGGATTGACATCGTTGCATGAACTTCAGCAGGAAGGTCAAGCCCATATTTTTCTTAGTACAGTACAAGTCTGACTTCATTGCAAAGCCTAAAAGACACTGAGCTCTCTTATCATTAGGGTTATCATTACTCAGTGGCAAGGCGACTGCCACTGTATGCTTTCCTCAGGCCGCTACTGCCTGAGATGGCCATCTGGCACTACATATGCTTGTAGTGATTCCCTGTGGGGGCAGCATGAGATGCATCCAGGTTGTGTCCCGCTTTGGCAGACTCCATGTATAGCCAGTTAGCCCCAAATAACCCACGACTGCTTTTGGCTTCCATCTCTTGTTAGACAATGCTCCTCATGCCGAGTAGCATCTTGCAGGTGATGTAGGGACTTAGCATAGGCATCTTTGCATACCCAGTGGAGCTGCTATTTAATGTTGCAATGTGTTGTTTCTTTTCTGTCTCTCTTCCTGAAGCCCTCCTTTGCCTCACAGCCGTGCTGACCTGTTTGACCTGAGCAAAGACCAAGAGCTGAACCTTGCCTACATTTCTTCTGTTCCACACGGTGGCATTGAACAAGTTCGAATTCACTGGTTACTGGAATTAGTTGCCCTTAGGTAAGCAAACACTTGAAGTCAAAGTCTGGGAAATGTGACATGTTAAAAGGTCCAACAAGTGCTCACTTTGATATTTATCTTGGTTTAATTGTAAGCTGGGCATGTCTTTGCTTCCTTGGAAGTCAGATGTCTTCCAATGGATGGGTATCGTTTTGAGGTTTTACAAGATTAAGAAAGAGAGAGCTTCTGTTAGAGGAGGTGAGGGACTGGAAAGGTGGCCTACTTTTAAGTCCTTTAATTTAGGAGACATGATACAGCAAAAACGTTCCCTGAAGATTGATACAAGCCTGATTTACTGAGAGGTCCAAATGAAAGCTGCCACTGTTTTATTACTGTTTCTGTCTTCATTCAGCCTTACTTTTTGCATCCTGAACCTACCTGTGCACTGCATTAATTGACAGGTAGTGACAAATAAAACAGTGAATTCAGGTTATACCAGTTAATACCTCCTTTCAAAAGGATTCAGGTACAGAATAGCATTTCTAGTTCTAGGGAAATACATGTCAAACTTTGGGAGGATGATGTTGAAATATGTTGCCTTTCAAGTCCCTCAGTTTAAATGCACTCATACCAGCATGCCTAGTGGAAATAAAATACAGATGCCTAGAGCAGGAGCAATTGGTCTGTGAGGACAGACAAACCATGAAAAACACATCAAAAATTGTAATAGCTTTTAAGGTTCTGCCTGGCTCAGACCATTGCTGAGCTGAGCATATTTACAGTCTGCATCACTGTTACATGTGCTATCCCAGATGCAGGAGGACAGAAATTTACCATTGTGGGGAAGTGACATGGGGAAGGAAAGCTTGGACTCTGGAAATGGCACGTGAGCAGAAGAGTAGGGTGTTGCAGAGTGTGTATGAGGAACAGAAGTCTTCTTCCTTGGTATTAGGGTCTGCTTGTGTATGTAGATTTTTTGGGAAGGTGTTCAGAAGTCCTGCACACAGATAAGTATTTCATCTGTAGCCCAAAGTGGCCTCTGTATGTTAGTCCATCTGTGAATAGAGCAGGTAACAGAGCTCCTTGGTCTCCTCTTTCCCTGCAGAATCTCCCAGTAAACAACCTTTCCTGTGCTGTGTCTGTCCCTTACAGAACTGTGGGATTTGTACTCTGGCAGTGATCCAGTGGCACGGGCAACTATCTCTGCTCACCACTGCTGGGGTCCCTGTCTCAGATCTCAGAAGTTTCACTTGATAGATGATTTGGGTCTTCCAGGTTTCTGTTACTGATTTAGGAAAAATCACTGAGTGCCTTTGAAAAGAAAGTACCCACACTACTTTGTGCACTCAGAGATGTGCTTTACTACATCTACACTCCGAGCCCACAGTTCCTCCTGGCAGCCTGTCTTAGCTGTGCCGCATGTTGAATTGGGCTTTCCAAAAGACTGAGGAAAAGGAATACATCTGTCATGGATTCTGCTCAGCCTTTGTAGAGAGTGAGGCACTGAGTGAGGTACAGTCCTTGACACAATCAAAATTCTAGGAGCATGGAAACTTAGCAGTCAATCAGAAAGTCCCCCCAAAATCTGTAATGCCTCATGGGTAAGATTCTAACCCAACATCCTCAATATTTAGCCCAGCTTTGACATGTAGACAGTAGAAACTTTGCTACTGTTTAGAACCCAGGTTAAACGTCTCATTTTGAAAAGAATGTGCATTTGTCAAAGACAAGGAGGCATTTAAGTTGTGGAAGGGCAACCAGTGTTCTGAGTGTCAGTAGTGATTTAGAAAGGGAGAAAGCGTGGAGCCTGCAAACAAACATTGGGGTTGAAAAGAGCAGCAGAGGCAGGAATGCAACTCCAGGAAGGAGAAGTTCAGTCCTGATGCTGAATTTTGCACATGTGCAGTGGCTTCCAGAAGGATGTAAAGAGGTTTAGAGTCAAAACCCTCCAACAGCAGAATTGTGTTGTCGTTGGGTTCGTGAGTAGAGAAGACTTCTTGGAATGGGAAGCTGGGCACTTGACTGAAGAGGAGCACTTAGAGAAAACAGAGGAGATACCACCCCTGTGCAATCGTAACAGATAGAGGCTTTGCTTTTCCTCGCTGTTGTGCTGTCATCAAAAAGGTGCCATAAATGTTCCTCCCAAGAAGCAGATGTGCTCAAATAAAAGACTGTCACCTTCCCCTTCTCACTTCTGTAACTGTCTTTCTCATTATGTCATTTATCATTTTTTTATCCACTTTCTAGTACAGCAAGTCCACCTCTTTATCTTTTTCATTTTTCTGAGTTGGCCTGTTATTTCACCGCCTGTGAAAGGATACCACAAGGCAAACTGTTTTCAAAGAACTGCTAGTTTTATTTGACAACCAAAAGTACACATTTGTCTCTTGGTCTTGTGACACAGAAATATTGATGATTATTGGAGAACCCAATGTGTTTTTCACGGACTGGACAGTTCCCTGGTTGTTAGTTACCAGTACCAATAAACAGAGCTATTTTGACACCTAAACCACACAGTCTGGCCATGCTGCACTAGTGAGCAGGACAGTTTGAGCTGAAGATTCCCAACTCTTTGCCCAGCTCCAAGGGACACACACAGTCCACAAGTTAAGAACCCTTTCCCATTCTTATGTAGCAGTACTAAAATCTGTTCGATATACGATAAATCACGAGGTATCCCAGTGAACAAAAATACAATCATTCTACATGAAGCATTTAACATTTCCTAAAAGGCATATAACAATCTTTACTTGAACAGCATTAGTAGTAACATAGTTGAAATTACAGGACCATCCCCATCTCCTCTCCGAGTCACCATACCTATTCTCTGGTAGATTAGGAGAGAAGAGAATCAGCAGTTTTTGTTAATTTTCAATCTTCATATCCTTAACCTTGGTGTAACACAGTATAGCAAATATAAATGTGCCAGAAAAAGGTTTGCTCTTTAGTTCTTTTACATACTCCTTAGAAATAATTCACAGTCTGCCAGCATCCCTACACTGTAGCATTGAAGCTGTTTTCCTGCTATGTTTGATATTATCTAACAGTTTGATTGTGAGCCTGCTCTGGCAGTAAAACCAAACCAGAAAATTGTTCTTATGATTTCTTCTGATCAATAGTTTCTTTCTTGGTAGTAAAAGTTCTGAAGCTTGCCCTCTCTTATACGTAGCCAAATTTCACTGCTTGGGTATCCTTTGGTACCATTCATACAATAAATAGGGTGACAGAGACTTCTGACTCTTAATTTCTCAACCACCCTTCATTTTTCTCCAGAGACTCTTGCAAGGATACTCCTTCCATTTGAATCTCTTTTCTTTTTCTCTTTAAAATGAGATTAATATAGAATTAAGGGGCTTTTTGCATTTTTTTTCTTTATGGTCTTGCTTGGTAGCTTGATCCATAAAGCTACAAAATGTTTACATTGCTAGAATGTTTTATTTGACTTCCAACAACAACTTGGTTTGGCACAGCAGCCTAAGAGTGTTTATATTGATACTGCCTGGTAGTAACTCCTCATGCTTGGCCCAAGCAGGACCTTAGAAGAGGTATTCCCTGATCAAAGAATGGTTACAAACCAAAACAGACACAAAGCAGTATTTTTAACTTGGGTCTGCTAATTCCCTTTTAGAACAGAAAAGCCAGTCATACCAAGTCAGCAATTTAAATAATAATGTAAGTGAATTGATTTATGGCAGGAAAATGCTGCCAGTAATCAATCCTTTAATTTCATGACGTTTCTGACAGGTTTTACTGCTCTGACAGTATTAACACTGTGCAGCTGATAGGCAAGAATTCTTTTGTAATGAGTTCATGAAAATGTCAGAATTGAATCACCTAATACTGTGCTATTCTCAGTCTGTCTGAAGATGTTTTTTTTGGCAGTATACTTTTTATCTTTTGGTAATACACTGCTTTTCCTTTAACAAAATACATGTTGTTGAGAGTCAGACAGGCTCTGGGGTGCCGGGAGAGCCTCTGTTTGAGTGTTGTTTTCTTTCAGAGACCTAAAAATTTGAAACAAGCAATTCACATGATGTGTTGACCTCACTTTTTTTTTCCAGTGACACAACAAAGAAAGGGCTTCTGCATATGTGGAAGCTCTGTTTCTAGAACTTCTATGTGGAATCTCTTTCTAGACTCTGCCAATTGTAGGAGGCACAGCTCTAATACAATTTCCTTCCATGCTTGGTGCTGTACCAACCAGCCATGGTTAATGAGAGAGATAGAGCTGCTGTCCTACCTTTTATCCAGGTAACTATAAACTTGGATGGAGGATTTTCTGCCAATGCCATTGGACAGAACACTGAGTACTAACTGTGTTACAACCAAAATCCAAGACTGCTTATTTGTGAAAAAAAGAACATGCATATATAGCAACAACTGATGCTGGGAGTATCATATGACATAAAGCAGAATGAACAGCAGCTAATGTAAATTATTATAGAAAGTAACTAGCCTGGAAAACAGTCTAGTTGATCTCAAATAAAAGATTAATGTGGGAGGAGAAAAAAAACCAAAACCAAACAAAAATCCACAACATCTGTAGTATGTACAAACAATGGTAGAATTTTCCCATCGTATGAGGATACACAAGTTATAAAGCATTGCTCCCTTTACTTGGCCCAGATAGGTTAATTGTAATACTTCATTAGCATTGCATCAAAGAAGATCAGCCAGGCAGTTCTGACTGACCTATCAATCCCCTTGTAGGCAACTCACAGTTTACCTTCCCACCCTACCCTGTTCACTCCTGTTTTTCTTTGAACCCAGGCAGGCAATTGTAGGAAGAAGGTGATGTGCTGCATTACAGTTCTGAGGTTTTATGGCTTGTAAGCAGCCATTTTAGATGTGTCTGATCATTTACTTATTGCAAACTGCCCTTCTTCATCTGTTGCTTTTGTGGTGAATCATCAAGGAGGACATAGGGTTAAACTGGGCTATCTGCTGGAAGCTTTTGCTCTTTTGCAAACAACACAGCATTATGTATACTGTAGAACAGCATTTCCTGCGTACTTCCAAAATCTCTTCCAAAGTAACCTCCTCTTTTCAGAGAGTCTATCACTGAGGGATTGCAGCAAGCCAAGAGAACAGAAATGTTTAAGTTCTTGTAGTCTTTCAGGATTTCCTTTAGAGTATTAACTCCAGTGGTGTCCAAAAATGAAATGCAAGAGCAATCTAGAACAAGGACTTGGAAATCAATTTGCTTAGGAACTAGATGCAAGGTGGTTTCTCTGATGCCCAGTCCATTCACAGTTCTGTGATTTTCCTTTTTCAGATGCTGCTTTTCCTTCTTCTCATGTTTCTTCCTTGCAGCAGCTTCTAGGTTAGGATCTAAGTTGGTCAGTCTGTACAGAGACTTAAGGAAGTAGTTTCTATTTGCATAGTAAAGTGGGGCCTCAAAGCGAAATATTTTGACCTTTGGAACAGTAGAGAGATTTTCATATTCTAAGTCATCCTCATAAAAGCCTGTGTCTTGGATCTGACCAAGGAGGGTTGTCCGTGGCCGCTGTGTCCGAACAACAATGCATAACATGGAGAAAACAATGCCAGCCAACAGCCCTATTTCTGTACTGACCAAGGCAGAGGCAGACATGGTAACAACCCAAACAAGTGTGTCCATTTTATTCACATGGTACCGTGCTGGCACATCTTTGAACTTCCTCAGGGCTCCTCGAAGGCTGACAATAATGATACAAGCCAGCACACACTTCTGCAGTGAGTAGAAGAGAGGTGCCAGGAAGAGCAGCACCAGCAAAACCACCATTGCACTAATTACTCCAGAGACTTGAGTCTGACAGCCTGTAGATGTTTTGACGAGTGTTTTTGCCAGAGCTGCACTGGTTGCAAAAGAGTGGAAGAAAGAAGGAATGATGTTGCAGAACCCCACAGCAAACATCTCCTGATTGGCTCGGATGGTATAAGCATATTTCTTTGCAAACATTTCAGAAAGGGATACAGTGAAGACAAAACTGACTATGGCAAGAGGCAAAGCATCTACAGCGACTCGGAGCATTAAGTTGAACTGTGGTACCTTTGGAGGAATAAATCCTGTTGGAATAGCTCCAGACACACTGGATGCATACACTTCATTTAACTTTCCATAGTGTGACACCAGTGTTGCCACAACAATAACTACCAGTTCTGTGGGAAGAGGAAATTTCAGTTTATGCTTATACCGATCTCCCAGTTCCTTAGCAGTGACCAGAACCACAATACAAATGGCACTTGTGATGACATCACAAAGGTTAGCCTGAGAAATGTTCCGGAAAATGTTAATCCAGGTAATAACAAGCATCCCATGCCCTTGGCTACGTGGAATTTTTATTCCGATCAAATATTTCACTTGAGCTGTTAAAATAGTTAAGGAAGCACCAGTTGCAAAGCCGTCTAGTACCGACTCAGATAGGTACATAGATACGAAACCCAGGCGAAAGATCCCCATTAGAACCTGAGGAAACACAGAAAAAGAAAAAACACAAGAGCCGTAACTGTTGCTGCAAATAATTAAGTACAGATAGGAGAGAACTAGCTGGAGGCTGACAGCATTTGGCTATTTCATTCTTAAAACGGGAATTAATCTTTGTTGTTTCCAGTCTGCTCTTAAAACGTGTGATTCCTTTTACTGTTGTAGGACATTACAAACCCAAGAGGTGAATGAGGAGTTTGAGACAGTCATTCAAACATTGATATGAAGTGACTCCACTGAAGTGACTTGTCTGAATTTTATTTCCCATGTGAAAGAGCACTGAATCCAAAATGTGTCTATTACATCAAAGCCAATTTTCCTTTTTTCTGTTTTAAAGTAAATAAAGTTAGAAGGTACAGCCTTCGTGCTGTAAACAGAACTTGAATGACAACAAATAAGATCCCTACTTTAGGTGTTGTGTTAAACAGCTTTTAATTTTAGCCTGGTGAACAGAAGGGAAGGTGAAGCACAGGTAGCCTTTGTGACATGCCCAAGGTCAGAAGTGACAGAATTGCACACAGACTTTCCCATATCTCAGGGTATTGTCCTTAACTAGTTGCTTTTCCTTCCTTAGATGGCTTTGAAAATAGTGCTTCACAAGGTCATTTTTTTGTTCATAAGTGTAATCTGAAACTTCTTAATAAGCACAAAGATAGCTGGTTCTTTCTTAATTTGTATATATGTATGTGTGTGTGTGTGTGTTTGTGTGTGTGTACACACACACACTTAATAGGTTAAGTATGTTCCTGAGTCATCCTTCAGTGTTCTCTTGATACCTTTGTGCTGGGCAGCATGTTGTCAAGTCTCAGAATCCAGCACAGCCACTGTCTGAAAAGTAGGCTAGTCAATCTCTTTTTCCTGTTGTCCTTTCTGCTTTAGAATTATCTTTGGACAGCACTTGGGTAGAACATAGCACCCCCTCGCAAACACTGAGCTGCACATTCTGAACCTGTGGAATGAGTAGGTCTGCACCTTCATTAAAGTATCTAGGGAAACAGAATTATTTCTTCATTTTTGAAGTGCACAGTTACCTTGTGGTGGGATCTCTAGTGGGAGTCATGGTCCCATAAATGCAACAAGGCCAAGAAGCAGTAGAGTATCAAAACAATGGTAATGGTGTTGCAGAAGACTCTTGTTCTATCTGTGCTTGCTGGTAGCTAAGAAAAACTGCCTCTCATACTTTCTCTGAGTTATCTACAGTTAGACTTCCTGGAGGAGAAAGTGCAGGGTACATTCAAGTGAACTGATGCTGTATCTCTCACTGAAAGAGCGTCAAGCCAAAGCTTAGGTCATGGAAAGAAGCTTTAGGAACTTCATACCTTGCCTCTGGATGGCAGCAACCACTTACCTGATACACTCCAGCCACAAATGTCAAGGCTGTAGCAATGCCAATAGCGTAGCATTCTTTCCCACACTCAGCATTTATCCCCACCATTGTTAGGTTGAAGGCAGTTGTGTTGGACAGACTGTCATTCTGCAGAGAGCCATCACCTGAGGCTGGTGGGGCATCATCATTCAAATCAAACCCAGCCAGGAGAAGTTCTCGGTCCACAACTTGTCCTACCATTAAGCTTATCAAGCTGAATATGCCAACTGACACATGACGTGATGTGCCCATTAAGAAATAGATGATGTTGGCAAAGAATGATGTGTAAAGACTATAAATGGGCTTCAGACCTGCCAGCAGTGAGTATGCAATTGCTTGAGGCACCAAAATGATCCCAATCACTAAGCCAGACATAACATCCCCCCAAATGTACTCTTTGCACTGATACTTAGGAAGCCATCGTAAAACAGGAAAGAAATCCATAACTAAGTTCTTCAGCTTCTGTGGGGTGCAGGAGCAGCTCTTTCTCAGCTTAGCTAGCATGGCTTCTTTCCTATTAATCTTGGCATGTGTCTTTCTTTCCATGAGAAAGTAGGAAGAGGTGCTGTTTTCCATTTTAGTAGCCTCAGCCTCAAGTTGTCTTTCCATTGTCCCAGGTTACTTCATTTATGTGTTCCTGCAATGTGAAGAGAACATCTGTTAGAGTGTAATTCATGAAGGTTTTTTGTAACATAGATGCTTTAATGCTAGAGGTTTGTCACCTGATTTTGCTTTTAAGAAGGCATCGTCTCAACAAGAACATTCATAGGGCTGTAGTGATATGTAACACTAAGAAATAAATCTGCAGATGGAGCTCTTTCTTGCAGACATTAAAGAGTACATTCAATTTAATCCAGTTTGTCTTACTAAGGAATAATGGGGTTAAGTTAGTAATTTCCTTGTTCAGCAAAAAGTTCCATCATCTCCATCATAGAGGTCTCTCTGAGCAGGGACAGCAGTTGACAGTGTGAAATAAACATGTGCTAGTGAGGTAGGTCTTTCTAATAGTGAGTGCATCTCATAGTCATTGATTTGTAATTCACATGTGGTATCTGTCACTGCAGCTGTCATCAGTGCACAGGAGAAAAATGTTTCTAGTAGAACCTATAAAGCAGAGTTTTCTGAAGAGCATCAGTTTAGTGATATGCAAAAATTTGTACACAGGCCACTGATGGACTCTTTGTAGTTGCTACTTAACACCAATGTATTGACTTGTAGATTGCTTTGATGTGCAGCTTCTGTTACTAAGCATTTCCTCACAAATACCACTTTGGCCACGTATGGACCATGCACCATAATGGAATCTGTTGCCGTATCAGAGGAGTGCTACGTGTTAGTATTTTCTGGTTTGATGCTATAGTTACCCTAGTTTTTCTCTCCAGAAATAAGATGTAACAAACAATTCTGTGTAAGGCAGAACAAACATGGCAATATTTTCTATTGCCTGCATGTTAGTTTCCTAATACAAAATGACTAGGAATATTTGCATTCCCTGAATGGGGGTGCTTTTGGTGTCTCTTGCCTCAATGGACACAACTCTTTTCTCCAAAGTCAACCTCTGTATTTTTACTCCATTGTCAAATTAAGTTGAAATTAGCTTAGTGCATTCATAAATAGTTTTGGAGCTAGATGGGGATATGACTGAGAGGCAAAAACCTGCAAGTGCCCTAACTTACACAGCTAAAAAAGTATAAATAGGAGCAGACGGATGGAAAATTTCAAACAGACTAAGCCAAGTGGCAAATCCTGTCTTCTGGTTTTCAATGGAAAGAAATAAGAGACTTCCAGTAATGGATGTCCATATGTGAGTAGTGGGAGGTAAGGAGTGAGTCATACTGACCTAGCTGAATGTAGGCTAGTACAACAGTATGCAAAACCTTTAGGAAAGAACATCTGCTCCAAGCCCAACCTCTTCTAGTGTCATAAACAGCCAGGATCTCTGCAACAGAGCTTTTTGGTGTCAGGAGTGACATTGCGGTAATGTCAAATCTTGTCTTCACTTACAAGGAAAAGCTGTTCATTTTCTCTTTTCATGTCCAGAGACAGAAGCTGTACTCATCAGTTTCCTAAAACTTGAAGTACACTTGCACACTTGGCACAGTACTCTGTTGGTATATTTTAATGATTTTAACACTAAGTTATGATTTTAATAAGTTTAGACTCTAGTGACAGAAATCATCATTATTCTCTGTGTAAATTTCAAATATTTTTGTTCCTGTTGAGTATTTTGATTTGTTAATGTTTGGTAACACTCAGTTAAAGTGTAGAATTACAAACTGAGAAAAAGCAAATGGTTTATGAGTCCAACTGGAATCATAATTGCTAAGCCAAGAACAGGTTATTGACAGCCTGTAAGCTTTCAATCTGGACTAGTCCAAACAGAGTGGCTTTTTAAAAAGTCTTTTGTCTATCCCGCTTAGAATTTTTTTTCAAGATCTAATAATTACTTTTTGACAGAAAATTGAAAGTAATAAGAAGAGTAGTATCTGTAACTAGTGCAGAAGTCTTAAACAAGCTCCCAGGTATTGTAAATGATACAATGTGATTTCTAAGGCTACACAAAGTTTAGTCACAATTTGAAGCAGCGTGTTTAGGGGTTATAGACAGGTAATTTATTATTTGGTAAAAGGCAGAAAAGAGATTCTTGTAGGAGATGGGTGGACTGAGTGTCCAAGTTGAACAGTAGTTTAACTATATGTTAAAAAATCAGTAGATCTCCATCCATCCCAAGTACATAAAATAATTTTTAGCTCCCATTGTATAAATTTCTTTATATTTGTAAGTAAGGTTTATTTCCACCACGAGGAAACACTAATTATAAGTTAATATAATTATTTAGAAAGATAAAAATTATTTTTTATCAATACCAAGTTTACTTCAGACTCAAATGTACTGCATGGTTATGCTAGGACATATCCTAGCCTATCTTGTCCTGCTTGGACAGGAAATAGGTTGGTTGATAGAATGCAAATGTGAGAGAAAAGAAGTTACAAGAACAAGAGAAGAATTAAGAGCATATGAATGAAGTTTACCAAATACAGAATGCTAACAAGTGTAATAAAGACACTCATTTTTAAGCTACAAACCCCCAGTGCTTCCTGTCTTACCTAAATTAGTTTGGAGAATGAGAGAGGCTTGTGCATGAGGACAGCAAGTCCTTATTTAAATTCCATTCACTTGTTACAGCCAAGTCAGTGAGCCAAGGAACAAGTACTGTGCCCTTTCTTGCTCTACATACTTAAAAGCTAATGGGCAGTTCAATATCCAATGAGTGCTTTTTATAGGCTACATAAAAAAGATTGCATCAGCTTCTGTACACTAGGCTCATATATTTGATTGCACAGTTGCTGTCTGCCTCCCTCTCTTAACTGATACAATTTACCTGGAAATAGTTTGGTATGTACAAAAAAACACCATGAAAATTCACACATGTATTATTTGTGCAGAGATGATAGCAATTTTTAATCATAAGACTATTGGAATGTGATTTCTGTGGAAACCTATTAGATCTTGTGTATGAATGGTAATTTGGTAATATATCTTAGCTATACTGCCTTACTGGATAATCAGAACAGTGGCTTTTGGCAAAAAAAATCCAACCAAAAAAGCCTGTAAAACAAAACTTAGTGCAATAAAGCATGTATCTCCTGTGTTCAGGCTGACAGGAGGTCATTTCCTCAATTCTTTTTTTCTCCTCAAAATAAGGGGTTCCTTCCTGTAAAGGACTGTTTATTCTGCTCTACATACTTTTAGTTTCCATGTCAGGTAAACATGGTAGTTGTAAAACACTCAGCTCTAAACCCAGATTGGCTTCCAGAAACTGTTAATATTTAAAGTTTCCTTGTTGCTTTTGCAACATAGTAAAGTCACACGGAGTAATGGAAGTGACATTGTTATCAGCAGGCCATGTTTCAGCTGTGTAACTGAAGAATTGTCAGGGTGTGATGCCTGCAGCTCAGTAATAACTTAGTTGTGTCACTTAAAGGAAATGGGATTCCTGAGCTCTGTGCTATCCCCTGTACATTTGTGCAGCCTAGCAGAGCTGGGAGCTTCCAGTAGTCTTGCCATCTCCAAAGAAAGGATGGTGTAGAGGAGATCTGTCTGCTCCTGTGCACTTCTGATTTTAGCAATGAGGTCCAACACCATCCTTCCAAAGCAATGATACTTGGGCCATAGGCTTAAGGGTGTCAGTAAATGGATTCCTTTACGGATCCACCAAACTGACCCATTTTCAGCTTAGGCCATACTAAGTGGTTCATAAGAAAAGGACAAACTCGATTTTGGTGTCCCTGTCTCCCTCCAAAGCTTCACAGAACATAATGTTTGCATTTTATTCAAGTGGAATCTTCCCATTGCTTGCTGAAAGAGCTGTTCTTAGCAGGGATGTGCAGATGAAGCAGCATATAGCATAGAACATGTCAGTTCATTGCATTTGCCTTTGGTATTGGAACATCCTCAAACTGTTCAAAGCAAGTGAAAGTTTACTTGTGTGCACATGTGTGACATCCATGTAATTACAATGAAAAGTAGTATTGGTTATTTTTCATTGTATTTTGATGTTTGGAATCTTTTTTTTCAAGTTTTCCTTGACCATATGAGCAAAAACAATTGAGCAGAACCATTGAACCACTCATTCTTTCAGGTTGAATGCAGTGGCTCCATTTATCTTGTGAAAAAGAGAAACAGGGCAAAGAACCATTCAAGCCCAAAAAGCCTGCCAGCATTCCGACTGTCCTTAGTCACACTTTTCTGCCTGTCTTTTCATCTTGCCAGTGACCTGACAAAATCTCTCTGCAGGGGAAGAAACATTCATCATGATGCGTTCTGTGAGTTGTCTCTTTCCAGGTTCCTTGGCAAGCAGTTGCTGCTGGTACATACATAACCCTTCTGACTGGAGAAGTTGTTCTTTGTCAAGCAGCATAACCTGAAAAAACTTGATTCATTTGCATCCTCTTGTCTCCCCAGCCTCTTTGTACACCAGAAAATCTGAAGCTGAATCTCTTGAAAGCCCAAGAGGGAGTAAACTGAGCCAGGGTGAGTCTCCTGCCTTTTCATGCCAAGGAGATCTCTTTAAATGATGTGTTTGGGACGGAAGTCAGACAGTATCACAACTCTATACTAGAACTGCTCATTCTTGCTGTAATGGTGACTTCAAGTGTAAGTTAGGATAGATCCCTTTAAAGACTCTGAGCCAAGTGATGCTTGCAGTTTGAACTATGAAAAATCAGCTACAAACTAATGTGGTGGTTAGAGCAGATTTTGTATTTATAAGCTGAAGTTTAATTGTATTTGTGTTGCATACATCATAGAAGAACATAAGAGACATCAGTTTAGTTAAGCACTTGTGTGAAAACACTTGTTAAGTGTTGAGTTAAACTGTTCATGTCACTCATGTCTCTTATCAGAAATATTTTCTGGCTGTAAGAAACCTTTCTTGGTCTCTAATGGCTGTTACTAACTTACTTTTCTGGTTTTGAGCAGTGACACAATTTTGAGGAAAATCCCTGGTTAGCCTCATTAATGGTTTATAGATCCAATGTACAGAGCTGTGTTATGGCTGCAAACCAGATTTTTTCAGAGGAAGGTACCTGGAAACTCTGCCCCGGTGCACTCTGACCCTTTTTGGTCACATAAAAACCTGAGCCAACAGTTGGTGCTTTGGAGATATTTGAACAGATGTGGGCAGGACATTCAGTTTGTGGGACCTGACTAGTCTGAAATAAAGTCTCCTGAGTTGCTTATAATATCGTACAATGCTGCTGTAGCAGCTACTACTTTGATTTATTAATCTGCTTTTGTTCTGCAGGGTTCCTTAGAAATGTCAACATAACCTTTAAGTTTTTGAAGGGATCAAGTGCTAAAACAGAGTAAGTGACATGTATGTTTCTCTGTCTTGCAGTAGCTATTGTATTTGTAGCTTTGGCCATAAGATGTACTTGGAAGGAGACCTAAGCAACATGCCAGCAACCGAAACCATTTAATGAACACTGACCTAGCAAGCTTTCAGACTATAGGCACAGAACATGGCAGTGGTTTTTAGGAAAATCATGTGAAACTTGATGGGCTCAGTTAGTTTTTTTGCTATATCTGAGGAAAATATTTTTGCTTCAAAGCATTTTCCCATTGAGTTTCAGTGTTAGGCTAATCCAAAAGTGAAAGAGGGTAAAACGTTAGAGCTTAGTGGTCTCTTTGGGTTAAGAAAGTCAGAACAACTCCTCTGCAAATTAAAACTGCTGTACTAAGGAGAGATTTGTTCTGAGAGTCAAACAGTCTTTTAGATTTGTATATTTCTAATTCAATCTCCAACTCACAACTTTTATTTCCAGCTATAAGTTGATCTAGGATTTTCCAGGCAAGTTAGGCTTTTTTTTAAATGCTTGCATCCACCAGCTGCTGTGATTCAATTCTTACTTTACCAAGGATTGGCAGTTCAGTAAACCAGTGAGTAAGACAGCAGCCACTGACATGTAGTAATCCCAGAGCTGATGAACAGGCTACAGTGGAACTCATGCACTCAGCCAGCACCTGTTGTTAAGGCTGGCCCATTAGGTTATCTTTAGGAATGATCATTCCTTGCAAATAAATGATCAAGTAGTTTTATTGGTTTTCCAGAGACTCATTTTGTTCAAGGATTCCAGAACACGCTGGTCAAAATATTGGCATTCACTGGTGGGCAAGACAGCATTATTCTTCTGGAGAGTCCTAGGACATGGCCACTAAAATGGCTCTGTAGAGTCAAAAAACATTTCTAAAAGTCAGACTTCTTGCTTTTGGAAAGGTGGCTGTCCCAAAGATAAAGTCTGTTTTTTAAAAGAAAACTTTCAAGACAAACTTGGTTGTCATTCACGAAGTTTAACGCCGAGCTCTGTTTTGTACCCTCTGGTTTTGCTGGACATTGTTTAGCCATATTAAGCTGTTGCAGGGAAAACCAAATTGATATACCATTCCATGGTTATTCCTGTTACCTTTCCTGACATGTGGGGTTTACTACAAGTAATAAGGACAATATTTTGGAAACCCTGTTTCATACTTAATCACTAAGAAAATGTTCAGCTTTAATAGGAATGTAACATTTCAAGAAACAAATAAGCCTCATATGTGCCATTTTCTTAAGTAGAAATAAAAACTAGAGAAATGGCTGGTCTTGCACCCTTAGACCAGGGTTGCAGGAAAGATATCTGCCATGCCATTTTCAGCTGACTGCATATTTTACAAACTTCTGCCCAGTGTCTACCTTATAATCAATATTTATGAACAACAATGCAGTGACAAAACTCAAAAAAACAAAACCAGTGTCCAAAATAAGTGAAAAGAGGCAGTTTAGCACCTTTGAAAACAGGCAAAGAACAAATAAACCTGAATTCCGAAGTGTGGGAAGGGAGGCAGGTCTCTTACCTGGATGGCTTTTTGACAGGAATGTATCAGCTTTGTTTTTGCACATTGGAATGAATGAAAGTCTTCAGTCAGGCATTGCTTTATTTGCATGAAGGATAATTATTAGCTAAATAGTCCTTAAGGTTCCCAAATCTTCATTTGCAAAGCCTAGCCATGATGAGTCCTCAAGGTAAAAATGAGTAGTTATGGAATCTTGAGCTTGCTGCTTGGTAGTGTTTTGTCACTGGTAAACTTATGTATATGTGTAGCACTAGATGAGGATTTGAGTTTAAATACTGCATAAGATTATTAATTAACTACTGCTGATCCAGAAATTATGCTGAGTTCAGGCTAGCACATCTCTGACCTTTGAAGCTACTTCTCAGTGAGATTTGGTCTGGTTTATGCATCCTCATGCAGCACTGGCTTTTGATTTTACATTTTCAAGGTGTATGAAGAGAACAGCAGTCTTGCCTGAGATTTGAGCACTGTGCAACCTGGAATAAATACTTTCCTGCTCAGTGCATGGGATAGGACTGCTGGAGGTCAGAGTTCCATTTCTTCATATTGACGCGTTCCGATCACAAGATCTGTTGCTTCTGTGTAAACCGAAGACTGTAAAATGTAGGCAGATCAGCAGAACAGAGGCTGACTTTCTGTTCGTTCTTGTGAGGTGTATAAATGACCAAGTGCGCTCTCAGTTACCTCGGCTCTTTGGGTAGGTGCAGATCTCTCCAAATGACATACAAACATCTATCTCCTCCTCTCAACAAAGGTTGTGTGTAATGTTTAATAGTTACTAAGCACTGTAGTTTAACAGGTCGGGCACAAGGCCATGACTCAGGAGCTGTAGTCAGCTGTCCTACAAGCTAAGGGGTAAGAAGATGTGTACCTTCTTCAGCCAAGGAACAACATGAGCATGCATGCAATAAGAATCTGAGATGGGAGTTGCAAGGCCCAAAAATGCTGTGTTGCTGGTTGGCTGTGAGGTGCAGGGCAAAAACACTACATAAGGTCAGGTTCCAACATTGTCTTTTATCCCAGGGCAAAAATTGGTTCGCTGCTCTTTAAAAATAAAAAGGAAACATAAAAATTGCAGAAATGAAGTCAAAACACGCATAAGGGAGGAATAGAGAGAAAAGCACATCTCACCTCTGTAGTGTTGAACTGGTCATGGATTCTTAAGACTACTGGCTGTTAACGGGAACTTGAGCTTGGTGACAGTAGTTAAGATATTCTAATCCCAAAATTTTAAGAAGGTAATTCCAGTCTTAGTAAAATCCTGGGTTTTGCCTCCTTCTTGTAGAAGATACTTCCAAGCAGTTCTGTCCCTCTGCCATTGCTAAGGTAGCTCTTAGAAAAAAGGGAAGGCAGTAGTACAGAAACTACATAATGAATTTTGCACATTGGTTGCCAAGATGATGTATGTCTTTGGTCTTGTGCACTACAGAACAGAAGATGTCTTCACTGCCTTCTGTTAATTTCATTTCAGCCTTGTGGTATTTCTTCTCTGAAAATAAGGTGACTTAAACTCAAGTCTCTCATATTTATCCTTTCATCCATTTTGCTGCCTACTTCTTAGAACCAAGAGTTACCTTCTCTAATGACCTGTTCAAATGTGCATGCCATCTGCCTCAGCATCAAAGTGAGCTTGCCCACTCTGTTCTCTTGTACAATGCTTCCAATATTTGAAAGCGCTGCAATTTCCTGTATTTGCAATCCTGGAATGGGCAGAACAATTGGGATTTGCCCCACTTAACAATTCTGAGACCTGTCTGCATTTCTCTCCAACAGCACTTCTCCCAATATCAGGTTCCTAAGAGAGAAGATGTTACTATATCATTATCAGTTGACTCCTACCAAACAGAGACAGTTTTGTGTTGCCTCAAGCTAACCTAAAAGTAACACTTCCTGAAAAATCTGAAGGAAAGAAATTTCAAATTATGATTTTGAAATATGTGAACATTCTTTAGGCACAGCACCATAAAAGTGAGACAAAATATCTCTGGACAGGACAATTCCACACAGGGAAAAAAATGACAAAATGAAGCAGTCTCTCATTCCGTCTCTAGCAGTGTGAAAGTAATATAGTTTTGAAGGTATCATATTTTATCATGAACAAGTTTTACATAACATACAGAAGTACTGGCAGCAGAACATTCATCAGTGAATTAGAGAGATGAGAGCTCACACCCCATCATGTGAATCACTCATCAAGGCTTCAGTCCAGCAATAAACAATACCCTGTGGGCTGGTCCTGGCACCCTGGTTGAGTTCCACTGACACTAACAAAACAGGACTAAGTTCTAAAAGTCTTTTCATGTCAAATGCCTTATTGTGAAATGATGATAGTTGGCCAAAACAACCAAAATACATACTACAATGAAACACCTATCTCTAAGAATACAAAGTACCTGAGAAAAAATGGTTACCATTGACCAGTAATTGTGAGTTTACACGTGATTTTTCTTCATGTGACCTACTACTTGTGAACAGGTGCACAATTTTAACTGGATTAGAACTGCAAATGGTTAAAACTAAAATAGAACAGAGGTATTTAGGAAATAAAGGCTATAAAGAATAAAATGTATTTGATGTTGGTGACACATTTAATTAAGGGTTTTAGATTATTTCAGAAAAAATAATGACATTACTACATACAATTCATATCTGGTAACCTAACTATGTACTTAAATAATGCTGTATTAGTCACATGGGGGAGCTTAATCTTAGAATCATAGAATTACAGTTAAAATTGTTTAGTTACTGGGCCACAATCAATAACGTCAAATCTTCAAGAGTACATAGTCCAAGTGTAATAGCCTTATTTTTCCTTCTACGCATATGTTTGAAGTTCATAATTTCAGTGAACTAAAAAAACCACTTCAGCCTAATGCCTGCATTATTTAAAATGCCCTCAAGCCTCAATTAGTCTGTAATTTGCCTTGATATCATAGTGACCAGGTGTGCCTAAAACGCATACATTTGGTTGCTATTTAGTAGGAAAGGTGGACACACTGAAAGTAATCATCCATTATTTTCACATCCCCTATGCACTCTGCCTAACATTCCTTCTCTCGCTGTGATGAGTGTCCAGTGCAGCTTGAACTGATGTGTATATGGTGAGAGAGATGTTCCCGGGTTTTTTTAAATGAAAAAAATCTTCCATAGTCTCTGCTGCAGGAGGAGTTCTGAAATCTGCAAAGTTCAGTGTGCATTTATATATGCAAAACTAAGTAAGGCAATCTCTCACTATGCATCCCCCTGTCCATTTCCCACTACAAACACAGAACCAATGAATTACCACTTACCAAAGGCACGAAGTAGCTGCAGTAGTTTCACAACAGTTTTTTTATCAGCACCCAGTAGCGCAGTACCTCAGGAGCACAGCTTTCTAGAGGAGTAGATTAGAAATTGTGTCATGATACAGTTTGGGTATTTCCAGGTCAGTATCACTCCAGTGGTGTTTACAGTGAGATAGCATAAATAAATAGTAGTTCTGGAGAAATCTTTGTCCTGTAGAGTGTAATCGCAGGTAAAAGATAAGCTTTAAATTATTACATTACAGGGGCTACTGGTAATCTCTGACTTCTTACTCATCTCTGCTATTCAGCTTTAATGGAGCTGGTTGCACTGTGTGGAGCTGAAACAGAAGCGCATTGCTGACTTAGCTTTTAACAGTTTCAGAGGGTTTGCACACTTACTTCAATTAGATGAAAAAATACTCTTGAGGTGTTAAACGAGACTGGGGCAGGCAGTGTGTGGAACTGTCCTTAAACTCAGTGTTTACTTGCCCTAGGTCATTAATTAAGTCCTCTGAAAAAAGGATTTCTATTAGAATCAATCATAAAGGGGGCTTAGCTAATAAATCTTACATCTAGGTAGGCTTACATCTTACATCAGTTAACACTCACTGTAAAACGTCTGAGTTTTGCTGCCTCATGAACAAAACTGCCAGTTGTTTCATCTCTAAACAGCCAGAACTGTGTAACCAAAGCCTGCATAGTGATGAGGATGAATATTACTATTGATATTTGTAAATCTTAGAGGCCAATTTAGTGTAGCAAGGATAGTCTCTCAAAAATTCTGAAGGTTGTTCACCCATTCCATGCATTAGTGTGTAATCTTAGCTGGATATTCAAAACCCATTTCTGAGTGCAAAGGAAACAGATGACTTCTTACTGAATTGTGAGGTAAATTTTTGTTTCATAAGCACAAAATATAATGCAACTTTATACAGAAAAAGGAGATATTTTTTCATATTAGTGTAAGTTTTTGGGGATGGGGGAAGAAAGAAGTAAAAAAGGTTACACGTGAAAATGAAGACCATGTGTGGAAAAGCTATCACTGCCATATTTAATAAATCACTAGCCAAAATTCTAATGCCAAAACCATGTTCAAAATAAAATTATCAGATCTCTGTTTGGAGTGACATGTAGGTTTGCATCTCAGTGAATTGTTTATAAATACCATTGGTTAGTTTTACTTCCTTAATTATTAGAGGTTTTGCTATATTTTATATTCTAGTGAAGAGCAGAACTGAGGTGCCATTTAAAAAGTTGCTTTTTCTATACTGGGTTGTAGTGCTCATTCATCAGTTCTGAAGCACTCATCACAAAAATTCTGCATGATTAAGAACAAGACAGTGGATGATACATTTGTTGTGCTTTTCCACCATGTTTTTAAACATCAGTAAATTCGAAAATGAACTGGATATCATTTGATGAAGACCTCTTTTGTAAATAAGTTACATATTCAAGTTAGACATACAGTTGCCTGTGGGGAATCAAGAATTGATACATGAACACACCTGAAACTACATCTGATATGCAAATAGATCCAGCTGGACTTCATCAGACACCATGTGCTGTCTGTATTTTAGATATAAGTATATCAGCTGAGAAGTCTAGCTGCAAGTTTTCACACCTGCAGTATTTAGCCCCATTTTTTTTCTTAGACTGTTAGTTCTTCCATTACATGCTCTTTAATATATATCTTGACAAGTGGAAACAAGTTTCGAGAACCAGAAGGTGGAAGAAGTTAAAACACCTGATAAAAGTAGCATATTGTACATTAGTGCATGATTTCAGGTCCAGTTACAACATGTGAGTGGAACCTGTGAGCAATGCAGGATGTGCAGAGCAATGTAAGTAGAACATTGCTGAATTTGGTTCTTCTCGTGTATTTGGCAGCAGGGAGGGGCAAGCATTCCAACTCAGTGTTATGATATTGCACAGCCGTAAATAAACTATGTCCTGTGATGTAGTTGGATTCACATACTTTTGGACTATCTCCTACAGCTAGCAGGCAAAAGAGTAGAGAGCATAAACATAAAATAAAGATGTGAACATGAAGGAGTGATAATAAGAGAACTGTAAAATGAAAACAGTGAGTCAAATATGTACCACGGAGGCTCATTACTGAAGGTGCAGTAGAAGGCTATGTGCTTGAATTAGAATGCTGGATCTGTACAGTGCCAAAAGAGGTTGTGTGCTTGAAGCAAGCTACTTTTACTATTTGATCATAATGTCTGTACCTTGTACATCTGAAAAGTGGCTTTTTAATCTTCATTGTGGGTTTAGTTGCCCTATTCCTTCTTTTCAAAATTTTTGACATTATTTGGAGTTCCACCATCAAGGACAGCATAAACCCACAATGACTATTTTACTTCTAGCCAAGTGTTATGCTGAAGGAAATAATTTTCATACATCAAACTCAGTGGGAAAGGTGTCCTCTAGCAGCTCAGCTCACATACCATGACTGAACCTCTCTTTCAGTGACTCACGGAGTCTTTAAATTTAAGCATTTTCTGCTACTGGATTTCCCTCATCATTATTTAATTAGTTCCCTCTGCAAATTAATATGAACATCACATCTCAACAAGGGATCACAAGGTCTCACAGGACACTGAATTATCCATGCCTAAGGATCTGATTGGCTATGCTCGCTTGTCTAGAGAGGCCAGATATTAAAATAGCTTATGCTTTTGCCTAAATTGCTTCTATAGCCTGCTTCCCCTTTTTACATCTTGAATTTGTTTTAAAGGAGGAAGGGGATGTGGGGGGAGAAGAGAAGCAACAGTCTAAGGATATTTTCTGAGGCTAACTCACCTCGGCACAGGAAGCTGTTGGTGCTTTGTCTGCCTCTCTCTCTCTTCCCCCCACACACAGCACGCTCATTGCTGAAAGAAGGACTGAGACTGTGCTCACAAAAGCAGGCTGAGTAAGAAATGGAAATTCATAGGCCATGATTAGCATCGGCTTGAAAACATCCATTGTTTGCTCACACTTCTGTGCCTGTGAATTTTAGCCAGATCACAGCAAGGATTTTATGAGTTACTTTGCAAGATGAAGCTCAAATAATGCTGATTTCAAAGAGGAAAGAACCTGATTATGATGCTGTATAAATCAAAGTCAATTCTATTTTTATGTTTTTTAAAAAATATAAAAAGATTCAGCTGAATGCACAGCCTCCTGACTGGCCTGTAGAAGAGGCAGTGATTTCCAGTAAGTAACAGATGATGTATTCTCCATTTTCGAAGCTAGTTCATTCCTAAACCACAAAGATTCATACCCGTCCTTCTTTGTGCGCATGTACCATGCTGGTTGGTTGTGTGGATGGATTAACTGTGACAAGCTGTGACATCAGCAAGAGCTGGGTGCTGCCTGGCTGTGTGATTTTGTAAGGCATCCTCCAATTGCTGCTGGGCTGACTCCTTTATGTTACAGGGTGAGTGAATTACTCGTAGTGTGAGCCAGCAGAGACTGAAGTCTTTGGCTTTGTGCTTCTGTGCAGAAGCTGTGCCACACTTGTAAAGCAAGCTGATTTTCTGTCGCCCCTTACACAAATGTTACAGCTGAGAAGCAAATGCAGAAAAATATTAAAGCTAATAAATGAACACAGAAGCATTAAAATATGCCAGTTCCTTAGTGTGAGTGCAGTAAGTTGTCTTTGGCCTTTGAAAAAGCCTCTTGAGTTAGCTTTTGGTCTGCAAAATGTGTGAAAAGCACAGGCTATGTTTTGCCTGGAGACCACCAGGGTGGAAGAATCAGTCTTCATTGGCCTGCAAAAAATCAAGTAGTCATGGTTATTTTGGGATCGGGGATTTCATGGACAGGAACTGATTTACTTTACCAATAGTCACCATAGAAAGCAAAAGCGAATGGAGCAAGAACAACATGGTAGAAGCAGCTGTAGTGTGACTGTGTACACTATATTATTAGTTTCCACTCAACTGGAAAGGGGGCAGTGTGGGGGTGACAGTGTGTGTGTTTATCTCTTAAGGTCCGAGGTGACTGATGAGTGCATCCTTAAGGACCAAGAGGCACCTGTAGAATGTGGATGCCTTGTAACCAGTAGAATCTTTCCATGCATGTTAGGTGAACTACTGACCAATAGTGTACTGGCATGTTATATGTAGGAGTAGATAAAAGTGAAGCTTTTACTAAAAATAAAGTCTTTTGTCTTCAGTGAGCCTTCTGATCACACTGCAGTCTGAGTGTCTCTGCCTCCTCGACCGCCACTAAGATAATCTACATTACCCCAAGAAAGGGTGACCCCCACAGGGAAGTGTTGTTTATTAATAACCTAGGAGCCTACTGACTTCTTAGTTATTTATTAATGATCTTGTAATTAAACTTGAAATATCAGACTAGTAGGGTTTTTGTTTGACATTGAGGAAACGTGGAGAGAGCTGCTGAGAATTCAGCCTCTGGAAAGGTGAATGCTAATAAGGGCTATTCTGCCCTGCATATACTCTGAGGTGTCATTTCCAAAGTGCTCACAGTCCCTTAGGGTGGTCCAGAGGTTTTCAAAGGACTCAGCAGAGCAAGCATATGTAGACAATTGGTGGGTTTGAAGCAAACAAGGTGTTTGTAACAGCCCGAGCTTTAAACGCTTTCATTTTGTTCCTCGTAGCTGCAAAAGTAACTAAATGAAACCAAGGAGGTGGGATCCTTTTGTACGAGGTATTTGGAGGGCAGTAAGTTGCCTCTTGAGAAAAAAACCTAAACCAACTTGCTGACATTTTCTGTCCAGAGGTTTTGACCTTCATCTTGTAGATGGTCTGCTCTAACCTTGTGTGCTTCCATGTCCATTCAAAGCCTGTTCCCCTCGCTAAAAAATGAGGTAGGTACTTCTGAAGACAGTTCTTTCCAGACAGCCTAGTAGCATAGATTATTGTTGTATGTTCCACAGCAATTATCGGTGTGGGAACATTTGGAAAATTTATTGTTGTTTGTTTCCAGTGATTGTCTTGAACACTGAGCTCCTCTCCAGGTTAAGCAGGCACTTGTGCCTCTTTTATGATGCCTAAAATGGCATCACAGATTCTAGAAAGAGTGTAAGCTCATCCTTAGGACACCATATCTACGGGTGCTCTTTATACAAGACACTTACTGCAAAAACTGTTTTCACTTAATTTCATCTTGAGATGGGGATACATATTTACACTTATCCGAACAACAGTGACTGTGTTCCCATTGGTCCACATCCTGGACCTGGACACCATGGACAAGAGAGCGTGGGTTTGCAGGAATCGCCTTACCAAGGTAGACAAAGATGGTCTGGTGCACAGCCAAGCATCCCTGTCAAGTGAATAGTGGTGTTTGTTGGGTCGAGCTGGCAAAATGCTGCCTGCCCAACGGAGAGAGAAAGGGTCCCCCCCTCCAGCCAAGGGAAAAGGAGGGAGGAGCAAAACCCCAGAACCTGAAGCAGCAAGCTTCTTATATAATACAAAAGAAAGACAATTAAAACCAGAATATAATACATATATATACAAATGTGAGAAAAGAAAACCAAACTAACAACAATAACTACTGAGTCACCCAACCAAATAATACAGATTCCAAACACCCAAACCCTACAAAACCTCCCAAAAACTCTTCCAGAGAAAACTTCCAGCAAGAAAAATTAACAAGAAAATGTTCACCTCCCTTGATAACACAGTGGGGATGGCGGCAAGGCCTAATCTCGGTAGAAACAGGACAGTGCGTCCTCACTGGCCTGAGGCAAAGACCAAAAGAGACAGAAGCTCCACCTCCCTCTCTTTTTGTACTTCTTGATGCTTCTTGATGATGTCAGATGATATGAAATACCTCTTTAGTTGTTTAAGTCAGGTGATGCTTGTCCCTTCTAATCTGTGTCACATCCTTTGGGCCTGCTGAATTGAGGCCTAGCTAAGGCCTAGCTGAAACTAAAACCAAAACTACCACAGGTGTGTAAGATAATCATTATCTCAGCAGACACCATGGCAGGGTAGTATTTTAGACTGCACTTTCACTACTTTAAGATTGTAACTCAGAAAACCTTCCATGGGGCACAGGGTCTTTTTCAGGTGGCTCCCTCATGGAGTCCACTTACCAAGTCTGACATTGCCCGACAGTCTTCTGAAAAATTTCACCTACTCTGCAGGTGTCAGTTGCACCTCTCCTCTGCCAACACCTTCTGCCAGTTTTCTGTCTCTATTTCTTGACTACATTTGCAACTGTGCAGGTGATTCTTCCAAGCAGAAGTTCCCAATGAGGATGCAGGCAGGCCCTGCTGCCGTGAGAGTGCTGTCACCCGGCCGCTATGGCCAGTCTACCAGAAGAGAGGCTGCTCTCAGGCACTGATGAAATCAAGCCAGATTATGTCAGCTTTTGCTGTGCATGGTGACTGTGTTCTCCAGAAATGGTAATGGCAGACCACACCAGCTGAGGGAGAATGTGAGGATTGAGAAAGGTTCTACTCCAGTATATAGGTCTTTCCTGACCATCTCAGTCCTAAACCCTCTTCAACAGAATAGCTCTGTTGATGGTTACCGTACGTATTACCTTTGAGTTCCTAAATGGGGTGTGACCTCCTGACAGGAGTTGGCCACAAGGCTTTGATCCCATGAAATTTTGTTCAGTACATTGTAGTAGAAGTTGATAAAGTTAGCCTGACGGGTTATCAGAGATCCAGTTGACTGAAGATCATCTGGAATGGAAACGTTCCCTGCCTGTGTTTTTCTTGCTCTCCTCTCTGTAGATAAGATATTTAGTCCAACGTCTGTGTGTGCACTTGTTTTCCAGGGCATGCAACTATATTCCTGGACAGGATCAACCCAGGGCAGAAGAGCAGCAGCAGATTCTGAGCACAGGAGGGAAACTATAGCTGTAGGCTGAGAAGTAGTATGTGCAGCTGTGCTAACTGGGGCAGATGCAGAGTGATGCAGAGTGTTGACAGCTAAAGCTAGCTTGCCCCTGTCCTCCCAAGAGATTAACTTTGTGAATGGGAGTAGGCTGAAAGTGGCATGGAAAGTGGCACAACGTGATGATTATTTTACAACACTTTGGCATAGCAACCTATGCACCTGAAAAGAATTCCCCTCCATACTGCAAAAACCGTACTGCAGTAATAGGAGGCAGTAAAAAGCTGTTAACATGGGCCTGTAGCTTTTGATTCAGCTTTGCCCTGAAAGTAAACCTTTCCAAGGAAGAGAGAACACAAGATTTTGTGACAATCAGTGGACACCCCTCTGTACTCATCATTGTTCTTCATGTTCACAGCATGGTTGTTGCTCCCAGGAGGCAGCACATAGAAAGGGGTCTGGAACTGAGACCATCATAAGGATTGGCAAGACACGTCACCAGCTGGCCAAAGTCTGAAGTATAGCAGCCTTATGGTGCTTACAAGGGCATTGTTGCCAGAATGCCAGTAAATCCGGTTTAGTGTAATTGTTTGTAATGACTGATGATGAAGGTCTGTCTGTTAAGTCCCCCAGAAAAATCCCAGATGAGAAACAGTTGAAAGCCAGGCACAGACAGGACAGTGATTGCTGCTTGACATCCAAAAGACCCAACAGTAAAAACAATCCCAGTCTGACAAGCACTCAAACAAAGTGAGAAGTACATAACCTTCTGCGTGTTTGTAAATGAAGATGTTGGTGTCTAGAAGCCGTAACTTCAGGACAGAGAAGCTGGAAATGGAGCAGGCAAAAAAGGAATGCAAAATCACATGAGCTTGCAACTAAGGACCCAGTCATTGGTATATGATGCTGCACCAGCAAGTTAGAGAATCACAGAAGCACAGAATATGCTGAGTTGGAAGGGACTCACAAAGATCGTCAAGTCCAACACTTAGCCCTGCACAGGACACCATTTAAACAACTTGGCATTAGTGCACTCATCCTCGTTCAGAGATTTACCTTGTGACATGCCTCTAACAGTTTTGATCTGCTTTTCAGTATTCTAAAATTATCTTCAGAGCACTCCTGGTAACAGCCTGACAGTTGAGCAAATTTCCCCTGTGCAGAATGTTTGTAAAAAGTACCGGCTGCTGTGCTAAAAGGGCAACAGTCAGCATGGCTTCCAGTCATGTATGGCAGGCAACCATGCAGCCCAAATTCTAGCAATACTGTGTATGTTATAAGAAAACCATCCATCTTACCTCAGAAATGTTATGTGGGTAGGGATAAGATCAAAATCTGAGCAAGCATCAGTCCTATCAGTCAAGTTTTTTAAATGAGAGCATACTGCCTCTAGTGCATTTGCAAAGAAAAAGAAATTCTTACAAAATGACAGATCAGCCAAAGGACATAAGAATTGCCTCTATACCTACAAACATAACACAAGATCTCATGTACTGTGACCTCAGTCATGGCTGGGAATGGCATTCAGTTTTAAATGTTTTACTTAATTGATAGAGTATTAAAAATACAGATGTGCTGGGATCTTAAGTGTACATGTATCAGATAGAAAGTTTTATTTATCCGTATATTTTCATAGTACTGTGTAAACCTTAGGCTGGAGTCAGGAAGACCCTAGTTCCTTTGCTGTTATCTAAATGGTGTTATTAAGTTTTTACAAGACAATGTAGTTAATCATTGTTACACACACTGACTGTAAGTGTGCATGTAAGCAAATATTTCAATAGAACACAGGGTACAACTGGAAATAGTTAATGGATCTGGGGGAGCATAACTAGCTTTTGCAACAAAATATTCATCTTTGAACTTTGAAATGGGACTGTCAGGACTTTTTTTTTAAGCATGTATCTAAGAAAAAAAAACCCAAGCAAGTTCCAAATGGCCATTCTTTAGTTCAACAATGACTTCTAAAATACTTTTATGGATATGAAAGTAAATAAATATCTTTGTGCTATTTGCTTCTTCTACAGCTGCACCATTTGATTTTGGCAGGTACTGTAAGCCCATCAGTGGCTGCATACATGACAATTTCTATCTTGACCATTTCTATCATGCTTTGAAAGACAAAAACCTGCTTTAGGTCTTTGGTTAAAAGAGTGCTGGGACTAGGATTGTGTGCTTTGATACAGGATATGTGGAACTTCTACAGTGGAAATGGCTTCTGTTACATTAGTTTTCCTGTCCTGTTTTCCTCTTCTCATGGTCAGAGATCTGTCCTCTTCAGATGGCAGAGTTCCCTTTTTTATTCACTAAGCAATTCTGTTAGCCCTTCTTAATTCTCTCGGAATCTCGGATTGCTATCACAGTTTCTTCACTGAAACATTTCCTTGGCAAGAAAGGACAGAGTCAAAGTGCCTCAGTCAAAAAAAGCCTCAGTCAAAGAGGCTTAGAAATGCATGGGAAGGCACAGAAAGGAACAAGTTGTGAATCTCAGCACAGAGCAGAGCCCAGCACTGATTTAAGAGACCTGTTAATCAGCCAGTTCTCACATCTAATCCTCATCAGTTACAAGAAGTCAGTGGTTTTCTCTCCCCATTCCATCATATCTTGGGCTTTGCATCTGCAGTTCGCTTGTACAGCTTTCCACCCAAGCAGGGGAAAGAGCAGGCAAGACTGCAGGAAAACTGGTCAGGCTGCACTGTACCAGAAGGATTGGGTGTAGTGCTTTGTCATGGCCACAGAAATCAGCTTTGAGAGGTGTTGCCAAGACCCTGGTCAGTGTTGCTGTGTGACCAGGGCTGCACTTATGTCAAGGGTGCTTACAGAACCTTTGGCCAGGGCATACTAAGCTCAGAATTTGGGCACCAGGCCAAGGCTGTGGCTTGGGCCAAATGGCAGTAAGTCACTCTAGCAGCATATTGTCAACAGAAGTTCATTGTTAATTCCTGTTTGGCACTTCATACTGGTGACAATTCTCTGTCCCTTTCAGATTTCAGTTAAGTCAGACCACAAGTTCAGAGGTTATGGGAAACTGACCCACATGGTACCTTGTATTTTACTGGATACCAGGCAAGAAAAATCTTTCAGGAATTTAAAAGAAATCTTCAGATCTATCAAGATAAGTTACAAATGCCAATTTTCATCCCCCTGGTGAAAGAAATCCAGTGTTCCCATGCCAGTGCATGTCCAAATTTTACTACCTGTGCTCTTGCTTCCTGACACATTTGGATTGATCATGGGGCTGCTCCTAAGTCTTTGAATGCATTCATTTGATTGCAGAATGAGATCCAGGGAGCACAGGAGAATAAGCAAATGCTTACAATAAAATAAAAATTACAAACCTTGTGTGCATAAATTCAGCATTCTTTGAAAGATACAAAGTTATTTTTCAGCTCAAGAGGTGTCACTAAGAAAGATGTATCATGTACAATAATTAAGGGAACATTAAGAAAGGCTGCATATGGGAAAAGCCTGGCATTAGGTAATCAAATGGAAACTGCAAAAACAGCTTAACCAAAACAAATCTAGGTAAAGAGTTAGCAATCATAATATTCTGTTAAAAATATCAAAATTCAACAAGCAGGTTCATTATGTTGCCTCTGTTGCTGCTGCTGGAATATAAAAAGACCATGGATTGACCTTAGAGGAAGGAAGTGTGTGTACAATTCCAAGAACCCTAGATACATACCAATTTTGAGAAGAAAGCCATTGAACCTGTTATCTACTACCAAGTGCTACCTTTGCTATAACATTTACATTTGCAATTTTTATTGCCTGTATTCAGAGTGACGAATGGCAAACTTCAGTACAATTTTACTGCCTTGGATAACCTTATGGACCGCCTGTGGGAAAATAAGCTAATTCCAGGTAAGTGCATCTCCCTGCCTTCACAGCTTGGTATATCTGTTTGCACATGCTGTAGAACTGTTAGAAAATTCTTAGAGAGATTTTCCAAAGCTGGTTTTGATAAATATTCATTATTTGCCTACTTGCCTTTACCACATGTCCAAATGTAAACAGTGTGAGCAAAGCAGTATTACAGCAAATAAAGCAACACAGATGGTTTCACATTGCTTTTGAAGGCAGTTTCAGGTGTATGAATTTGCAAATGAGATCTCTTGAAGAGAAGAAAACTTTGTACCCATTGACATGTACCTAAAAGGGCCAGAGAAGCAGATACGCAAAGTATAACCTCCCATGAATTTCTGCAAGTTTTCTCTGAGCCCTGCATTTATATTGGCAGATTTTAGTATTGAGTACTATAGTCACTGACAAATAGCAAATGTGATCAACCTCAAATCTGAAATATTTCTGGTGGTAACATGAAAAGCAGGAAAGAAAGCCCATCTGATGCTTCTTTATTAGTAAGTTTGCTTCAGATAATGTGATAACGCCTTCATTAATCAAAATGAGATAGCATTCACAGAAAAAGGAGGCCAATTCCATATGTCTTTTTTAGGATTTGAATTGATGGGGAATCCAACAGGCTGTTCGTTAGATTTTGAAGATAAAGAACAGGTAGTAAAATGGAGAAACTTAATTGCAGTTCTGGCCAGCAGATACATAGGTAAGTTAAAAAATGAAAAAAAAAGCTTGATCTTTTTCTGTTTTCATTCTTTCTAGCTACTTCAGAAAGTTCTCGGTGTGTTGTGATCAGTTGCAAGACTCTGGATTTCAGCATAGAACTGGGAAATAAAAAGCCAGACCAGACCATGGGATAGTAGCCCCATTTTTTCTGATCCATGACCAACATCCAGACTGAATAGTGTGTTTTTGGTAGCATGTTTGGCCTGCCTCTTAACGACTGACTTTTAACTTAATTTACGTTGTTGTGGTTGTAAACCGCTGGCTTGCACTAGGACACAATAACCTGAATGCTTCCCACATGCCAGCTTCAAATATTTCTAATGAGACAGAAGTCTCAACCTCAGTTAAGGGTAGATGAATGTCCTAGGCACAGGTCTGGAATTCATCCCCTCCCAACTTTCATCGTTTTCAGATATTGCTGTATTTCATCAAAAATGAGGGATAATTTTGAAAAAACCGAATCACATTTCCCTTGTTAAAAGTAATGAGGGAAATCGTGTAATTGTAGTTCTGGGTGCTACATCTCACCGGCAGCCCTAATTGATAAGATTGTCAGGATCAGTGGTAGTATTGTCTGAATATATCGTTCACTGATAAACAAGATCTTTCCTGCAGATAGGTATGGATTGGAGCATGTTGCTAAATGGAATTTTGAAACATGGAATGAACCAGACCACCACGACTTTGACAATGTGTCTATGACAGTGAAAGGTGAGCATGTTTTGAAGCACTTACTTTGTGGTAAAGTTAGACAGGTATGTGGGGTGAGTGAAGGAGGGACAGAGAGATAGGATATATACTGCAAAGAAGGCAGACAGGAGTGATAAGGATTGTGTCAGGTACACCTAGTCTTTTTTCTAAGGCTGTGTTACTGACTACACTTTATTCCCTGCTTGGAAATAAATATATATACCGGGAAAATGAAATAGCAGAAGATGCATTAATTATAATTAAGTTCGTTAGTTAGTTGTAAGGTACTGTTATTGGGAGTGAGGAGTTGAAGGATGGAGTGGAGGAAAACTCTCCATTGACAGTTGCAGGGTTTAGGAACTGTCCATACAAGACCTTTGGAAGAATTTTGTGAATGCAGCTGGAGTTTTGATGTCTTCTTTTGTTGTCAGTGCATAGGAAAGGATAGCCACAGTTTTTGAGGTCTTCCCAGTAAATCAAATTATCTCTTTGTAGTTTTAGATCTAGTTTTTGGTTTGAGTTACCATCTTTGATATATACATCTACTTGGACCTCAGGGTTTCTCAACTATTATGATGCTTGCTCAGAAGGATTAAGAGCAGCCAGTCCTTTGCTGAAATTTGGAGGGCCAGGGGATTCTTTCCACCCCTTACCCAAGTCACCCATATGCTGGAGTCTTCTGTGTCATTGCTCCAATGGGACCAACTTCTTCACAGGGGAGGCTGGTGTAAGGCTGGACTACATTTCTCTCCATAAGAAGGTCAGTCCAAGATTTCAGTTTGAAGTCAATTTTTCAATCAAAGTTGCATTTTATTCTGTTTTATGAAGTTATGATGAGTGTCCAGCCTATGTCAGGAAGCACACCTTACCTACTCGTACAAAATTTTCAAGATGTTGAGTTACAAGACTGCACTCAAAGCAAATCTGCCTTTGTCTACTGCCCAGGGGGAAGTGACTTCTCTACTTCTTTTCCATTTTATACTCTGGAAGGAGGTCATGCAAACAGCACATGCTGTAGTGAATGTGGTAAAATTACTAATATTGTCTGGTGTACAGCTCCTCAGGGACTCAGGAACACATTTTCAGAATATATTTATGTCTGTATGTTTACTACTGTTTGCTCGTTTTCACTAAACAGTTATGAAATATTGTTGCAGGGAGGTGGGAGTTCTCTCAACATCTTGCAACAAGAAGTAGAAGCAGTTCAACAAATTCAGAAGCTGTTTCCAAATTTTTCTTCTGTTGCAATATATAATGATGAAGCAGATCCAATGGTTGGATGGTCCATTCCGCAACTCTGGCGAGCAGATGTGACATATGCAGCTATGGTTGTAAAGGTATCAGTTCATTGGCAGTCTTGTCACAGTAAAGTCTCCTGATGTGTTAATGCAGTAGCTAAAGAAGACTTAACAGTTAATTTTTAAGCAGTTACTCAAACTACGAGATCCTAAAAGAGGAGAATTTCTTATTGATACAGTTGAGGTTTCCCTGAATAGTTTGTTTTTAGTAGCTTGATTTAGTTTGTATGTTTTCTTCATCTTTCCTGAAAAAAAAACCCAACAAAACAACCCAAAACCAAACTGGGAACCAGTCAGAGGAGTGCTAGAGAGAGAACTGCGTTAGAGAACTGAGTTGGACAACGTGTGAGGTACTGTGCACAGTTGCCCAGTTAGATCCACCTGGTAAGACTACACCCACATACTGTTTCCATGATCTAATACCGCTGCTCTGATCTCACTACTGCTAGTTGTCACCTCACATGTGAGACATTATTTCCCACTTCATAAGTTTATCTCATCAAGAGACAACAGGTGTAAGTAAAAAGTCCCTTAAGTTCTCAGCGTAAGCCCATTCTCTAGTTTTGGATAATGACTGTGCACATAGGTCTTAATTACTGCTAGTAATTACTGATGTTGATCAGAAAAGCAGAAGGAGAAGAGAACACTCAACATGCCTGCCTCTGCAATATTTGTATCCTGGCCAGAAGAAGCTCAGCTCTTCCCCTGCATAGCAATAGTTTCCTCTGCATGCTTGGTGCTTTGTGAGCCACTACTTTATACAGCATATGGGATCCAAGTACTTCTGTGCAAAGTAATAATTCCCAAACACAGGAGCACATATATCACCCAGAAAAAAGATATGTCCTATCAACTGCTCCCATGGAGACAGAGGCTTCTGGTTCCTTTAGGCTGCATACACAAGCCATCTTCTTCAAGGCAACAAGTTACCGACTGCATTGCAGAGAGTTTGCGAGAACAACTGTTTATAGTGACATGGTGATTTGAAGGGCGAAAAACAGACACATCCAATGGAAAGTTAACACTTGGGTAGAATCTGAAGCCCTGTGTTCCTTCATGGACACAATTGTGAGACTGTTCAGTTGTCGAACTTCTGAAGTTCTGTTTGATTCCAATACCCAGGCACAATCTGATAAACAGAGAGCTTGGGAATACTGACATTTTGCAAGAAAGCAGGACAGGAACCAGTGAAATACCATGAGAATTAATTCCAAGTTAGTTCCAAGTGGGAGAAATGACTCATTGAGAAACCAATTCCAGCTCCCAGATGCGGGTATAGTGAGTACCAACTAATTCCAGATTTGGAAAACCATTTAGATTTAATTCAGATAATTAAGGTAAATGCAGGTTATTAAGTAAATACTCAAGACAGAGGAGCATCATTTGTAGTGCAGTAGACAAGGAAATATGTTAGTTATTTATGCAGAGTACTAGTAATAGTTATTTCAGACACTTCTTACCAGCAAAATTATGTAGACACTTCAAATGTTATAGTGATTAATATATCATCTAAAGTATAGTTTCTCCAAGAGCTGTGATGAACAATTTTGTTCTTCAAACTTTCTAAAAGGCAAAGTTGCAGTTCTTTTCAGTACGCTGTAAAGATTTTAAAAAAATGCAGACACTGTGTGTTGGATTTTCTCCAGCGTGAAGGTTCATTTTCTTTCTGACTTTGCAGGTAATCATCCAGCACCAAAACCTGCTCATTTCCAAATCCAACAACACCATCAACTACACATTGCTGAGTAATGACAATGCCTTCTTAAGCTACTACCCTCATTACTTCACACAGCGGACTCTGACAGCACGTTTTCAGATGAACAACACAAAGCCACCTCATGTCCAGATGGTGCGGAAACCAGTGCTGACTGTCATGGGCTTGCTTGCACTGCAAGGTATAGTAACCCCTGATTAAAAAGCACATCCTACCCAAAAGCTTCCTGCCCAAGAGAGATTGTTCCAGCTATCTCACCATTCATAAAAACAGAATTTCTCCTACCCTCTGATAACCAGCTGTGCTAAGAAAATGAAACTTCATTTCCTCAGAGAAATTAATAGCGCAGAAAATTTCCTGACAGTCCGTTATCCATCTGATTGAACTTAGTGCTGTGTTTCTACTCTCTATGTGCCAACCACTACTTTTTTGTTGACTGATACTTGCCTCTTGTAATGCAAGGGATACATCCCATCAGGCTGCAAATGACTTTAAGAAATCG
Organism: Pithys albifrons albifrons; assembly: GCF_047495875.1. NCBI lineage: Eukaryota > Metazoa > Chordata > Aves > Passeriformes > Thamnophilidae > Pithys > Pithys albifrons. The sequence continues at coordinate 49,959,415 of NC_092497.1, forward strand.
CTACAGCTGGAAGACTCATGCAGCATACTAAAGGAAGTACCTAGTTCTCTGTCACATGTTTGCATGTTGCTAACTGAACTGATAAGCATAAGAACTGCTGTAATGTATGCATACTCTGCTGTTGACAAATAAACCTGAGTGGTAAAATAAGGTAGAACATAGCTCAACCTGTGCTGTGTGCTTTGACCCTTCCTGTATCAGAAGCTGATGGAGGACTGACTGACAGTGATGCTTACAGAGTTGTCACATTTTTTAAAGGAGAAAAGCAGATTTTTGGAGAAGTGAAGAGCAGTGGAGCTGAAAGCACTCAAAACAGCACAATTGGTGTACTGGCATCTGTGCACACCCCAAGTGAGATGCAGCCCTCAGACAGCTGGCAAGCTACTTTACTGATGTATTCAAGTGAGGATAACAGGACTTTATCCAACATCAGCACCATCAGAGTGAATGCCACCCACTTCCCCAGTCTTACAGGTAAACAAATATCAGCAGTTCACATAGCTGATCTTCAGGATAGAACATCTGCTGATACACTTCTGTTTAGCTGCCTTTCATTGCAAGAGTGACTTTCATTTTCTACCTTTCTCATCTTTTGGGCACTCCTAGATATTCTGAAGTACTATGGTGTTCTTCTAGGAAAAGTTCCTTGACACTGCCTTTAATGGCAGCTGCCAAATGCTACTTTTTGGAAAGCTGTTAATCTCAGTGCCCATGGCTGGATATTGCCACAGAACAATTCCCTTAATGAGATGACTCCAAGACAGCCAACATGACCATATGATCACACAGCTGATGAAGTTGCCCAACAAATATGTGCAGCAGCTGTGCGAAAAGAGGATTTCAATTCTGGTTATGGAAGTAATAGCTTGAAGTTTAAACTTGGCAAATGTAAACTGTAGACCTTTTAAGAGTGATTGCCATGGGATTTTCCAGTGGATGCCAGGCTCCAAAGTGCTGAAATCACTTTTGAGAAGGTAGACTTACACTCCTGTTAATTTGTTCTTGTTAATCTTTAAATCCAAGTAAAGAGTTTGTTCTCTTTCATTTGTGTTCCTAAAGACCTGGTCTATGTGACATATTACCTGGATAACAACCAAACCAATCCCTACCTGAAGTGGAAAAACCTAGGAAGCCCTGACTTTCCTTCTCCAGAACAGTTCCAGCAAATAAGGGGTGCTGAGGTATGACTGTGTTTTGACTTAAAGTGTTGTATGGGTGAGGTGCTTGTGGAAAAGACAAAAAATCAGTCCAGGCAGTCAGAATTCCCTTAGCCTAAAGTCAAGCACTTCTTATATACACACAAAAATGCTTGCAGTCATGCAGAGAAATTTAGTTGGTACACAACTGATGCCTTTGTGTTTATGTTATACAAGAGACTAACTGTAGATGACCAACTTCTTTGCCACTGGCCCGCCCATAAACTGAGGAGTCACAGTTGCTCCTGGGGAAGTTCCTCTTTCTCTCTGAAACTTCAGTGAGCTTTGAGACCCTTCTGTCTTCCAAAATAAGTCACATGACCCTGTGTATATCACAGAAGGGCCAAATTGCTGCATTAGAGTTGAAAAGAACCACCTCAATAATAAGAAAACAAACAGCTCCCTGAAATGTGAAGTTTCCTCTCGTTCTCACTAGTACTGAATGCACTGCAGAGGCAAATAAGGAGTAAGTCCTCTCTGAGAACTCCTCTCCTCCTTACAGATAAAAGCCATGTGGAGATTACTTACTGTGTGTGAGAATATGTAAGCAGCCTGTCACTTCAGCTCCCTCTCCTATGGTTTCCCTATGCATTCAGAAACACTGGTTAAAATAACGGAGGCCACATTTATGACCTTCAGGACCCACGGACAGTAGTCGCTTTCTAAATTTGGTATACAATATTATGTCTTCTCTTCCCAGTTACCATAAATGACTGTCACTAAGGAGCCATCAGCTCTTCTTTTAAAAGGGCAGCAGCAAGGTTTTAGGTGCTCTTCTCCCTTGGGTGAAACTTCATCCTCAGAGACCAGCTTTGTGTCTGTTGTAGCTAGCAACAGCTTTCTCTGCACACTGTGAAGAGACAGGGAGATGGTTTGTAAAGACCTCTAGCCTAAAAGGCATCCATGGGAGACTACTAAAAGTGACAGAGTGTGTCTAAAGGGCATTTGTGATCCACCAGTTTGTGAGATGGACAAACACTCTTGTTTCCTGAAGAGCTGGAAAACAGGTGAGATAGAAAAGTTTCCAAGCCTGCAGAACTTCAGTGGCTGCAAGCCATTTAGCAACACCAACTCTGTTGGAAATTTGAAGTCCCAAAGTAAATACACAGGCACTTTACACTGATTTAACAGTTGGCATTTAGGTGCTACAATGAAAGATGGTTCACAACACTACTCTTTGGCTCCACAGGACCCACTGACAACAGGCCCATTCCCATTTCCTGAAGGTGGCATCCTGACACTGAAGCAGGACTTACCCATTCCCTCAGTCTTTCTTGTCCACATTTGTGCAAGACCCAGATCTGCTCCAGGTCAAGTATGTGTTGTATTCTCCTGTCAGACTCACCAAAAGAGAAAATTCTTCCTGCTTTACATCCTACTAGGGCAAGTCAGACTAACATTTGAGTCAACTATTTGTTAAAAGACCATTCTTCTTTCCTTTGATGAGAAGGTTCTCCAAGGTATAATTCAAGATAAAGCATTACACAGCAAGTGATAGGAGCCATCACTGAGACAAATGGAAGTTTATCCATGGTGGGAAAATAATAATGCAGAACTAAAAAGTGCAGTATCATTTTAAAAATAACAAGATATGCTACCAGCCTTGACAGCAGCTCTACAGTTAATAATTGATAATTAAAGATAAAATGGAATTGTGACTGTCATAATTAGACATCTGTATCTGTTCATTCAGTTCCACACATGTTCATGATGGTGCCTAGAGCCTCTGAGCATCCTCTGCAAGGTTGATGGGTGGGAGACATAGGCTACAAAGCCACAGAGCCAGAAATTTTGTTTTTTCACCTGATCTAAATGGAAAAAAATCAAAGCAAATTATTAGTAAGGAAGAATGAACACAGAAATCTGAACTGGCTGACTGGTTTGTACAGGTTTTCTTACAAGTGTGTATGTTTTTTGACAGGTAACTGGTGTTCGTTTGATCCCTCTCACAAAGGGGCAGGTCACTGTGCTGTGGGATGATGACTCTGTAAATTCAAAGTAAGTAGCTTTTAAAATAGAATAGTTACAAATGAGTTGCTGACCCATTACTGCCTAAATTGTTGCCAGTCATACCAAGTGAAACAAGTTCACAATTTAATGAATAATTGCTCCTTGAGGGATGTTACAGTGCATTTATCTGACAAAATTAACCGTAGGACCTACATGCACTAACTGTGGAGAGCAACCCTGACTAATTTGCTGCCTAGCCAAAGGAATCTTCCTGTTGCTCACAAGCATTCAATGGCATTCTGAGGGACTTGCCTTCAGCATAGCAGACAGGAAGATCCATGGTAAAAATTACATTATTGGCAGATGCCTAGCTGGGATCTTGCACGTCTCCGTAAGGGATATGAACTGGAAGAGAAGTCCTCCAGTTCCTTGCTTCAGCAAGCTATACTGGACTGGGAACTCTCTGTAGGTGAACTGTCAGAGGTGATCCAGTGTATCACTGGACTGCCTCAGGAAGCACTGACTTAGCTCCTTTTCAAGCCTGTCTTCCTAGACTCTGCAGCCTTGATAACCATTGTTTGGGAGTAAAAGATGCTGCACATACCCAGTGGAGTGAGTCAGCCTGGGTGTTCTTCTGTGGGCTGTTGGAGCCCTGGTTATTTGTAATACTGACATTTCATGCCATCCTGCATTTGGTAGGAATTAATCAACTGACTATTTGCTGGTTTTGTCCTTCTTCTTGAAATGGCCCCAAGACTAGTATTTGATTGCTCAACACAGTATCAGTTGTATTTACTGAGCTGTTCGATTTTCTTTCTAAGGTGTATAAAGACATATGAAGTGGAATTCTCATCAGATGGAAAAGCATACCGGCGGATTAATGCCAAAAACACAATATTCACTCTCTTTGTCTACAGTCCAGGTATGGCAAGAATATGCATATTAGGTTATCTGTCATATTGATATTGCCACTCATGTATGTGTGAAGCATTGTTTAGTAACTACTGAAGGTACGTAACTGTCTGGTAACATACACTTACAACACAAGTAAGAGCACATCGCTTTGCTTAGGACCACATTCTCAGTGAGAGCTTTATTCTCAAGGACAAACACCTATTGACAAATAGTCATGAGGACATTATTAGTAGTACTGCCCTGGATAAATTCCTTGTTAGAGAAGACGAAGTCACCCAGCTGCAGGCCTGGGAAGGCCCCTGAAAGGCTAAGCAGCCCCTTTTGTAGCAGATGTTGAAACATGCAAAAATGACAATAAAAAAAAGTAGCTCCACATGACCACATCTTGGTGTTGTGCTTTTGAGAGTAAGACTCACAGCAAGGCAAGTCTGAGGTTCAGTCCCACAGGTACTGGCCTTTGCCTTTGCCAAAATCTGTACAGTGCTCTTGGAGTAGGGCAGTAGGAACAAACTGCCTTGGTAACACTTGTGTACTTCTGAGCCTTGAGACCTTAGACTGCCTAAGGATATAGCATCAACACACAAATAAGGGAGAGGTCACGCCCACCTCCCCATGGAGGGTGGTTTGTCTTGCATTTACTGTGTTCTAATCTGCTGCAGTGGAAGGTGACTATTCTGCTTTCATGGTCACAGGTTTCTTTTATGTCTTGGCAATCTTAAGCTATTGAGATGCTCCACTGTAAGAACAGAAGAGATCATCCTGTAAGAAAGTTTGTCTGACTGTCTGAACACCAAGACAAGGAGTCTCACCTTTCTTTGCTGTTTCCTAGAGCTTTCTTCTTAGCCCTGACAAGCCGCTTAAGTTGTAAAAGTTTCACATTAGAGGGCAGTGAATTTCATCTTTGTCAAGGCAAAGCTTGTGCCAGAATATGTGGTTATTTCTCCTCAAGTCCAGCCAACATGCAATAGGAGTCTACCCAGATGAAACACTCAAGTGAAAGAAAATAGTGTTGTTTTATTTGGATATTTTTTGTTGTCTTGTGTTTTTTAAACGAATGTGATCTAGTCTGCACATGACTGTCCAACAGGTAGTGATAATAAACACTGATGAGAGCTGTGTGTAACACAGACAGACCTCACCTCATAGTGATACTAATAAAGAGCAATTTAGAGATGTTTTTACCAGAAACACTAGCTCATCTTAGCCCAAAAAAATCTTAACATGAGCGGTGGCTGCATAATAAAGTTAAGAGCTATTATTGCAGTGTAAAGTCTACACAGGTAAGCAAAGACTGTAAATCATGGCTAAGACAAATCTCTGAAATAAGTATTCATTATTATACTATAATATAACATACCAATTTTAAGTTTGTTTCAAAAACAACGACAAAAAAAGAAAAGACTGTTCAAAAAAATCTCACATCTCATCAGCCTTTATTGCTAGGTACTTCCACTTCATCCATTACTTCTAGTATCCTTTTTCTTTTTGAAAAAAAACCTACTAAAGCACACATAAAAATGAAGTAAATAAACCCCAAATTGCTTGTGGGGTCAAAGACTCTACTAGGGAAAGCTGTATTCTTTGAACTGGATTAAGGATGAAAACCTGCAGAACCACAGAACATCAACTCACCTACCTTTAAAGTAAGTGTGCTTCCTGAGTTGAGCAGAGGGTTTTCAGTCAGTCTGCATGGTTCTTGTTCTGCTTCTTTGTTGAGCCGGTCCCCGGATAACCTGTTTGAAAGGCACAATTCAGGCAGAAAAGTAAGTCAGAAAAACAACAGAAATTACTAGTTCTGTGTTGCAGAAGATGTCGTAGTCTTCTTCCAAAGGGACTGCTGATAAAGCAGTCCTGTGGCTGTACTTGCAAATCCTTATGAGGAGAGAGGATGTCCTTGGTGCAACAAGATAAAAAATCAGTACTTCATCATGAGGAATTTATAATAATTTTTAGTTAGACACACATAGACACATTTACACAGAGTGCAGAACTGATTTCCCCAGTCCATTCCACAAACCTGCATTCTATAGAAGTAGTGCCTGCTTCACACCGTCCAGGTACCACAGATGTTGCATTTCACAGTGATATTGCTAACCTTTTCATTTGCAGAAAGCTCCGTCTCCGGCTTTTACAGAGTGCGTGCCATTGACTACTGGGGGAAGGCAGGCCTGTTCTCTGCTCCCATGGGGTATGTTGAAGCTTCCAAGTGACTCTGAAGAGTGGTGTCTGGCTTGGTGGCAGAGTGGTGTATGTTCCCTACAAATGACAACTCCCCAGAAAAATAAACTCCTCCCTGGATGAGGAGGGAGTATGGAAAGGACCTGATAAAGCAAATTAAGAATGCAAGTTAGAAGCAACTCCCCCTATTAACTCTTCACAGCACTGAAAAACATCATTATCAAACAGCTACAAGTGACAACCTAACTGGTAAGAGGCTGACATAGGAGTGGGATTCAGCTTGTTGACTAGGAATTATGGGAATAAATATTTATTATTCCCTCTTTTACACTGAGCTAAATGGCCAGGACAAGCAAAGATTTATAGAGGTCACAAAATGCAGCAGGAACTGGACCATTGTTTCACTGTGTGGGTTAGGATGGCAGCAGAGGCACAGGAGGACCTGTCTGAGAGTAAACTGCCTGCCTTATCTGCCGGGCTGTCTTGACATAATGGTTTGATGGAAAAGTCCACAGCAACCAAGCACATCCAAAGCATGAAGTGAAGGATGCCTTCTTCCCTGCTGGTTATTCAGAGAGGGTTATTTCAGGGCACTTGCCACATCTTCAGGTGTATGAAATTTTTCACTCTTTCACAGAGGGGTTTGCACCCAGCTCTCTCACCATTTTGTGACTGTTACTTGGATGCCAGAGCTACTTCCTGTAGGCAGCGGAAGGGGTAGCAGCTCATCCTGAAAAGGGAGGAAGGCACAGAAAGCCCTAGCTTTTAAACTTCCCTGCCTTTTCTGTTTTCTAGTTTTGCCCAATTTGCCTGTTTGCCTGATGGCCATCAGTGGCTGCCTCTTTGTGGTGGAGGCTCTAACCCTGAAAGTCCCTCTTCCACTCCACTGTTGTCACCTAGCCTGGCAATCCTGCAGCTCTCGTAGCTAAGGTCTCCCCTCAGCATGCATTGCCTCTCAGACTGTAAGTGACTGCTCAGTTTTCACTGGTCAGGAGAAAGCTGAAACCCCAGTTAGGGCCTCTTGTGTGTTCACAGTACAGGAGAGCACACTCTTGAATGCAATGGGGCTGCTGCTCACAACCCTTAGAAAATTAATTGAGAGCAGTTTGAGATCCTGTGCTTTGCAGAGCACATGCACGAGAGTGTCTTAGCCCTAGATCACAGGCTACGGAACACCACCGGCTGTGCCTGCAGCCCCCAAGCACTTTATGTAAACAACAAAGTTCCCTGAAATTACAGGGGTGTTTTTTTACTCTCCTCCTTTCACAACTGGCACAGTTTGAGCTGTGTCTTTAAAAGGCTTGTATAGAGAAGGATAATGCCAGTGAAAACAGCTGGAGTGTTTTCCATAAGAGGAGTGACTTTGTCACACAAACAAATCCCCTACTGCTCTCTTTGCTGACATCAGCCACCTCACCAGCATATCAACAAAGACTACATATTTGATGAAACATTCAGGTCTCAGGCAAAAAAAAAACCGCAAAAAAACAAATTTACACCATAGGAGAGAGCTGAATTACCTCAAATGCCCTCACTTTTACTATGGCACAGAAAAGAAGCATATACGAAAAATCAGTATATATGAGTTGTGGCCTTGTATCTCCTTACCTTCTGTTTACTCATTTGTGTGCTTATACTGAAAATTAGCCTTAAAAGATTCATTTTGTCACTGAATTCAGATGAAATCTTTCTTGACTCACCGAAGTGTGAATAAGGGGCACTTGTCACATCCTAATCCTAATTCTTTGTTGATAAGGCAGAACAGAAGAGAGCTATGGAGCCTACTGAAATGATAACCTTCTTAATTTCAGGAAAGTTACAGAGAAGTTCTACTTGGATGGAGATAGTAAAAATACGTTTTAAAGTTGTTGTAACTGCCCCTAAAGTGAAGAATCAGAACACACATTTAAATAAAATCTAGCAGTTAAGACATATTGTTTTGCTAGTATGAGGTGGAACAACAAAATTTATTTAGACAACTATTAAGTGTAAGGTCTTGTGAGATTTTGGTGTGTCTGATGCTGGGCAGGATACAGGAGCTTGAGAGGACAGTTTACCCTGTTAGGATGTCTGACTTGAGTAACCTGCTTTAAAATTTTCTCGTGCTGGCAGTCAGAATATATCAGTCTTTATCAAACAAAGGACTATGCACCAGCTAGAGGTGTTTGGAAAAAAAAAAGAAACACAGCTATTGTGAAGAGAACTGATTTTCTTATTCAGGGATGTAGAAGAAAATATATAGGTGTGCAAACCATGAAAAATAGAAGATTTCTTCTAAAAATCTTCTTGGCTGCTTTTGTATAAACTTACTTATTCCTTTAAGGAATGAACATGTATAAACAATTACAGAGAGAAAATAATTTGATATTGCCAGGCTTGAATGTATTTCAAAGTATAGAAGTTTTGGAATGCCGTCTTTTTTGTAATTTAATGTCTACAAAATCCCCCAGTATTTAATACTTGAAAGCTGAGTTTTCTGAAACCATCTGTTGCTGACTGTCTGATAGTGCTTCCAAAATTGCATGTTTAATTAATACCCACTGTTGCCAGGCAGTGATCAGCCCCCTATCACAGTTTGAGTTTTCAGAAGTGCCAGATGTTCATAGCACTAAATGTGAGTAGGAGGTGGTTCTGTAGTGTCAGAACCAAAGCAAGACTGCAGAGCAGTCAGGTATGACTCCTGCTGTCCCTAAATACAAATAATATCTTAACTACAACTGCAAGATGAGATTGTTTGCTTGCACTTCTAACAAAAGCTTCTGAGGCTATATAACAATTTTGCAACTATATAGCAATTTTGCAACTGAAAGAACCTTTCAGCTGTTTTATTTTGTCTTAATTGTGTACATGCTACCTTTGTTACTGTGTTTTATGCTACCCAATAAAACCAATTTTTACTCCTTCACATCAACTGTGTAAAAATACGATCTCATTATTTTGTTGTAGAAATTGCTTAGAACTCATGTGTCAACAACTAAATCTTGGGAATTAAAGACTGTTCTCAAGGATTGTGATGGTTTAACCTCAGCCAGCACCCAAGTACCACACAACTGCTCACTGCCACTACCAGCACAAGGTATAAAAGATACCTTGATTGGTGCATGTTCCAACGACGTGAAACTGAAGCATGAAAGGAACCTCTCCATAAAAATATTCAAGGCTTAAGTAGAAACCTAAGTGCATAGATTGCCTCAGTAACCACAGCCCAGGGAAAACTGGTAAAACTCAACATGGTATCATAGGGTGAGATCTTAGGAGTTGCAGTGCCCTTGCTGGGAGGAGGTTCACTGGTGTGTGAAGGACAATATCCTTGCAGGGTTTCTCCTGCTGTTGCACAGTCGTGGTCTTTCTGTCAGCACTAAAGGACTTTCTGAGGACAAAACAACAGTCCTTTTAATTCGTAAACATTTTTTTTCTTTTCAGTTGTTAGTGGAAAATTTGTACAGGACAAAGATTATGACTTGGGACCTATACACACTCTTAAAAAACAGGACTGCTTTTCATCAGCCAGCTCAAACAGCAGGCAGAAGGTTGTCTGCCTCTAGATATACCCTTAATGTTTCATGTTGAACTCAATGGCATTTCAAGAGAAATGTAAATCTTACCAGATGTCTGCCTGCCCTACCCTACCTCATCTTTCATATTTCCTGCAGTTATTGGAAAGAAATGGATATGAGCCAATGCTCATCTGTTTATTAACTCACCAGATTATACAGTGAGGGCCTGCTTGTGGTCCTGATGGGAATGTTGTTCCCCCAAGTACAAGTCAGATTCCTGGGGTGTGTGTAACTCCATGGTGTATATGCCCAGAATCACCACTATGTTCCTATGAGCCCAGAATCACCACTATGTTCTTATGAGCCTGGAGGCGTAAGCTTATGTGACTAGGGAGGGATTTCACTGCCTAACTCACCTGGACAGAATACACTGAGCGCCATAAGGATGCTAGAACTGTCTCCCATTACATGATCCTGCAAAAGCTGGCAGCCCATGGCCTGGACAGGGGCACTCTGTGCTGGGTTAGGAGCTGGCTGGAGGGTCGGGCCCAGAGTGTGCTGGTGAACAGAGCTGCATCCAGCTGGTGGCTGGTCACCAGTGGTGTTCCCCAGGGGTCAGTGTTGGGCCCAGCTTTGTTTAACATCTTTACTGATGATTTTTATGAGGGGATTGAGTCCATCATCAGCAAATTTGCTGATGACACCAAGCTGGGAGGGAGTGTAGACCTGCTGGAAGGCAGGAGAGCTCTGCAGAGGGATCTGGATAGACTTGAGAGATGGGCTGATTCCAGTGGGATGAAGTTCAACAAAGCCAAGTGCCAGGTCCTGCCCTTTGACCACAACAACCCCATGCAGCACTACAGGCTGGGCACAGTGGGTGGAGAGCAGCCAGGCAGAAAGGGACCTGGGGGTTTGGATTGACAGGAGATTGAGTATGAGCCAGCAGTGTGCCCAGGTGGCCAGGAAGGCCAATGGGATCCTATCCTGTATCAAAAATAGCGTGGCCAGCAGGACCAGGGCAGTGATCCTTCCCCTGTACTCTGTGTTGGTGAGGCCACACCTTGAGTATTGTGTTCAGTTCTGGGTCCCTAAGTTCAGGAAAGATATTGAGGTGCTGGAGCGGGTTTAGAGAAGAGCAACAAGGCTGGTGAAGGGACTTGAGCACAAGTCCTGTGAGAAGAGGCTGAAGGAGCTGAGGTTGTTTAGCCTGGAGAAGAGGAGTCTCAGGGGTGACCTCATCACTCTCATCATCATGGCTGGGTGAAGATTTGGGAAGGGCTCTCCCCACATGGGTGTGCCCTTCCAGCCTGCGCAGTGGGTTTTTTAGGTGAGGCAGAGCATGCACAGAACTGGCCCCACCCCTTGCTCTTATGGTTCATCAGCCAAAGCTGAGTGAGCTTGGACAGTGACAGTGAAGTCCTCAGGACTAGAACCTACAGCCCCTGGTATTCCTATGAGGTCTCCCATCCAAGTAATAACTGGTGTTGACCCTGCTGAGCTTCCGAGATCTCACGGGATTGAGTGTCAGATCTCAGGGTGGCATTTAACTGCCTACGACTACCTGAAAGGATGTTGTAGCCAGGTGAGGGTTGGTTTCTTCTCTCAGGCAACCAGCAGTAGAACAAGAAGGCACAGGCTTAAGCTCTGCCAGGGGAGGTTTAGGTTAGGTATCAAATAAATTCTTTCCAGAGAGAGTAATCAGGCATTGGAATGGCCTGCCCAGAGAGGTGGTGGATTCTGCATCCCTGAAGGTTTTTAAGTTGAGGCTGGATTTGGCACTCAGTGCCATGATCTAGTAATCACAGTGGTGTTGAATCAAGCGTTGGAGGTCTCTTCCAACCCAGTTCATTTTATGATTCTATTCTAACTCCTATATGCTCTGATCATGCAATTATTATAACCATAGATATTAGAAGTCCCACTTTTCTATGACTAGTACTGTTGGTCTGAATGTTTTATGTGCAAAAGCCAGGCTCCTTCAGCTACGAGTTAGTGTTGTCTAAGCAGTTGTGATCCAAGTCCTAAGTTCACAGATTCCAGCCCAGTATTTCCTCATGGGAGAGAAGTGCAAGTGGTGCACATTCAGTCAATGCACTGACCTTTAACTTAGTCCAGCGGAAAAGGCTGACACTTTTTCTACTCTAGTTTCTATCTATGTGAGCGTTTGTTAGCATTGTCTGCTACTGCTTCTCTGTTTCTGTACTGAGCAATATATGGTAGTTCACCATCTTGTTCCCTATGAGGGTAGCTTTCCCGAGACCTGAAGAACAAGGAACACCTTTATTTGAAGCTAGTTGAGACTCTTAGGAGTACTGTCTGGAAATCCTGGGAGAGACAAGCTTGATAGATTTGCCTGCATCCCTGGGATAATATCTCTGGTTTTCGAGAAGAGTCTTTGGTTACTGTGTTCCTTCCAACAGATGCAGAAGGTAATTATCAGTTACTATAGATGAAATTGTGCAAGCATCTTGCAGAAGCTGTAGAGCTCTGAAGGTCTTCATTTAACATCAGAATTGTGCCACACATCTTTTGAAAGCTCCAGGGGTAGGAGCTGTTCAGCTTGGTCTTACCTCCATGCTTGGTAAGCATAGCTTATAAAAATTTGTGTTGTTGACAAATTGCAGGGACTGGCAGAGTACTGGGGGCATGCTGGACTGGAAGATTTATTAATGGGAAATATTCAAAGTGAGTGTGATATTACTAAAAGTAGTGGGAAGCACATGTCAATAATAGTGGCTCGGGTTACCCTTTTTCTGCCTGGAGTTTTCAAGACACCATTCTCTTTGTTTATCTGTGAAATTCTTGGCCATACCTGTCTGTTCTATATCTTTCAGTTCTATACCTCTCAGATATTGAAAGATGGAAGGTGAAGGCAGTGTGGGGTAGATTACTGTTTATGCCATTAGAAATGCAAGTAACTGCTCATTTAACGTAATGTCCAGTGTTACTGAAAGGAACATCTGCTTTATTGCATTTGTGGTCCAGGGTCTAGCTTGAAATAATCAGTGCAAACTTCTGAGTATTCAGATGTACCAGAAGTAACTGTAAGGTATTACCAGGCAGCAAGGATCACAATGTCAGCCTTATCTCAAGTGTTGTTCCAGAGGGTTTTTTAGCTTCAGAATTGAGGTAGAAATGGTGGTAGAAGAGGTATGTTGTAAATGCCAGGGCCCTGCAGGCACTCACAAGCTTTTGCTGCTTTGTGGGGACCTCTGCCTACATCTTCTGCCCATAGTTCACAAACCTTGCTCAGCTCAGCCCAGGCCTATGTCCCCTTGGGAACCTTGCTGCAGGTAACTCTGCTTCAGACCTGCTCTCCTGTCCTGTTTGTGGCTGGACACTCCTCACTGGCATGTCTGTGCCTTGCTGCCCTTGCTTCCTAGCTGGACTTCTCAGTGAATCCCAAACCTGCCCTTTGACCTGTTTTTTTGTCTGATGATCACCATCCTTGCCCTGCTCCCCCTTCCTGTTGCTAGGGAGTGACACTGCCCCACCTGTGCTGGGAACACCCTTTGTTGCTGTCTCACTTCTCCCTGGTGGGCATCCTTGCTTCTGCTCCCAACCTGACAGCAGGTAATAAAAACCAGTCCCAAAGTTGTTTTTTTAAAAACATTTATTGATAAATGCTACATTATGTAATATTGTATTGCACACAGTTTACAGATCCCCCAATATTTTCATTTGTTTTTCAGGTCCTATGATGTTATTTTTTTATTAGCTGAGTGGCAACTTCAAGACCAAGAGGTCTGGTTTCTGTGCTTAAGGATAGGATCAGAAGTGTATTTTTAGCAGGCCCCTGCAAAGAAGAAAAAGTAAACTTTAGTCCTTTTAAGTAACTTTGCAAAGTGCTTTAACAGCCTTTTAGTCTTCAGTGAAGCTATAGCTACAACATTCCTAGAGTACTTCTGAATCACAGTACAAGATTAGAATGGGAAGTGCAAAAGATGTTTGCACTGCTCTGTGTCTATTGGCATAGACAATTGCTCTGTGTCTGTGTCGGGCAGCCTTTCCCAACTGGATGTGGGTTTTCAGTTTTCCTGAGCACCTAGCCACAAGCCTGCAAACTAGCTACAGGACATTGCTCTGCTACAGTGAGCAGTGCGGAGGGGTATGAGTCAGAGGTGCAGTCTTGGATGATGCGAGCACCTGCTTCATAGTGGAGGACTGACTGACACAAGGACATGCTGTTCAGAAGGTTTTAGCTGCTACTGCTTGTCCCACAATGTGGAACACATGTGTTACTGGCAGACTCCAGGCACAGCAGTGAGAAGGTGAAGGGTGTGGACACTCAACTGCCAACCAAGAGGAGCTTCTGCCTCCAGCATAGACCTAAAAAATTCTCTGCCTATCTCATGGACAGCATTTGAGCTAGATAAGCTTCCATACCTTCAGAAAAATGTTCTCAAAATAAGCTTTGGACATGATCTGTGTGCATGTATGTGACACAACTGCTGACTCCCACTACCAGCAGACACAGTCAGAAACACTGCTCAGAGCCCCTCATCCGTGCTATTCAGACCACCCAGGATGCAATTCATGCTCAAGCTAAGAAGAGTGAGGGTGCTTTTTCCTGAAGGCACCTTTTCCTTTCCTGAAGGGCACTGCATAGACCCATGGAAAGGTGCTGTTATCCAAATGGCCAAGAAAAGCATTTCCAAGTGCAGAAACACTGGGTTGTTACATCTGTTCCTGTCCTATCTAATAGAGTAAAAAACATGATCTTTTGGTAGTGTACCAGTTTCAACACACAGAATTCCTCTATGGGCAATCTCAATGCTGCAGAACCACCCTGCAACAGGCTCTTGCCCTTGCATGGACTTCCCTTTGTAGCTTTTTCTTATTAGATCTAACATTTAAAATAGGTTACTAAAAGAGTACAACTTAGTTTGCTGTGGTTCTGTCACATTAACACTCAGCGAGTTTGCTAATTAGCCCAAAGTACCTGACTGCAGCACGGGCTGGAACTGGCCAGACATGCAGATTTCTTCCTGCTTCTGGCGCACAATGCGCTGGATGGCTGGGGGCAGGCCACGGGGATTGCGGGAGAAGATCAGGGAATAGCCATCATCACAGGAGCCGTCTTCCTTCAGACTGCGGCAGGCATAGGTAATGGCATAGTTATCATAGTCAGTGTCAATCACCCAGTAGTTGTCCCCTGAAACATCAGAACACACGTTTGTCACAGTGGGCTAAACAGAGAGGAGGGGATCCTTCCACAGGGAAACACCTCGATTCAACAACGGCAGGGATAGCTTCCCAGAGGATCTAATCTTACCTCCTACGTCCAGTTTATCTCCACACCATGAAATGAAGAACTGGGACAAACACAGGGAATCCTTAGGTCATTTTGTTCCCCATGACGCTCAGTGCATTTTTGACCTTTGTTTCTTAGGCTAGAAGTACTAGGAGGACTAGGATTTTCTAGGTTTTCAATGACAAAAAAATTCTCTTTATCTTGCTTGCTCAAGTGTGGTAGGAGCAAGGACATACAGATTAAATTTAGGACATGCATATTAAATTTTGGGTATACAGATTACATTTCCTATTCAGGAAGCCTCAGCAAAACATGCCTCCTGTTTTCCAGCCTTGCTTAACTAAGTTTCTTTTGGTGTGGCTTGCTTCCAGCACTGAGTGTACTTCTTTTGAATGCATTGGCAGGCCAGATCCTTTCAACTTCCACAGCTGGAGTCCCACAGCTCTGGGACACTCAGACAAAAAGGATGGGATTTTGCAGTGTGCATAGTTGAGGTTCAGCATGAGCAGTTTCTTTCTGCAAAGGGGATTTCAGTTTACAGCTCCATTTCTTTGAGTCCAGCTGTGTCTGTCTCAGGAGAACAGCCTTGCTGCTGGGAGTGCAAATGTGGGTCCTCAAGTCTCCTCCTGTTTGCTATGAGGAGTACAAGGGTTATTGACCTCAGCATTTTATAATGCCCACAGTGGGGGCCAGGAACTATGTTTCCCTATGTTCAACACCTCAGTTGGCTGTACAAAATCTGTGTGTGTGGCCGAGTGTCTCTAAACTGCAATTCCTGGTAGTGTATATGGTGTATAAGTGGGGTCTCTGTGGGCTCTCAATCCTGCCCCTTCTGTGCAGGTAAAATGCACCACTTTGTACAGCATTCCCCTGAAAAAAGGATGCTCTGTCTCCACTTGTAGCAGTCTGAGCTGAACTGTTTCTCTTGCTCACGTTTTCAAACACACATTTGGGCAGTCGTAAGCAGTTGCCCCACATCAGAGGGCTGGAGAAGTTCACTTACCACCACTGGAAAGGTAGCTGGCCAGTCCCTGGTAGGTCATGTACATTTTTGCTGGAGTGGTTGGGTCAGGTACTGTATACTGGGCAGCCATGTCAGCACAGATCACCCAAAAACTGCAATGAGATCGGTGAGATTCAAGGTAAAAGCTGGCATCATGTGAGCTTCAAATGGGTGTCCCTCACTCAAGACTTGGGCATAACTGCCTCAGGCACGGGCATGGCCTTTCTTAATGCAAGGTCAGTGTTTGTCATTAAGTAATGCAGATCTGACATAAACACACATCCCCCCATCACTGACAGTGCATTGCTGCTGTCTAGTTACTAACACTGCTGTAGTATTATTCTGTGCCTGGGACAGCACCTTGGCCCTCCTTCAGTTCAGCAGGATTTTTACCACCCATTTTTGTACATGCAGACAGTCATCAAGCAAAACAATGAACATGATTTCTTGGCTCCCCTGCTAGCAGCCTGCAGAGTGAGCTGACCTGCATTTGGGCACATTTGGGGTCATTCACTGTGTCCCCAGGCAGAGGCAGGGAGTTGGCTCTCCTCTCTTTAATGCTTCCTAGCACTACTGGCACAGGGATGTGTATTACAAGGGCAGTAATAATTACAGCCCCTCTATTAAACTAGTGAAAAGCCATCACACAACCTTTGAAAACCCTGTAGGTGCCCATTTCTTCCAATGCACTATTCTGGCTGGTATCTGTTTGCTTTGAGTAGTAACCACGGTTTAGCTTAGTTTGTCAAGCATTGCCTGGGTTTGTGAAACCACAGAAAAATCTTCATTCTCTTTCTTGGTCAGGCTGTGCTTCCCCTTTATTCTACCTTTGCAGGAATAAAATTCCCAGCAGCCTTGAGACCCCCTGCTTGGTTTCTGGAGTCCTTTCAGGAATATTCCCACTTCCACTGTGTGGCCTGCCTGCAAAGCTTCATTTGCCTCTTCCCAAAATCTCCTGAAGTGTTGTGCTATTAGGAATTCTGAGGTTCGTAGTCACCTGCTAGTGCTATCCTACTGGAAGCCCCAGATTTTCTTTTCTGCACTCAGAAAGCTATTTAATCCCTTTACATGCTGTAATTCCTTGTAGTAATCATGACCAACAGGCAAAACTCTTAAGCCTCTTGCCATCTGTTCGCTCGGGCATTGTAATGGCATCTCAAGGTTAACCACATATTTTCCTCAGAAATCTGTCCAACACTGTGCTGAGAGGTCTGTGAAAGTAATGATCACTTGCACTCCTCTATTTCCCCTGAGCCACTCAGGGAAACGAGAGCTGTCCTGCCCTTGCAGCCCTACAGCCTTAACTAGCTCACTCCCTTGTTGCAATACATTTGCTTAACCACTCCATCATGCAAGATTTGTATTAATTGTTGACTTTATGAAGTAATTTAGTGATGGATCCCAAACCTGAGCCAAGATGAGAACTAACCCAGGACTCAAAAGTGTCTAACCTCTAGCTTCTAATATCATACATTGCCTAGGCTTCTCTATTTGCTGAAGAAAACCCAGTTATGTTCTGTGCTCAGGATAGATCGCCATCACATCACCATGTCCCCCTCAACCAGTACCTCTTGGCAGCAGTAAGAGCTGAAAGTCAAGAGAGCTCACCCAAAAAGCTTCACTCGGCCTTTGGAAGATGCTGTCATTGTGCCGTCTTCCTCCACGGTGTATTCAGCAGAGATGTTGTCCTGGAGGAAAAGGCCTTCTGGATCCTTCTTGGCCAGGGCATACCATTTCCCTGCATACTAACATGAAAGTATATTAATATCTGAATTAATCACCATGCCCAGATCAGTACAAAATCAATTTTGTGATCATCGTGCCTTTCTAACTCTGTGTTGTCTGGACAGTGGAGAAAGTCTGAGTTTGGATGGGTATGCAGCACACAGGTCTTGTAGCACTCTCTGATGAACCCTTGCCTCTGTGCCAAAAGGAGTAGGTTTAGCAGCTCTGCAATGCTGTGTGCATGTACTAGTTGTCAAGTGAGACATTCCTGTCACAATGCCCCACACTGAAAGTTTCTCCCATCCTAAGACAACCTGCTGAGGGTCAGGCTGGTTCTTCCTTATTCCTGTTCAGGCATCTCCTCATCCTTGGAAGATGCCATCAACAATACCCAATTGGAGCCACAAAGACCTTAGCAGGCTGGCTGGAAACACTCTTTATGACTGCCAGGGGCCACAGCTGATCTCTGACAGTGAAAAGGGTCTGCCCAGCAAAGCGGAAAATGGTAATGATGTGCTCAATGACAAGGAGAGGATGTTTTGGGGAGAGTAGCAACAGAGAGAAATTGAATGAGATTAAGAGGAAGAAAATGTCTATGAAAGAATGTCTATGAAAGAAATGAGTCTCTGAAAATGTACAAGCAGTATCTAGCAAAATGAAAACAAGATCTGAACAGGTGACTGACAGACAGGAGACCCTTAAAAGTTAACATTACTCGTAAAATACTGAGAAAAGCAGAAGCTAGAGCTGTGTTAAATTTGATTCTCCAGTGAAGTTAATGAGATGTTTGGCAAGTTATGTGCTTAAGCCTGAAACAAGTTCATCGTTCCCAAATACAGAAGCCTGAGCAAAAGCTTTGACTTTTTAAAACTGGGATGTTCCCAAACCACTCCCCAGACATGGGTCCAGCAAAGCCAGTCTTGTACAGAGGAAGTGCTTGCCACATCCTAGCTGCATATGCGTGTGATGTTTGCTGAGCATTACTTAAAATAGGTATTGGCACACAAGTCTGGACCTTTCCAACAGCATGTTAGTCCTCACTTCCTTCTCAGAGGCCAGATAATGTGTTTAAATAAGAGTCAATGTTCAGGACACCAAACTAGTTATGATTTCAGTGTGCTATGACTCCCGAAACTTACTGATGCAAGTACCTCAGAGCGTATGTTTTGAGCTTTCTCCCTGATGTTGATCTAAATTGTTTCATTCATGAGACTGCTCAAAGCTGAAATTTGTTTCATGTGTTGAGCTAACAGAACATGACATCTAACAGAGTAACATTCCTGACTTTCAATCCCTCTTTTACCATAATATTCAGAAGGTTACACAGCACTGAGGAAAGCAAACTACAGGAACAGCATCTATAAGACAGCATACAAAAGAAGTTAACTTTTTGGTGAAGAACCTCTTTAGATTAACTTGACTCATAACCTGGAAAAACAGTTTGTATATAAAGTTTCTTCACATATACTATTGAAGTAACTGTAATTACCCTTTTTGGATCAAAATTGTCTTTCACAGAGAAAGACTCCACTGCACAGGTCTGAGCTAGGCTATCTTCAACAGTGGAGAAGATCGAGGCCAGAAAAACATACTGTGTGTATTTCATTCTGCAAGACAAAAGCAAACATGGAGTTTTATTTCATGCAGTAGTTGGAGGTAGCAAGTGCTATGCCTACAGATGCATTTCCCTCATTTTAAAATTAGTTTCTTTCCATACTGAGTAGACTACCAACTCCTTCACTGAGAAATTACTGAGTTATTGTGGTACCTAAATTCAGGAAAACTGAACATCAACAGCAATTATTTTGCAAGAGTATTTTGCTTGCCAGGAGTAATATTGCAGTTCACGGTATTCCTACATTATAATTGAAACCAGACTACAAATAAGGTTGGTAAGATTTGATAAAAATTGAAATGTTTTGAATTTTGTTTTCACAGGAAGGAAAATGTTCTGGTGAGCTCTGCTAAAGCATTGTAGGGTGTAAAATACACATTGGTATTGCCTGCCTTCCGATCATTCCTTCTGTAAACATGATGTATAATATTAATTTGCTAGAGGCTTGATCTGTCATTGCAGAACCACCACTAGGTGCCCTTGGCATTTTTTAGTCTCCTTGGGTATCCCAGCTCATCCATATCCCAGCATATTTCTCAGACTTTGGGAAGGGAGCATCTTCATGTTACATTCTTGCAAAGTATTTGACCCTGAATACCTGTCCTGATGCCAAGACAAAACTGTTACCTGAAACACCCATGCAGCTACTCTGTTCCTAGCTGCTGCCATGCAAGGTGCACTTCCCTGCTGCAATACATGCTAATCTGGTCCACCTCTGCTGAATAGAGACCTACCTGGTTGGGGTAGAGATGTTGGAGGTCCTTGAGACTACTCTGCTTCAGTCTTTGGGCTGCAGGTAGCCGGAGAGTTTTGTGTCAACTGCCCTCCAGCTGCCTTTAAATAAGGAATCTGCAAAGTCACTAATTGGTTATTTTTGCTCTTGTGCCTGAATAAAACACTTAATCTTGGATAATCCATTATGTAAAAACCAACTTTAATCCTCACACTGGTGGGTCTGACTGCTATAGTAATACAAACACAGCCTTTACATAATGGAAAAGCTGCCCAGAAAGCCAATAAATCTGCTGATTTGTTTGTACCACACCTTTGTCTCATTGAAATCTTTCTGCTTCTAACACATGTTAGGAAAATAAGCCCAAAGCATTAATCAGAGAAACACTTGGACTGTACATACTCAGCTGCAGAGTCACGTGTTTGAGTTTGACAACATTCATGGAGTAGATACACAATTAGCTCTTCTGATACCTGCATCATCAAATTACTGTTATCCTTGCAAAAATAGAAGGATGTTATGCATTACCTACGGGGGGAGGGAACAAAGAAGTGCCAAAATACAGATTTTTGCCTTCATGTTTTCACATCGAAATCTTGGAGTCCCCAGTTCTGTTGTGCACTGCAACAATTTTATTCACATTCTTCCCAGTTAATTCTGTCTACATTTCCAATTACATAAATGCTATAGCTCTCTCCTTACCTAAAAGTTCTTCCTAGAAGCCTTTCATGGGGATACAATAAAATACAAAAGGATGAGAAAGCAGAAAGTACCAGAAAAATATTTTTGGCAGCAAACCATGACTGTCATTCTCAAGTGCCGAAAGAATTTCCCCAACTGCAGAGGCTGCTCCTGTACTCCTTCTCCCAGGCTCACTTGGGAGATCTAAGACTTCAGACGCTCAGCTAGGACCTGCCAGCAGTAGCAGTTACTTCTCCTGGGCTGCTAGGCTGCCTTGGACGTAACCACTAGGAATAACTCTATAGTTCCAAAGTAAGTTCCTGGGAGTAAGCCCAGGAAGTCCTGGCCCTTTTGGTTCTGATTCAATGATCTGGACATTCAGCCTTCTGGATGTGGCTGGATATCACTTACTGCCACTTGCCCAGGAATTCCTGAACAGAAACATGCAACCTTAGCCTGTAGCTGGTGTGAACTGTGTTGCTTTCAAGGCAGTTTGTTTAGTATTGCCAATTGTCTGGGAAAGACTGTCCTTGCTTGATGCCAGAGAACACTTTTATTTGGCCTCTGTGCAGCTTCCATGTATACTTCAGAGGAAGACAATGGTACTTTGCGTGCAGTACGGTGACTGAATGTTCTCTGTTATTCCATCTATGTGTCTTCAAAGGCAACCTGGGCAAGTTCACAGGGGAATGAACTGCTGGTAAGTGGGACTGCTTGACTGCTTGAAGAGTCTCATAAAAAGTAACTCCTTAAACTGCATTTCAGGGCTAGATGTAGAACTGTGCTTTTCCACCCTAACATGGGAATATGACAAAGAACAAACTAAAGTGTTTTCTGTAAGTTAGAGGGCTTCCAAACCCTTATCACTTCATCTGTTTCCAACAAAACAGATTAGTTTACGTCCATGTTGAGACACAGGTGACACCCGAAGCCATGCTTAGATGACCATTTAATCTCCTGGGGATTAGACACATGCTAATAATAGCTAATCACAGCACAAGATTTTGGTTGGTGAGCTTAACATCTGTCACTGCATTATTTGCTGTTTGGAGCAAGAACAAAGCAAAATGAAATTGACCTTCATTTTCACAATTTTATGGTCATTTGTACTAGGCAGAGGAAAAAAAATAAAGGATGGAATCAAAGTATTGAACTGTATTCCTGGGCTTGTTGAATTTGATGTAACATGAAACAGATTTTACAAGAACAAAGGTGCCCTGCAGGATTTGGTTGTCAAAGAAGACATTCAAGAGCCCATTCCAGACCTGTTCATCAAAATTTGCTGTTCTTTAACAAAAAAGGTGGCATGGTCATTCAGTGTACTGAGCTCAGCATGTGAGTAACTGGTAGTTTTAATTACCTGCAGTAAAACAGGTGTGCAGATGAGATGATTGATCTTATTTTCTTCCCTATCCTTGAAATATGTCAGCAGCAGTTTTGGATTTCCTACCCCTAACAGGTCCCCCTTCTTCTGTCTTATTATTTGAGTAAGCTTTGGGTAAACTGCTCTGGGAATTACTGCAACTGCTCTGCCATCTCAGATTTAGCAACATGTGTTGCTAGCTCAGCAGCCGATGGCACGGTATGGGATCTCTAAATAGCCTCCTGCATCAGGCATTAAGTTCCCTACTGTCTTGCAGGCAATCAAGCTGTGGGCTTCTTTGCCAGGGTGATGGAGAACAACTACATGGACATGCATTCTGAGTCACCCTTGACTGCTATTGTAGTGGTTATTGCACCATAAGTTGTGAGGATTTCATGCTCTGGCTTTAGATCTAATTTGTGCTGCTGAGGATGTTAGGCTCCTTTACTGGAGTGTCATATGCTTGTACCTGTATTGCTCGAGAACACACACTCCAGTCCCAGATTTGCCAAGGACTGAGAAGACGGTGACAGTCTGCTCCACTCCTTCATCAGGGTGGAAGGCAGGAGAAATAAGGCTTCCCCATAGTGGGACACCACATGAAGGCTGTGGGCATAGATGTCTTCAGTTTCTGTGACTTCTGCTCAGAAAGTACACTGAAGAGAGTAATGCAATACAGACAAAGAGGAAATTGTTTGCAGTTTGTTCCTCTGTGGTTCAAGGGTAAGGTTCTCAGGTGTGTTACATCGTTAGATTGAAAAGGAGTCATAAATCACTGCCATTTGACTTTCAAGGCAACATTCAAAAGCCTCACAGTTTTAAGTGTGAGGAACTGAAAGGCACCTTTTGCTTCAGAAGTATGATAATGTAATTCTTGTTAAATGTATGACTGACAGTTGGCAAAGCAGGGACTCACATGCTCCCATACGCACAATGCATCTCAGACAAAGACACACACTTGTATCCCTGTTCTCAAGAAAAAACAGAGGGCTGGTCAAGGCACAGAGGAGTCAAGGAGCCTCAGCTTCTCTGCCATGATGAGTAGTCAGCCTGGAGTGAATGATTTTCTCAGGGCCATTGGCAAGGTCTTTCCAGAAAAATTAAGTAGAAGGCTCTCTCCCAAACCCTTTGGCATCTTGCTGCCTTGGTTGAACAGGGTGAATGCAGAGCTGGCTAAAATCTCTGCTGCAGTGGGATTTTAACACACAACGATCTGCTGGCCAAAGAGGCAGAGTAGATAGTTTTGTGCCATCTACTGGTTTCTGCACAACTGTATGGGTGACAGTTGCAGCTTGGTCAGTGAGCTGCTGGCTTTCACTCTCCAAAATGTGAGAGTTTCCCAAATGGCCTGTTGCAAATCTCTACCAAAAGACTATTCAGGCCTGAGGCAACCTCATCATGAAGGGACCTTTTATTGGCCATCAGCTAAAAAGGTGAACATTTTGGTTGTTGTTTTGTAGTATTTACTATAAGGCATACTATTGACATATCTCCATACATATCTAGTATTTACTACTACTGAACTGATCCATTTGCAGGCATTGGCAGGTTTATAAATTTTACTTGCAACAGTTGTTTAAATACAATATTTGTCTTTTTCATGCCAAGCTGCCATTCCTGGAGGGCAGAGATCAGCCCTTTGAGAACAAGAAGGCTGGAGAGTCTGCCATTTCAAAGTGGACAAGGACAGTGGCATCTGCAAACATGAATGGAGTTCTGCTCTCTGGAGATAAGGTCTTTACACTTGGAGAGACCTGTGGGATATCTCTATGCCCTGAACCCATTCTTCTTCCGGAGCAAGACAGGAAGGAGATTGTTCATTTTAGGCAGCAGTACCCTCTCCCACATTTTGCAGTGAGGTAACAGACCAGAGTTCCCTGGTGTTATTCCCAGAATGCATTCCAAAATCAAGAGACACAGAGGGTATGTGAATATCCCTGCATATAGTATTCTGTTTCCTTTTCTATTCATGCAACAGAAAGAGCTTAACACCAAAAATGCAGGAATAAATCTATTGGCTCTAATTTGTGGCAAAGCATGATGTAACAGGAGACCATATGTCTGTATGTTGCAGACAGTAAGAGCTGCCTCCAGATTATTACACCAGATTACTCCAATGGGATATATACAGCTCCTTACATAGTATACATCTCAAGGTGCTTTACAAAAGTGATATTGCTGGCACAGAGCTTGAGTAGTTATGGATAAGCCAGGATGTCCATGCCAGCCCTGATGATGGATTTAAAAGCTAAAACCAGAAGCACAAATTACAAAAGCCAAGGAAATCTGTATGTGCACACAGTCAAAAGCCATTAGCTGGGCACACAGCCCTAGTAGGCATTAGAGGACACGATTTCCATCTGCAACAGAAGGTGTAAGGAGGGAAGGTTTAGGTCAGAGCATCTCTCCAGATTCCAAGAGGAGGGAGGTTGTAAACATAAGACTGATTAGGGAGTCACAGAGCTAGAGAATAAACAAAGTGTTTCACATACAACTGCATTTCAGCTTTCTATCTCTTCTTCTTCTGCAGGAGAAACAGGTGGAAACATGTGGCTTCAGAAAAGAACTGTGAGGGGTTTTCTAAGCTGTCAAAGATGATAAAATTATTTTTTTCCTGGAGGATGTTTTTGTTTGTTTTATGCTTTAAACAGCTGATTTTCAAAGCTGCAAGACCTCAGATAGTATAAGTCTTATGTAGATAGGAAACTTTATTGTTTTCACCATGGCATGATTCTCATGACCTGCATAGCAGAATGGTTTATTTTACAGAAGAGCACAGCGGTTCCAGTCAAATATCAGAATCCCACAGTGTAAACTTACAACTGTGTAAACTTACTCTGTAAACTTACAGCTGAATACACTTGACCTGAAGACTAAGCTTATGTCTGCTTCAGCAATAACCTGGAAACACTAAAAATTGCAATGCTGCCCCAAAGAGATAGTTACTAATGCCCATTAGTAACCTCTCTTCTAGGAAATGAGCACTAATCATCCCTCTGCCCACAGAGAAGGAAGAGGAGACAGGCCAGTGTGCCCCAACATTACTGAACCCTCTGCAAGACTCACTGCAGTTATGTACCTGCAGCCCCAGCACAGGGAGCTATGGCCACTCCTGTAAAACACCTGTATGACCAAACCTGCTGCTGGTCTCTGCAATATGATTACTTCCTTCCTCTTTGCTGCAGTCTTGTACCTGCCAATGTCGCATCCCTCTTTAGATTGTACTGCCACGTGCACTGAGACTACACAGGCACTCCCAGCTTCATCTTCTGATTTTTTGGCTTGACTTATTGCTACCCATGGTGGCTATGCTTGTTTGCATTCCTGTTTCCACAGCTTTTTACAGACTCAGTAGCCCTTTTTTCTTCCCCATTACCTTATTATCTCTTCTGCTGTTTCATGATTCTTGAGGTTAGAGTCAGTTTCTCTGCTCCCTTTTTCCCTACTAAATAATCTTGTTCTCTGCCGCCTTCTCCGTGCTCCCATTGTGGCCATATTTCCCACAAGTCACTCATCTGGGATGTTGTCCTCTTCCTCTGCAGATATCTGCAAATCTTTCCTTAGAGCCTATCCTGTTCTCTTCATTGCTTCTTCCTGATACTGCATGAGCAAACCTACTTCTGATTACATCTGAGCACCTGTTTTTGTTATTAGTATTCTTTCTAAAAGTTTCTTGTGTTCTACCATTGTGTTTCCTTAATTCCATGCCCCAGGTATTTTGGGAAGATGGTTTCACACAGAATACACATGGTTTAGTCTGGAAAGGGTTTAACGATTTGTTCTTGAGCTTCACAGGACATTTGATGAATGAGGTAATCTTCTTATTCAAGATTCAGCGATTTGTGCCAAGAGCTTTGGATACAATCCATCAATTGAAACATAATAAACTCATGTAGACATATTGCAGAAATTGCCATAGCTACTGTATTGTAATATTTTTAAATGAGCCATCTTGCGATAAAATTAAGAGAATCTGTGCATATTTGCGATGTATTTCCAGTCTCCTGGAATAGCAAAGATACATTTCCTCATAAAGGTCTCTCAAAAAAAGTAATAATCAGACTTGCTAAAACCCAAACTGTGAGCTAGAGTGCAAGGGAAGGGCTGCCACTTTCTGAAATCCACCTCCTTTCTGTGAGGACCATTCAGATGGAAATCTCTGACTGATTCCTGCAATTCACCAATGCAATACATAAATTAACACGCAAATTTTAAGGTAATTCTCCAAGAGTTAATAACACGAGGGCTGATGTTCCTTTGTCATGACAAGATAGAAGTACCAGTCTGGCAAAAATGCTTACGTATTGCTCACCCTTTGCAACGGAACTGGCAGCAGCACACATTTTCCCTTGTACATAGTTATGAATGGGACTTACACTTTATTACCAATATTTATCAATCCTACTACAATTCAGATATCAGTTGCCCTTCCAGCAAGGAGACACAGCTCTAACCTAACCAGTTACTGCTCAAGCTGCATTTTCTGCAGACCTAGAGTCATCACTAATCCATGCTCCTGCACGGTGCCACTATATTTCTGTGTGACAGTCAGATTGCATTAAAAGAAGTGCATGTCTCCAGCTATGTTCATGCACACACCCCAGCTGACACATTTCCCCCTGGTGCCATTTTGCATCTCTGTTGGTCTCCTGCCAGCTCCAGAGACAGGACTTGGTGCTTGACCAGGCTGGGCTGGAGCAGGCTCTCCAGTCCCTCAGGTCCTGATGAAGGGTAGCCGTGCCTCTTGCTCCCTCAGTTTGGTACCATCCCCAGACTTACTCAAGTGCCCTCTGCCCCAGTCCAGCTCCAACCAGTCTGACTGTGTGTGTCGACAGGGAGTTTGTGGCAGTCTTACACCCACTGGTGGCTGCACTAGCAGGGACCACAGGTAGGAGAGTGGCCCAGCAGTGTCTGGGGCAAAGGGCAAGATCCTAGGTGTCAGGTTCATGCTGTGGTGCCACCTAAGGTTCCTGGACAGCCATCAAGGGGAAGGAAAGGGGGAGAATGCTGAGCAAGAGGTGTAAGGTTTTGCACACTAGCCCTCCATGGGGTGAGAGACAATCCACGTGCAGCTGGAGAGGGAGGCCAGACTTTGGAGAGTGGAAGAAGACCCTGGCCCAGGGAGGGGCAAGGGCCATGGCTCTGATCCTCATTGGGCTCCCATGACTCCAGGCAAGAAAGTTTGTTCCTGTCTACAAGCAGGTGGCATGAGAATATTACATGGTAAATCAGATAAGCTGCAATCTCATTATGCCAACGGATGAGTGGGCCAGAAAAGTTTGCGTATAGCTGTCAATACAGCAGCCTGCAAGCATAATGTCTAATCAAATTAGTCACTTGCAGCTCCCCTTCCCGCAGCCTCATGGTTAAGAGGAAAGCAATGTTCCAATGAAGGAGTGGCATAAAACATCTCCAGCCCTAACATGCTCAGTGCTTGCCATTCCTTTTTCTGCTTGCAGCTAATGTCTGCACCCACGGCTTTGGACACAGTCACATAAATGGCCCCAATAGTACTGCTTCTCCTGGGAGGTATGTTTTGTTACCATGTCAGCCAGGTGATTTTACTCCACAATTCCAATTTTCAGTGGTGTTCCTCATAGAACTGGGGAAAGATGTTGTATGAGTTGTTGGGAAAGGACGAATTTTATTCCCAGAAACTCTAGCTCATTTTCCCAGCTACCAGCTAAGCCTTCAGGGCAGCTTAAACATTTGAAGTTCTCATTTGAAACATTGTTTAAATGACATCCACCAACAGCCCACAAAGGAGAAGTCTCATGCCAACTTTGCAATTCAGATTTAAAGT
Organism: Pithys albifrons albifrons; assembly: GCF_047495875.1. Lineage (NCBI taxonomy): Eukaryota > Metazoa > Chordata > Aves > Passeriformes > Thamnophilidae > Pithys > Pithys albifrons. The sequence continues at coordinate 49,987,328 of NC_092497.1, forward strand.
TATTAAAAACAAATTTGTCCAACAACATGTGTTCAGATACTACTATGCTGCATGACATACTATTGCAAGTTTCCTAAAATAGAAGCCTCATCCTCCTCCAAAATCCTCCATTGTCTGCCTAAGTCCACCCAAAGAACATTATCCTATTGCAAGCTTAGACTGTATCCACCTCAGTTACCATTGTTATGCCAGCAATGGCTTTCATGGTGCCACTTGAGTATCCCTGAAGGCCTAGGGAACACCTGAAGCCTTTGCACTGTGCTTTAAATTCTGGGTACATCAGCCTACCACCCGTCTCCAAGGGTATTGCTCAGGCACTGCTGGCTCCATTTGCAAAGGCAATTTGGGTTTCTACCCTGCCATTCCCACACGGACTGCAATTACAGAGCCCTGGCCTGGTTTAACCACTCTTGCCCCAGTTTTTCTACTTCTGCAGCTGGAAACTTCAGTACTTTGAGACCTTCATTCCTTCCCCTTGTTAAGAGGAAATCTTCTTGATAAGTTCCAAACTGTGCATGCAGTAGCAGGAACTGAGCTTGTATCTTTCATATTTTGAGCCTGGAGTATCACCGCTGGACACTGCATGGTTTTTTTTTACGAATGTTTTGAAACAAAAACATTTATCTTGAATGGAACATAATTTTTCATGCCAAACAAAGTGTGAATATCTGGAAGGTTTGAATCCAAAAGAGTGCTATGTTCAATTCCATATGAATAGTTCACCCTTTTGCAATTTTTCAGCTCCCAAATCACAACTGAAGAACATATAGAAAAATTTGCATATCCCTGAATGCATCCATAACCTTTTTATGTCAGGAAAACACCATATGTTACCCAGCCCGAAGGTCCTTCTGTTCAGATGCAGGGCACTCTGAGTACATCCTATAACTCTATTATATCCATTTTGTATACAGTTTTATATACAGATTGATGGACACTGAAACATTTCTGAGAAGTGGCTCTGAGCTCCCAGGAAGCCTCCTTACACAAACCTTACCTGGCACAAGAAGGGTCAATAGATCATATGCTGGATTATAAGAGGAGTTATGCTTCACTTCAGACTTTATTTAAAAACCTGGTGACAGGAAAATGAGATTCCCCCAGCTATGAGAAGTTGTTTGCCTGTATCAGTTCCAGCTGGCTGGTGTCATTACATGTGTAGCTTTTCTGACTAGAAGTGTTCTCTGGAAAAAAGGATGGCATCTCTGTTTCTAGGGCTATCTAACATAAAGTGAGAGCAATCTCTTCCCACTGTTTTGGAAGCCTTTTCTATGCCTGTCTAAAATCTACTGTCCTTACATGGTTATGGAGAAGAAACTGATCCCTTTTTCTTAGCAGTAGCCTTTTACACAGTTGGAGACTGTTTTGTTTAGAAAGAGATGACTCAAAAAGAGACATGAAAAACCTCAGTCTTTCCTCACAGGTCAAATTTTACCATTGTATTCCAGGTGAGACATTTGTTCTGTACAACTTCACATAATCTATTAGGCAATAGAAGGTTCATCCTAATGGACGCACACCTTCTGCCTGGTAGTCTTGACACATATGTGGCCTCTGTTAAGCTCAGGTAGTGACTCATCCCCATGAATTCACTGAGTGACTGTTTTCCACATAGGTAGGACTTTCCATGCACACTTGGTGAGTTCTAGACCTCTAGTCCTGAACACACCTGTCTGCAACTCAGTTCTTAGGTCGTGCTCAAACACATTTACAGACACCTGACCATGGCTCAGTCACTGGCTTTATATTTTTCCACCCGTCAGTGGAAATACCAAGATGTTCTACATTCATGACAGCCTCCACAGAGAATCCTACTCAAGAAGTTCTACGTTTCATTAGTGAGTTACTAACAACAACTCCTCATCTTTCAAATATATTTGTTGCAATATTTTAACTATTTCATCTAAGCCCTCCATTTAAGAGACAGAGTATCTTGTGTGTCATTTCCTCATGACTCAAGAGTTGTGACAGTCACTATTTTCTTTTTGTCCACAGACTTCTTACTCCAGCATAGAGGAAATTACAATGTACTACACAGTTTGCTCTCAAAAAAATCACACTGGCTGTTAACTTGTCTCATCTATTGATGTGCAGAAACATATTTGTTCCAGTATTTATGTGCAAGCCAAATTTAAAATGGTCTGCTGTGGAATTCCCCAGTTCTTTTTTCCCCTGTCTTGAAGAAAGAATCATACATTTGCCTTTTCCTAGCATTTCAAAACCTCAGAGGATCCTCCATTAATTGCCAGAGAGTCATTAACAGTTTAGAGGTTACTTCACACAACCCTCTGAAAACTTCAGCTCTTCAATATTTTGATTGATATTCATGCTCTTCCTTATATGATAAGCAGAAAGTGTTCATTGCCCTTCATGTTCCTAATGTAATCTCATGTTAGATTTTGACTTTTCTTACTATCCATGCTTACTTTGTCACAGTATTTTTAAACACATCTTCAGTAATTTCACCATGCCTATATGCTTTCTCTCTGTTTTTCTCTCCATTAAGACCAACAAGAACATATAATTTACAAAATAGACTCTTTTTTCCCTTTTGAAACTTTCATTTCACGGTCTTACTCACCTAAACTGACTCTCACCTTAATTTTTCAGCTAGTTCTTTCCCTTGCTTACAGTCGAAACCAAAGAAAACTTCCTCTTGCTCTTTCTGCCACCTTTTGCACCCAGAAAACTGCTATGAAACCTTGCTTAACAGCCTGTAACCTGAAACACTGTCATCCCTACAGATGTTTGAAAACTAAAATTCCCCATTGCTATGAAGTCCTGTGCTTTGGAGAGTCCTACTTGTTGCTCAGAAAAATGTTTCACCCACCACCATTCTGGAGACCTGGAGCAGTCACCCACCATGATAGCTCTGAGTAGGTCCTTGTCCCTCTTTTAGAACATGGTTGTTGGAGGCATCACCTCCTTCAAGTCTTCTTAAGCAGTCATTTTATTTTAATATCCTGACTACAAGAAGTACCAGAACAAGCCGTCTTCCTCCCAGGCCTCCACATTCACATTTGGGCTGGACTGAACCACTCCTGGCGGTAGTGACACTGCTCACAGAGATGGGCAGCCTGGACCCTTACTCCTTGAGCAGGTGAGCCTTTCTTGTTTCCCTACAGTGCTATGGATGGGATTTACTTTTGTTCCCCAGTGATGAAAACTATTCGCATTGCTTAAATCCTCTGAGAGGTAATTGTCTCTGTGGCATTTTGCATCCCAGCATCACGTCTACCCTCACCTGTTGTTTGCATAGCATGGTGGCTTCATTGCTGTGAAACAACTTCTGTTCCTCACAGTCATAATTCTCACCCTTTCCTCACTGATCATGATGAGGGAAATTTTTCTACCTTTCTGGTTTTGTTGTGTTTTGTTTGGTGGTTGGTTATTTTGTTTGTCTTGTCTACAGGGCTTTCCATGTTTCCTCAGAGTGTTTCAATCCAGCAATCCCAAACAAAAGTTCTACAGGTTCCTTCCTAAAGGGATGCCACTAGGAGTTGTAATTTCCTGTCCTGGTTCTTACTTATAAGAAGAAAAGGCCACTGTTCTTGCAAATGCAGTTCAAATCCTGTACTTAAGCATTCAGGATGGTGCTTTCATTAGAGAACAGCCCTTAGAGGAGCTGCTAAAGTGCCATGAAATTGTAGAGATTGTCCTGAAAGAGCAGCATTACCTCACTATCTTTGTTCTGGCTTCTGTTCTTTTGTGAAGGATGCCATTCCTGTTCCTACTGGGTTCTGGGGGAGCAGAAATAATAAGATGCTCACCTTGTTAGCCAAGGATTAGGCCCAAGCTGTATAAATTTAATTAGACTTTAAAGAGCTTATTCCAATGTTAGGAGGTGCAGTTCTTCCCTGTTGCTGCTGCCTCAATATATTTGTTTCAGTAAGTATTCTGATTATGAAGAGAAGGGAGAGTGTTTTCAGATATTGTGAGTACTCACTGTTTGTTTGTAGTTAGATTAAGAAGAGGAAAGTTGACTCAAAGCTCTTCTAGAGGTCATCTAATCTCTTTGGTTGAGAAGATCTGTCCTCCCACAGACTCATCTTCGGCACTATAAAGGAATAAATCTTCCTGATGACAAGCTCTCTTTGCAGTGATACCTCACCCTTGGTCATTCTAGAAGCAGCATCTTCTATTACAAAAATTTAGGAACTACATGAGAAATTAGAGTGGTGCTTCCACAGACCACATCTTCGGACTTCTACTTACCACAAGATCCAGGGCATTCACAATGAGCATTAGTGAAGATGATGTGGAGAAATTTCTTGATGGCAACCCTGCTTTTGCCAAGCAGTATTTTGAGAAGAAACTGAAAACAGAGTCCTGGGATAGCAATGAGAGTGAAATACTTTTTGAGTTGATTCAAGACATGCAAGAAAGCATCAACATGGAGAAAGTTGTTTTCAAGACCTTGAGAAGAATCAGGTCCCTTATTCATGCTGATCGCTGTAGCCTTTTCATGTACAGGCAGAGAAATGGCACACCTGAACTGGCCACAAGGCTTTTCAACATTCAAGAGGGAAGTACTCTGGAGGAATGTTTAGTCTCCCCAGACTGTGAGATCGTCTATCCACTGGACATAGGCATTGTGGGTTATGTTGCACAGACCAAGAAAACCATGAACATCAGGGATGTCCATGAGGTATGTTTGTCATTTATTCATTTACTGGGTAGAAGACAGGCTCACATGCTTACTGGTACAAAGGGGTGAAGAGGTAGCATCGCATCTCAGTGGTTGGTCAAAGGTCTGTGGTGTAATAGCTTGTATACTGGAAACAAAGGCACCAGTAACAAGCCTTCAAGTTGCTTCCAATTTTATTTACGGAATGAGGTGAAGATAAGCACACTAAGTACAGTAGGTCTTAATGCCTGCAAAAAAGTGCACTGTTACACTTTTCCTGTCTAATTAAAAAAACAAAAAAAACCAACAAACCAAAAAATATCTAGTCCAGCAGAGAAGAGTGAGATGGTCAGATCTGTACTGAACGGACATGGAATATTCCATAGAATTTTATGTTCCATGAGTAGGTTGAAAGAAAGAGAAATACTTTACAGGAGTCTAGAGAGGGTTCTTACATCACAGAAAACATTTCAAAATGTTTGCTGTCTGATGAAACTTCAGCCAAAGGCATTTAGAGATATTTTTATCAGAGAGGGTGGACCTCAAAACAAGTGCATTAACTGCAACCTGTGTATGGGTGATCTTCATCAGATGCAGCAAGAGACAAGCTTTGATCAAAAAACTCTTCCAGCAAACATTGTAAACTGCAATATCAGGAGGGATCTGAAAGATTTTAATTATTTATTTTTATTTTATCATGACAATATTTACTCCCCACACTTGTGAGTTGCGTCATGTAAACCTGAATGGCAGCAATATCAATCCACTTTTTCTAATCATAGGTATAAAATAAAATCCATGTGACCCAAATATGGCATTTGGAATTACTCCATCTATTGTTTGCTAGTTACAGAGTGACCATCTGTTGATCCATTCATTTATTGCTCAATACAAGCACATCCAAAGCCTTTAGTAAAACCTTCCTTGTTTTCCACAGAACATACTGAGACACTGCATTTTTTTTCTGCTTTTTTTTTTTTAATGAGAGATGTTGTTGGTGTTCGGGGAAGCATCAGAATATGACAAACTTTTACAAGCTGTCTGGTTTCAGAGGTTTCTGAAAAAATATGGGAGGATTTCATTGTTATGCCCTACATGCTGCACTCCAACTTTAGTGCTTTCAGATATTCCTTTGAAGGAGACTCAGAGACTAAATGCTGAGTCTATCCCATTTGACAGGAAAGGCCAGCAGACATGGGGAGAAGGTGCATTATGGAGTAATTATTCTTTCTGGTGCGACCTTCTGAATATGATCAGAACTATGTGGCCTTTTCTAACCCAAATGGAAAGACTTAGAAACAAGTTATTCAGCTGAGCAGGGAGATCTTGGGTCAACAGGACAATCCCTGCACTCCCTATTGGCAGGGGACAACAGTGTCAATAGAACACTGTGCAGGTGAAGTGATCTGCCATCTGCCTTCCCTGTACTATCGTTTCTCTCCTTTGTTTTCTTTTGGCATGGAAGAAAAAGTAATATTCATTTATTCCTTTTGAGCTGCCCCTACAGGATGACCTAGCATGCTCCCAGTGGTTTGAATGGCAATTACTTCCTGAGTGACTTCCTGGACAGCCCTGTCCATAGGAGAGCTGTCTGCATATGCCAACTGCTACCAAAATGCTCCTGGGACAGAAGGGGTGGGTTGCTACCAGGTGCAGGGGAAGATTGCAAAGAAACACACACTACTGGTGCCAGCTGCATCCTCCATTGGGATACCTTCCCTACCATCTACCATCCCATGCACAAAGGCCCAGCAAAATGGGAGGGAATGTCTGAGAGAATATTTTCAAGAGAAACCAGGAATAGATGGCTTCAAGGATGCTGCAAGCTGACAACAAGCTTCAGAATCCAGACAAAAGCAGCAAAAAACCAAGGGTGAATAAAACTACCAGTGGTTGTGCTGCACTGGTTTATACACTGTGGCTGTGCAGTGCTGCACAATATCTGTCTGTACTCACTCCATAAATGCTAAGAAGAAGTTGGAGGAAAGAATGAAGGCGGTACTACAAAGAATGTCATTGCTCTGAGGATGACTGGTGGAAAGCGTCCTTGTTCTGGCAGAGTCTGACATGTTAAAGCTTATGATTTGCAAGATCTTAACACAAAGTTAGCAACACACATTTTTCTTCCTCAGTAATTTTTAAGTAAAGCAGCTTACTTTGACAGGCTGTGCCTTTATTTTGTTTTAGAGCTACAGACATTGCAGAAATGCTCATTGTAAATTCTCTATTAAACAGTGTGCCCAGTTCAGTCCATTTGTTGATGAGCTCACCGACTACACTACAAAAAACATCCTTGCGACACCCATCTTGAATGGCAAAGATTTGGTTGCTGTCATTGTGGCTATTAATAAACTGAATGGCTCACACTTCACCAGCTGTGATGAAACAGTAAGTGGTCAGTAGATGAGATTCTATCAAAAAGTTATTACTTGTGTCACATAACACAGACTCTTACAATGGGGATATCTGCTCCAGTAGTGTGAGCTTCCCTAAAGGGGACTCATCATCTAATAAAAGAGGCTTAAAATGAGGATGCTTGTCTTATAAATCTTGCGTGGAAGACACAGTGAGATAAGCTTCATCTCATGCCAATGCAGAGCAAAGTATTTATGCGGGGAAATTACCATGATGCTTGTAAAGCAGTGTTATGAAATATAATATACACAAGGCTGCTACTGCATTCAACTCAATTTCCTAATTCGTCTTTGCAGCTTTTTCTGAAGTACCTGAATTTTGCATCCTTGAACTTGAAAATTTATCACTTGAGTTATCTTCACAATTGTGAGACTCGAAGAGGCCAGGTAAGAATGAAAATGCAGAACAGGTTGTATCTCATAATCAAATGTATGCATTCTACTGATTTCAAAGGTGTACCAGAACTGCTTCAGAGATTTGTGCCTGAAGTGTAGAAAAAGAGATGTCCTCAAGTGCTTTCAGATACTGCTCCTCCCCCAAAGTTCTTTGTTACTCTTGCTGCTGCTATTGGCAAAACTGCAGGACCTGACACAGTGGTAACAGTTTCAGTGGGACTGACCACCAGATACTTTTTTGACTTGAGGCCGTGAAACTCTGAGTCATTTAACCACTTCAGCAAGCAGGACTAAAAGATTTCCTGAAACACTTAAGAATGTGGTATTTTTATCTTATGTGCTCATTAAAAAGTGCTCCTGAATTTCTTCTTAGAGCCAGTAAAATGTCATACACCTTTTGTATTAGCTTCCATTAGTAGAAATGAACACAGGTTAGGGTTTTGGGGTATCCTGAATTGAAATAATTCAGTCACCATTCTTTTCCATGACTTGGAACACAACAGGACTCATAGATTTCTTTAGATTGATGAGAATCCTTGCAATCACTTTCTGCAGCAGGCAACCAGTTGTCATTGAAGAGTGCATTCAATTGTATCATGCTTCATGGCAGCCATGCTCTATTCTCCAGCGGGGGTTCCCATGGGGAATAAATGCCTGTCTCAGCAAAATGAATGCAGAATACAAGCTTATTTTGAAGCTTGGAGCAGCACTTACAGTTACTAATTCATTATCTTACATGCTTTGTCCAAGTTTTTCAGTTATCAGAAAAATGAATGATGGCCAGGTGACACAGTCATCAGAAATGACGAGGAGTTCAGCTAAGGGAAAACTATCAAAGGTTTATTCCTGTTGAGGACTTAGGAGTAGGACTAATGTGCGTAAGAAGACAAAGTGAAGACCCAAGACATGGAAGGCCTAATAATGTCTTCTAGCGTGCTCTAGTCTCGTGCTGAGCCCAGAAGTCCTGTGTTCAAATACCACTGCTGTATCAGCAGGTTCCACAGAAAGGGAGGAAAGCAAGAATTAAATGCAGGAGACAGTGCTATAGCTCTACCAATAGTTCCATTTCAGACCTTTAGCTGTCTAGGTCTTACAGTCTGCAAGAGTTAATGTCGTTCATTGTTATAGAATTAAAAGCATTGAAATACAAAGTGAGCAAATCACATTCCCAAAGGTACTCTAGGATTCTAATATTGGTAATCCCATCTGCAACGACTGTGCAACACTATGGGTAAAATAACTTATTGCAAAGATGGTTCAGTCTGCTTGTGCTCAGATGCACCATAAGAGTCCTATTAGGGGACCATATACTACTAATAATAATTATAATACATTTTGACCAACTTCTTTACATCATGCCATGAATTAGGCATTTTTCAGCTGTTTCTTTGAGTCTTCCTCACAGGGCGTATGGCTTTCAGCATTACTTATTGCATGCTGTAAAGTGCCAGAAAATAAACTCCTGCTCATTTTCCTCCACTGTCTTGTCTGAGGAATGCTGACTATGAACATCTCAGATTTTATAGAGTTGTCCCAGTTTATGGATTAGAAACAGAGACTGATGCAGCTCATGATTATCAAAAACATCTATTAGTGGCCAATGAAGAGATGATGCACACTGTTTTCTGATGGTGGCCAAGTAACAGTGCTTCTTGCTCAGAGCACAGGTCCAGTCTACTTCAGGTTGCAGCTCTCAGTGCTTCTGAAGCACGGCTCCTCAGATCTCCTGGGCTCAGAAAGCAAAGCACACACATTTGGATACAAGCACACATGCACTATCTAAGCTAAGCAATTGTGTAGATGCTTTCTTACCATTTCAGAGAATATTTTTCTTTAGGCCTACAAAGACCCTTCCTGTGCCACCAGCAATACTTGTCAAACCTCCATTTTTACAAACAAAAGAGCCTAATAGCAACAGATTCTTAAGGGTACATCTGTGGGGCACAGAACAGGGAAAAGGATCAGAGGCTGATGTGCCCACGAAACAGCTTTGAGGAAAGCATTGATGCAGATATTTCAAATACCAGCCTCTGGAATTTGCAACACTTCTGCTGTTAACTGGTTTAGGATGCACTACTACTGACACTACTACTTTATTTGTGCTGTATTTTAATATTGGACTTCTACAGAACACTCCATGATGACCTGACTCTTTCCCCCTAGTATTTCCTAATGTGAATAAGCAATGCTTTTGCGTTTTGCTGTAAAGGTTTCCTGCATTTTTCTTGATCTGTATTATAAAACCCCAGTAATTTCCTTGTCACTCCAAACACATTTGGGTAGCCAGTCTCTCAAGGAAAGGCGGTGCTTACATTTTCACCTTACACTGCAGGTGCTGTTGTGGTCAGCAAATAAAGTTTTTGAGGAACTGACGGATATTGAGAGGCAGTTCCATAAGGCCTTTTATACAGTGAGGGCATACCTGAACTGTGACCGGTACTCTGTAGGTCTCCTGGACATGACAAAGCAGAAGGTGAGCGTTCACATGTGTGTTGTACATCTTTATGATTGCTGCTGTCCACTGAGGGGTGATGTGTGGAGACATGTTTTAGTGAGACAGTCAAAGTGCAGACTAAATTTGAGTCATAATTCCTACTTTTGTTGTCATTTTTTTATTTTGCAAGCAAAGAGATGTAGTTTAAAAATATAGAAGAAAAGGGAAGAGCTTGTCACTGGAATGGGACTGTCAAAAGCTGGGAAGACAAAGGAGGGGAAAATGTATCTGACCGTGGCAATTCTGGCCAAAGCCTGCAGCACGAACCTCACAATGTCTGTTGATATCAGAAGTATAGTGAGATACCAGTGGAACAGGTACCAGAGATACCCCCAGCAACAAAGGAGCCACCTTCCTCAAGGACTTATCCATATGCAGAATATCCAGGGTTTTAGATGAAATTTGGCTGAAATTGATGAAATTTAGATGAAAAGAACCTGGTAGAAGCTACATTACATCTGGTTTGTCCTGATTGTTTGCAACTTTAGCAAACTTTATGTGGCAGTTGCACAGCATCCTTGCCAGTGGAGCCCAGCTTTATGCCACAGTCAGGCTGACCATTTTGTCAACGGAGCTCTTTTAGCATACTGTCCACTGAAGCAGCGTATTAAAACATGATTGGTGTGCTTTGATCAGCATTATAATTTAGCTTAAGAAAAATACGTAAACAAAATACTTCAGCAATCTGGCAAGAAATAGATCAGCCCCATAGTGACACTCTGGAGAATGAAGAACACCAAAAATATTGGCATAGCTGTTTGCTCTGAGTACAGCCAGCACTGTTCACAGAATGAAGCAGCACCCTGTGCACAGCCAGTATATGATACTTCCTGATTTAGATATTTGGGTATTATTCTGCTGCCTGGTATTGAACTAGTCTTATTATTTGATGTCTTATTTTACACAGTATAAAACCCAGCATGGTAGAGCAATAGTTACTTTGAGACTGGAGGCAGAATGCACTCTTCTACTCTAAAAATCCTTCTTCAATTTTAAAACCAGGAATTTTTTGACCTGTGGCCAGTCCTGTTGGGAGAAGTTCCCCCCTACTCAGGGCCTCGCACCCCCGATGGCAGGGTATGTGAGAACGGGACTTCTTTACCTCTCTTCTCTATAGCTGGATTGCTTCACCACTAATTGTAACACCACTCTTTTTTTTATTTGTAGGAAATAGTCTTTTACAAGGTCATTGATTATATATTACATGGAAAAGAAGACATCAAAGTCATCCCGTAAGTGTCCAGTGCCTACAAGCTAGATACTGACATATAGTGTGGCTAAAACCAGTATTCCCTATGATTTAAACTCATCCATGAGCAGAAATGCAAAGGACTAACATTAGGCTGAGTAAGAGAGACAGAATGTTAGTTCTTCAATTCACATTTCTATAGGATAAAGATTTCCTCAACGGCATTGAGATTCTGACTTGTAAACCAGGCTCCAAAATTCACTGCAACCAGAGATACTTTTTAGATGCAGAAATCAGCTGTCTTTACTGCCTGCAGTTTAGCCGCTCTCCTCTATGAGGCACCACTCCTCCTCTATGCCGTCCCTGTGTCAGTGGGCAGGCCCATCCAGGATGCCATTGTGTTGAGGCACCTGCTTCCTTGTTTCTCTCTAATCCTTCAGTTGCTGACCCCATCTTAAGGCTACCTCTGGTCTTTCCACCCCTCCTCACAGCAGGAGACATCCTCATTCTAAGAACTTCCCTCTCTTCTTGTCACTGAATTTTTCAGAGGAGCCTTGGGCACCTTAGACAAATCTGATATAAATGGAGTCTTGCACAGTTCTGGTCACACTACTTTTCATCCATGTATGTGCTGCAAGAAAGGCCTCTATTGCTTAGGTAAAGCAGTGTTCAAAGTTCATGCCTGCAGACATCCTTAGCCAGGAAGTTCCTTTTTTTCTTTCTTGTGTTGAAGGTCTGAAAATGGCGCCTGCTCTCAGGTCTCTGCAGACTGTGATATTATAACAGCTATTTTTTACTGAATCCTTGAAGGTGGAGTATTTACTTACGTGAAAAAATTTTGCTTGTGCACATGGATCCTTTGAAAGCAACAGGATTGTTTTGGAAGTGAGAGTGAAATATGTAAACCTGGATTATGCAATCAGCTGGATACACTTCAGATCCACAATCAGTCTTCAGTAAACACATATCCTTGATTTCCCTTACACATTTTTCTTTCATTCAGAAATCCTACCCCAGATCACTGGGCACTAGTTACTGGACTGCCAGCGTATGTGGCTGAAAGTGGATTTGTAAGTACTTATCCTAGGATTCATCAAGTCTTTCTCAGATGAATTCAGACTCATGCCGTTGTCTCATTAATTCAGTCCTTTGTTTTAGTAGTTAAACTTCTCATTGCCCATATGGTATAACTTTTTCATTTATGTGATTCCCTAGATTTGCAACATTATGAATGCTGCTGCAGACGAGATGTTTAACTTTCAGGTATTGTAAAAACTTCCAGTTCTGTGAAGGATTCTACTTTTTTTCAGAAATGTAATATAGAGTCAATATTAGGCATATAAAGACTTCTTCTGCCTGTAGTCTTAATGTCCAATGGGAGGGCCGATGTATTTAGAAAACACTTTAAGTACATGATGCCTTTCTGCTTGCTGTTTCTTCAAGGAAGGTCCTCTAGATGAATCAGGATGGACCATCAAAAACGTTCTCTCCATGCCAATAGTGAACAAAAGGGAAGAAATTGTTGGTGTTGTCACGTTTTTTAATAGGAAAGATGGGAAACCATTTGATGAACAGGATGAAACCCTCATGGAGGTATAGTTCCTTGCTGTGGCTGGAAGTAATTCATATGGTAAAGAGGTCACTATTGCTTCTTGCACACCTGCAAAGCATCTGTAACGTTTTGCAGCTATGTAGGTATCTGTGTTGCTCAGAGAAGTGTTGCACATTGGCATGCAAGTTTTGAAAGCAACCATTTGACATACTGCAGGACTTTGTCTTGGAAACCCAGCTGTGTTCACATAATTTTGTTTCAGCATTCTTGGACTGTATGCCTGGCTATGAGCAGCTATTATGGGCCACAAAACCATTCTAACCTGTGTTCACATACCTAACAGCTGGCTCTCACTGACTGGGCCCAGTCCCTCAAAAAATTACATAGAAATTGTCTACATAACTAAGATACAAAGGGAAGCCAGCTGTTGAATCTACCAACAGCAGCTGTGATTAAGGACCTTGCTGCTTAGAAATGCTCTATGCTAATTTCAATGGGATATAAGCATTCAGCTCTTGGCATCTGTTATCAATCAGGACATTTCCTGAAGCAGAATTTTCTTTTCAAACTAAAAGACTGTAGAAAAAAAATCAGATTGAATTGGCCACTGGTCAGCAAATAAATTGAAAGTAAACACAGTGTGTGAGTAAATACATGTGAGAAGTGATGAGACCACCTTGCTCTTCCTTTATATTAGCATTTCTGACCTGCTGTCACTATCACCACTGTAACAGCAGCCTTTCTACAGGCATGGAGGCCCTTGCGACAACACAGAAATAATTTTCTGTATACCAAACTGCATAGAGGGTCCTTCAGTCTCCACAGCATGGATGCTCTGAAGGCCTGGGCAGATTCAGCAGCTGGGGAGATCCTCCTCTGAGGAGTACGTTGTAGCTGGCAGCAAACACATGGTTGCTCATTGCTATAATGGTAGTTAAAATGGAGATCGTGTTTCTCTAAAAAGAGATAATGCAGTGTTATATTTCTGTGCCTCTGATGAACAGATGGGGTTTTTTTTCACCATTTCCTTCTTTTCCCCTCACCAAGTCCTTGACACAGTTCCTGGGTTGGTCTGTACTCAACACAGACACATATGATAAGATGAACAAGCTGGAGAACCAGAAGGACATTGCTCAGGACATGGTGCTCTACCACGTGAAATGTGACAAGGATGAAATTCAGGAAATTCTGGTAATGTCTTGCAATGTGCAGCTCACATTCAAGTGTATTGGTGTATCCCATGTCATGCCACAGACACAGGTCTCCCTTTCCACAGAAATGACTCCAGCCACCCTGATGTGGAGGCAGCTCCTGGGGCCCTTGTCACTGCACAGTGGTGGAACAATTCTTTCTGTTGACACTGGGGTCTGCCCGTGACATCAGCACACTGCTTCACTATGTCCTTTCTAATTTCCTCAGCAAGACCAGCCTTTGACGTGGGCTCACACAAGAGCTACTCAGGGCTATAGAGCTGGAACAGAAACTGATTTATTGCCCAAAACCTCCTTAGAGCAGAGGATGTGAAGTTAAAGGACCCAGCTGGGACACTAGCTTTAGAGGGACATTTACATGTAGGGAAAACACGAAACAAATTCAAGGAAAAGGAGAACACTACCAGGAAGAATGACTTAAAAGATCAGAAGTAAGGTCCGGGAAAGAAACACAGTTTGTACATGGCAGCTGCCCTTGATTGCTACAAATCTGCCCAGCGCAAAGTGCAGGGTTCGGTTTTCAGCTTAACATGCCTATGCTCTTTGCAGCCAACACGGGAAAAGCTGGGGAAGGAGCCAAGTGAGTGTGAGGAAGAGGAGCTGGCAAGTGTTCTGGTAAGCACAATACACTGCTGGAACAAACAGCCTTGTTAAATATTGCCTGTAGGGATATGGGGAAGAGTTCCCAGTATTGGCATGCTGTTACCTGGTGAAGGGTGAAGGCAAAGCATACCCTGCATTCCTCAGCTGCATGAGTCTAGGATTATCATTATGACACAGTAAGTGCCTCCCCAAGTTCCTGGGGAGTCCCTGCTGCGTTGCCACTTTATCTCAAAGGGTTCAAGTCCATCTGGTAATACATCAACCACCTTGGCTTGTCACGCATTTAGTTCTCCAGAGTAATTAAGGAGTCTTCAAATGACACCAGTTGCTTAATAAAAATCAAACAGTATTTCCTGCACTTAACCAAAAACTCCCACCCTCTTCCCCCACTCATGGGAGTATTATGGAAAGCTGCATTTCAGTCTATTTATGTGTTATAATCTAAAAGAAAAAGTTCCCAGCAGTATCAGACTGATACATTTTTACTAAGGAAAGCCTAGGAATGACATAAGTAGCACAGCAATAAACCATCCCACCTCTCTTACAGAAAGAAGAACTCCCAGGGCCCAGTAAGTTCGAAATCTATGAGTTCAGGTTCTCTGATTTTGACTGCACTGAGCTAGAGCTGGTGAAGTGTGGCATTCAGATGTACTACGAGCTGGGCGTGGTGAAAAAGTTCCAGATTCCACAGGAGGTAGGAGATTGCAAAATCTGGGATCTCCTCTCTTGGATGGCTAAAGGACCCACTGTGTGGCTGAAGTCCCCTCACAGGGACCTCTGTGCATGCCCAGGACAGCTCACAGAGCTAGAGCACTGGGCTCATGCATGATTGCAGATAGGAGGGTGTGCATCCTAAGTCCTCTCACCCCCTTGAGGACAGGGAACCGCCTCTAAAAGCCACTGGTCATCACTACATGTGGGTTTGCAGTGTAAAGCTGGCCTCCCCTGCTCTGCACTGCCTGCCACAGGTGTGAGTTTGTTATGAGGTCTATATTGATGGAAAATAGACCACACAAAAAGTTGCTTGCATTTGGTGTGTCACTGCCTCTCACAGCTGCAGTGTGAAAACAGTTTCCAGGCACAACACCGGGAGCGCCTACCTGTGTACCTGTTTCCTTTGCTATAGGATGTAACCTTTAGCTTTCAGACAAGGTGTGCTAAAACCCACTCTGGTGGATGCCTTTGTTTTTCATCTCCTGGCAAACATGGACGTGCCTTCATTTGGTATAGCTGTCACCAGCTTCTTGGCTACTGTCGGCAAGAATGGTGGGACCGTGTGGGAACAAAGATTTCATAGCCCCTGATGTGCAAATTCACGACTTTTGCCACAGTTTCAACCTCTGTAGGAATCGTGAAACTGGCATTTCAACAGCTCTGGTGCTCCCCAAGGGATTTCTCAGCACATCATGTGAGGTTTACTTCCATCTAGTGGGATCTGGAGGTAACTGCAGGAAGAGTTTTCAACCCGGAAGGGCAGGCTCGGAATTAGAAGGGAAGTGAAAGGGAATTACTTCTGCGCTTCTCTGTTGTAGGATGACAATGTCAAAAAGTATTCAAAAGATATACCCCGCAACCCCTAACTCCTGGTACAGGTGAAAAAAGCAGTCAGGCTTTGCTGCAACTCTGAATAGTTGAGATTTTAAGAATTGAATACTCATCCACAATTAATTTGCTCTCTAATGAGAAAACCTGCATATCTACAACATGTAGTACACATGGAGAAGTAGAATGAAGAGTGAAACCCCCCATTTGTTATTTAATGCCCTATTTTGTAATAAAAGAAAAATAGTTTTAAAAAAAAAAGAAAGATACTAAAAATCAGAGAGCTCTATTTTAGTGTCCCATTTTGCTCTCCACTAGGCTTTACTCTAACAGCATTGTCAGGGAAGCCTGATGATATCACAGCTTCTGATCCCTTTCTGGGGCCACCTCTGTAGAACTGGTCTGAACCTCATCCATGACTTCTGTACATGATCACTATTGCAAGAGCAACAGGCAGCAGCTTCATCATGCAAACTGACATCCTCTTCCTCCTTCGCAGGTTCTGGTAAGGTTTGTGTACTCTGTCAGCAAAGGGTATCGAAAGATAACTTACCACAATTGGCGTCATGGCTTCAATGTTGCACAGACCATGTTCACTCTCCTGATGGTAAAGTAACATCACCCCAGTTAATTTTGTGGCACAGTTTTATTTACAGCAGGTCTTTGGTTGCACCTAAGAAACATGCATGGCTCCCTTTTAACCGTGGTGTAGGAAAAGAGTTTGTCGGTCATAACACAGGTCCCGACACATGAGGTCTCCATTTGCCTAGGAACAGTCATTGCAGTACACTTAAATCTTTGGTCAGCTCTGGAGAATGAATAGAGTGCTTTAATTCTCATAGGTACAGATGTGTATGGTTTTGAATAGACTCCACAGAGTCCTTCTGCAGAGCAGGGGAGAGAGACTACAGGACTTCCATTCTTCTAATAGGTTCTGACAGTAAGAGCCAGGAAGTTAGCTTGGTGGGGGAAAGGCAACCTTATTTCCATTTCCAGGCAGGACAGGCACTGGTTTAAGTCTATCACTGGTGTGAACATGACAAGTGCCATTTCTCACGGACTCCCAGGGTAACAGGTACCTCAACAAGTAAAACTGCTCTGACTAATGCTACACGACAGGGATTGACCAGCCAGGAACCAGTGCAGAGGGTTCCACACGTCTGCCTACACATCTGGGGGCAGGCTTATGTCTATCACCTCTGGACAATTCTTTGTGTGATTCAGCTTGGACATCACATTGCCCAGAAAGATGCAGAGCCTCTTCATATGCTACTCTGTGCCCAGTGACTGAAGGGGTGTTTATGACAACCTGGGTGAGCCCTAGGGCACAAGGCTTCTATAGCAGGAGGTAGCCAACACTGCAGGTGTGCAGCAAGCACATAAGCAGTACACATATGCCTACCTGAAATGTTTTGTTTCCCACCGATTCCCCATTTTAACCTAAGTCTACCATGTGTTGTGTTTATGTTCACAAGTATTTTCAGTTCTCCTGGACTATTTCAGTGAGAAGATTCCTGTCACAGAGCAGTCACAGCTCAGTACCTGTTTGTGTAATAAATGCTAACATATGGCATGTAAACTCTCTTCCTCCAGACTGGCAAACTGAAGCGTTACTACACAGACCTCGAAGCTCTTGCTATGGTAACTGCTGCTCTGTGCCATGATATTGATCACAGAGGAACCAACAATCTTTACCAAATGAAGTAAGCACTTTCTTACCACTTCAAACAAGGTTGTATTGCTCTCACATGGAGTGGAATCAGTCTGTGATCACACCGAACTCCAGTACAGCTCTGTTTAATACACAAGGGTAACAAATTTATTTCGCAAATTACCTTGCTTTTCAGCTTACTACAACACTTGGGCTTATGCTTTGGCAGAAAATTGCTGTGCTCTCTGGGACTTTGTTTACATCCTAGAAAACATCCTTTGGTAAAAGACAAACTTGCATTACCATTACAGGGTGGAACAAGTGCAGCAAAGGCATTTGGTAGCCTGAGTGCCATGGGAGACTCAGGATGCCACCAGGAGCATCCTGGGCATAAGATAACTAGTTTTTGTTGGAAGGTGTCTATGAAGAAAGCACCACTGCCCTCATCACCCAAAGAACAAAGCACTTATGAGAGTGGTGTTCTCAGTAGGTAGTTACTAGCTACAGAGAAACAATAGCATGATTTAATTGACTAGTCAAGACTCTGTTCTCCTAAAGTAGTGTCACATCACAGCTCTTCTGCAATGTCTGCTGGCAATACTGTCTTACTGTTTTCTGGAGCTTTTGAAGAATGTTAAGTGAGGCTGTGTCATGTTATTGATATTAAAGGGCTTTGCTTTTCATTTAGGAAGATGTCCAAGAATTTCAGGTTTTTCTGTTCCTATGACTAGATATCAACATGTATCTAATTCAGGAATTAAACAAGCTTACCAGACTGAGTAATTACAGTGCAGTCCTAAAAAAAATTTGGGGTGAACTTTGTAGTTGGAAGGTGTCCAAATAGTTATGAGCAGTGTCACAGAAGTCTTTCATTAGACTGAAATTATTAGCTATTGAAAGGTACTACTCTTAAGCTTTTTAAAAGGAGTTGAACTTATGTGTGTGACAAAAATTAAATATCAAATGAGACACTAATTTTTATTTGTAAGTGCTATACTAACATCTTTAATTTTTCCTTTATGCAACCAGATCTCAAAATCCTTTAGCTAAACTTCATGGATCCTCAATTTTAGAGAGACATCACTTGGAATTTGGAAAAATCCTGCTCTCTGAGGAGGTTGGTGATATATTGTAATGTAAGGGCATGAACAATTTACTTTTAGGGAAGTTTTTCATTAACAACAGAGCTTTCAGCACAAGACCTTTCTCTGGCTTGGATACCAAGAATCTGTGTCAGTCCCCGAATACTTTATGCTCATCCAGGACCAAAACACATAGACTTCCTAAATGCATGGCTTGGTTTCTTCAGAAACCACATTGTTATTCCCATAGGAATATGTTAAATACAGGATTGCTCTCCTGTAACCCCTCTGACAGGGCCAAGGCTGACACATTTCCACAGCTAACTTTTAATTTCAGGCAAATTTGCTCTGGGATGAGAGGATGGGGTTTGGGTACACAGTATGTAACAAGCCCTAGGATACTGACTGTGTTTGGTGAACAAAAGGGGAAACCAGCCATTCACATATGTGTACAGGGTTCACAACCTTTGCACCTTGCAGAAGCAAGCTGAAGCTATTAAAATTTAAAAAAAAAAAAAAAAAAAAAAAAGGGAACACGTTTTGGAAAGGGAGGTGGCCAGGAACTCATGACAACACAATGTCTGGATTTTTCAACTCTCTTTCCTTTGCTTTTCAGTCACTGAACATATGTCAGAACCTCAACCGCAGGCAGCATGAGCACATGATTCACCTGATGGAAATTGCTATCATAGCAACAGACCTGGCACTCTACTTCAAGTAAGTCAGTCATGTACACAGTGTGTGAAGGGCAGAAAGCAGCTGGCACTTCACAAAGGCCAAATGTGATGCTTTTATCTGAAAGCCCTCCATCCATGCAGTAGTCCTCTTCACAGACAGTGGCTCTGTGAGGCTGCGTTTAATACTGACCTCAGAACTGCTGGAGAACTCAAATCATTCAAAAGAATTTTGAACTTCTAGTCAATTAAATCACATATGTGACTTTTTAACCCTCTATTTCCAACAAGATAGAACTATGTGACCCCTTAATGGAAGGAGATGTCAGGTTTGGGTTTGGTTTTTTTTTCCACTTAGCACTTCAGCACTGAAAATACTCATAAATGGCAAATGGCCTGGCAAGGGCTACACTAAGTTCTCTGTAAGAGCAGTATGACACAAATAACAAAATAACAAGTAGACCATTGTAGGTGAATATCCAGTTCACACTCTATTTCATACCCAAAGCCAAAATTGCCGAACACCTTGCACCGGTGTGTGCTAACTTTCTGGGACATAAGGCTGAAACTCAATGACATGTGACTTCCTAATTAGCAAGAAGCTTTCAAAATCTGCTTTCGAAATACTCTGTTAAGGCCAGAGACTGGTTCTGTGTTTTGTACTGCAGTATAATTATGCAAAATATAAACAGTCTACAAAAGAGGAATTTGAGGGAAATTACAACACCCAGAACTCTTACTCTGGAGATACAATGTCTGTATGGGAACATATATCATCACTTCCTCACCAGCTGGGAACAAACCAGTCCTTGCCCTCCCTGGCCATGAACTGCAAGCAAAGTCTTGGTTAATACCCAGGGATACCGATGTGGATAGAACACATATGCAAGTCATTTTGCAATGTGGCCTATCTTCTCTACTAGCATTGAAACACCAGGTTTCTCTGGATTTTATCTCACTCAAAGCATGGGTATATTGTGTATAAACCATTCTTCAGAATTCCTTGCATATATTTAGGTATATAAATAAGGTTAACAATGCCTAAGTATATAAGGCCAGGTAGCTTTAAAAATACTCCAGCCAGCTCTAGGTTTCTGCAGCTTGCCTACTATTCAGGGGAAAAAGCCTTCGTGTGTTGCCAGCAAAGGTGGAAGTATTTCTCAGCTGACATAACTGGCAATTGTATGTACTTTCAAAGGAGCTGCTCATGTCTCACCACTACACTTATTTTTAAGGCATTTACAATAGTTTCCAATACTTAAGAGAAGCAGATGGCGGTGCTTGGTTTTGTTGGCGCTTCCTTGAGGATCTAAGCAACAGGCAAGCAACTCCTGGAAACCCTTCTGGAAAGGTTGCCAATACCAGGATCAGCCATCTGTTTTTAACATACTTGTTGCCTTGTTTCAGAGATTTTTAATTTTGTCTCTCTTTCTTTCCCCCCTGGTCCCCCTCCCCTCCAAAGAAAGAGAACAATGTTTCAAAAAATCGTTGATGAGTCTAAGACATACGACAGTGAGAGTGCCTGGACTGAATACCTGTCTCTGGAGACAACAAAGAAAGAGGTTGTCATGTGAGTAATCGGCTCTGGAAAGGTTAGTGATGTGTACACCTAGTGAGAGCTTCAGCACATGCTTTGCGCTGCACTTAGAGCAAAATCAGCACATAATACATTACTGTTCACTCAAATTTGATCTTCTGGAGCAGCAAGGAACAAACTGGAAGAAAATCTTAAAGTGGTTCTTCATCCAAGTAAGTCTAGTCACATAGTTCTAAGAAGATGTAGGATCCCTTCTGGCTATATATTCCTTCCAGGCTGCCCTGTGGCCTGTAGACCACAGATAGGGACATCCAATCTGTCAGCTGTTCTTCCCAGTGGCAACCAATCTGAGTTACACAGTGCTGTTGTTGTGACCTGAGATGTTTTGTAGGATGCTCTGGACTGTAAGTGAAGTCCCTTCACAACCTCACTGCACACTTTACTGCTACACAGCCATGAGGGAGCCAAAAACGTCCAAAGCCAAGAAATTCAGCCCAGCAATGACTAAAAAAGCAAACATCTTAATGCCAGTTCCCCATCACAATTTCATTTTAATCAAGAGAGAAATCCTTTGTGAGTGTCCCAGTCAGAATCAAGACTGTTACAACAACACATCTTTCTTCATCTATCACTTCAGCAGGGACTAGGGCATACCTGGCACAGTACTGGGGCATGAGGTTTCTGAGCAGGCACAGGCTGCAGACAATAAATTAATTTCTTTCCTTTTTTTAGGGCCATGATGATGACTGCCTGTGACTTGTCAGCAATCACAAAGCCTTGGGAAGTCCAGAGTAAGGTCAGCTCTTGATATATTGTTACATTTCTGTAGTTTATACTTTAAAGTAATGAAATTTCCTAAGCTGCCTAGAAGATCAGTCTCCTACCAAAATTACCAAAAGGTAATAATGGATTAACCAGTCTTTCAGATTGTAGTGGTGATTTCTGTACAAAATTCAGGTTTACCAAAAAATAAAATAAAACACCCAATTATTTTGATTTTTGGGTTACAGTGAGGTCTTTTGCTTGTAACATATGCATTGGTTTTATTACAGCAACCCCTGCTGTTTGCTCAGTTGTTTGACTTCGTTTTGGAGTTCCATTCTGTACATACGGTATACTTGGGCAATTCTAAGTAAAAAGAACTAAAAGTTAAAGGAGGGTAAAAGAAATAAAAGCATGAAGGACAACAAAAACAAATACAACAGGCAGCCACAAGGTGGCCAACAGGCAAATCTTCAAGGGGAACACATTGGAAATGTTTCTTGATGCCTGAGCAGTGGCCTAACGAGTTCCAGTACAATAAGACTGTTGAGCTGTCACTACACAGATGCAATCCTGTTGCCACAGCTGCCCTTCTCAGAAGAAGGTGTGGGGCTAGGTTTGGACAGAAAGAAACAGAAGGGTTAGAAGTCAGGTTTGCTTCACAGTGGAGACCTGAAGTGCATCAAGTTAGGAGACTGAAACTGGCGCTAATTTTTCTTTTTCCTCCTTGTCAACACAGGTAGCTCTGCTGGTAGCAGCTGAGTTCTGGGAGCAAGGAGACTTAGAAATAAGCGTCCTTCAGCAACAGCCTATTGTAAGTACCGTGCGAGAGCCAGGCAGTTCAGTTTAGACAGCAAGTGTCAGCAGAGCTTACTACAAGCAGTGCTGCTGTCACAGTGCTGTGGCTCTGACTGAAATCACCATGCCTGCCAAAACCCATTGGAAAATTGTTTATGCAATGAAGAACCTGCCTGACAGTGCCCAGGGATTCTTGTCCAGCTCTCCATATAGTTAGATGGGTTCAGTGGCTCTGAAACCATCAAGGAACAAAGTTCCCCTGGAGACTTTGTACTGGTCTCTTGGAGACAAAAAAGGAAAATTAAACAGATAAGTCACAGAAGAAAGCAGACTTTCTGATGGTGAGAAAAACTGCAAAGACAAAGTCTGTAGAGTCAAGAAATTGTTTCTGGTAAATGGAAGGGCATTTTCAACCTTTTTTCTAACAAATAGTTAAATTTGTCACTGAAAGAGCCAGAAGTCATTCCTTGATGCAGCTCTACCTGTGTGGTTCATGTTTTCTTTAAGCAGAATTTCCTACACACACACTATCCACAATGGCATCACCAATTAAATATAGTTATCAACAAGGTCTTAGAAGCATACCACTTCATGTTTAGTTACGTTTTAGAGAATTCAAAATCTCTTCAGCCCTGTAATGAACCTTTCCTCAGGTAACAAATTATTTGAGAGGCACACAGGAAAAACTCTCTGTCCTCTTTCCCATCCACTGCCACTCCAAGAACTGTCCAAAATTTCTACTAAAATGACAAAGGAAATGAGTCCACCTCGCTCCTCTGTATGACAGAACTGCCAGGCTGACACAACAAGGCAATTTTGTGGAGAAAATAGAGGTGTGTTTTTCATTTGAGTGTTTTCATACTTCATTGTGAACTTGTGTCCTCTCACAGCCCATGATGGACCGAAGGAAAGCCGCTGAGCTTCCAAAGCTTCAAGTGGGTTTCATTGACTTTGTATGCACGTTTGTCTATAAGGTAAGCACAGTGTAACCTTGCACACCCTACCCTTCTCAACAAGGGCTAAAATCCCAGGGGGGTGAGTCTCAGTGCAGCAACACCACTCATGGGGAGACTCTGAGGGGCATTGCACCATGATGCTTCTTTCTGGCATTAATGCTTTCTCTGCATAAGCCAGCTTTGGAGGTGAGGGGTCAGGGCCTGTCTTGGGGTGCAAGGGACTAGCACTGCCTCTGCACTGCATTGTTCTGACAGGTGTGTTTTGGTTAGGAATTTTCACGTTTCCACGAGGAAATTCAGCCTATGCTTGATGGGTTGCTGAACAACCGAAATGAGTGGAAGACCCGTGCTGATGAGTATGAGGCAAAAATGAAAGCTCTGGAGGAAGAGAAGAAAAAAGAGGAAGAGAGAATGGCTGCAAAGAAAGGTCAGAAACAGTAATTAGCTTTACATTCTGAATATAAAAACATACTTATGCAATACTCTCACAGATCTGCGGCAAGCTTTGCTGAGATGGCAGGGTAAGATGTCCAGAACAAGTTTCCTAAATTTGGCTCCACTGGTATGGCTGAAGGCACCGTGATGGGCTGTTAAAAAGGGCACCCACCTACATTCCCCAGAACTGTATCTGAGAAACTGGTGAGAATACGCTCAGCACAAGTTCCCATGTATCCTAGAACAGCAGAAAGTTATTTACTGTCCCTGGAAAACAGCAGAGAAATATCTCTTCATACAGAGGGAATGTTGCCTATGTGCTGTTCCACAGGTCATAAAGTAGAAGTTAAGAAAAGTTAACATAGTCCTAGAGGGAACACTTGAGGAATAATGGTTCATCCCATTTCTATCCCAGATTAGGTACTACCTAGAAGCAAGCAGTAGTGGTAGTATCTAGCAGCAATCTATTTTGGTCAAAGCTGGTTATCTTTTTCTGTGGCCCAACCTGTGTAGTACTGAAATCCATTGGCTGTAGTGAGCATTGGGTAAAAGCTAGTTTGATAGCTTGATAGCCTGAGGATTTGTTTGACTCTCAGAAAGAAGCAGAAGGTTCTCCTGGCCTCTCCCAAATGTGTGATCAAATATTTGCCAGAAGTTGATGCCTCCACTCCACAGACACTGTATCTAAACTCGTTTTGTTCCACACTGGACCAAAATTCCAACAGCCCATGGTGTCAATATTCCTCAAGTGATACAGTTTAGAAATTATTAAAGCTGTCTAGATGTCTTATCTCAGTTTAATTCATAGAAGTTAAGTTCAAATATCAAAAGTAAGTGCTTTAACTATTATTTGGAAAATTTCTGAAGAACTACTTCATGAACAAGTAATTTATATTCAAGCTAGGAAGATTTCTACTAACTCTAAAATACTCTTTTCAAGCAGTCTTATACATAAAATTATTTTGCACAGCAGACAGGTCTATACAGGGTACTACAGGTACAAACTACACTGATCACTGGATTACATAAAAGTCCTAAAATACTGACTAAGATGAAAATTTATACTGTGTCTCTAACTCTGTTTCTTCTTGTATGGCAGATGGAATAAACTGTAACGGAGGAACAGCTCCAGCTTCCAAAACCTGTAGCATACTTTAGACATATATTATCAGTGCAATACATGCCACCCAAAATGAGAATGCCAGCACTTAAAATCATGACACTCAAATATATTCCTGATTGAACTGTTCTGATACTTTATTAGGCTTATGACTAACTAGGGAAGGGCTAGATCTTGTTTGCCTTAATTACATCTCTTCCTGACGGTAAGGAGCCAGTTCCGTCCTGTCTCTCTCTCCATGTAACGCACCTGATGTCAGATGGCATATGGGAAGTTGGAACAACATTTGGCCCAAAAAAACAGGTTGCAAGACTATGGAAGAGCATTTCTCCTGCACTGAAACACTTCTTATCCCAAAGCTGATGGGGGATAGTCCTACTCCATATAACCCCACGTGATTGACAATGTATGCAACCATAGCCTGCGGAGCAGAAAAGCTGAAGAAGAGCCAAATTTATAACATCTAAGTCTGTATCTGTCAGGATATCAGAAAGAAATCTAAGGATAAAGCATTAAAACTGACCATAGTAAACCTTTGAGCTGCTCTAAAACATTACAATTCCATGTAAATCCAGGAAACACTCAGACAGATAATAGTTCTGTACTCAATTCAAGAATCAGGATGTGTTGCTATTACAAAGCATTAAGCCATAATATCCAGTAGCTGCCTTCTTCAGGAGCAGGATCCACACTGTGTGCTAACTGAGGCTTCATTCTTTCATGCATGAATTTAAGAAGACAGTGTTACCATTACCCATTACAGTTCCAGTTGTAGTTAACAAAACCACTTGAATGATGGCATCTCCTAAATTTGTTCTGTTTTACCTCATAATGCCAGTTATTAGTACATTGGATCAGAACCAATCCTTTCTTCTTTTCTTCCTCCTGTTCTGAGGTGTCTGGTTGTTAGCTTCCCCTCCAGAATTGTGACTTGTACCCTTTTATTTTAGATAAAAGTTAGTTTTCATGTTTATTCATGCAAACATATTAGAAAATTCACTTACAGTCTTGTAGAAGTAGAGGTGTCCTTCTCTGCTCCTCTCTATCTCCCTTCCTCCTTCTTTATTTTTAAAAACTGACGATCTGCTTGTTGGGGATTTTCTTCTTCTTCTATTACTCCTCCTACCTTTCAGGGCTTTACCTTTCAGTATCTTGTTTTGCATTAAAAAAGTACTGCAAGTAAAAGAAAAACTAGATCTATGGTGGTATGTGGTGATCATTTATCTGTGTCTCAGTGTAGTAAGCAAGATGTAATCCTTCAACACTATACAGCAATTTAATGAGAGGCAACTTGTCTTTCAGGAAAATATAGAAACTTGCCCCCTTGCTTGAAAGCTAAATATGCCACTAGTAAACTCCATGCTGTATGTCTCAGTTTCATTAATAGTCACAGAATCATAGAATGTTAAGGGTTGGAATGGACCTTTAAGACAATCTAGTCTGAGCCCCCTTTGCCATGAGCAGGGATACCTCCCAGTAGACCAAGGCCTTATCCAGCCTGGCCTTGAATGCTGCCAGGGTTGGGGAATCCACAACCTCCATGGGCAACCTGTTCCAGTATCTCACCACTCTCACAGTAAAGAATTTCTCCCTAATATTTGACCTAAATACCCTCTCTTTCAATTTGTACCCATTATCTGTCCTGTCACTACAGTTCCTGATGAAGAGTCCATCTCTGTCTTCCCTATAGGCCCCCTTTCAGATACTGGAATGTTGTTTTGAGGGCTTCTCTTAACCTTCTCCTCTCCAGGATGAATAGCCCCAGCTTTCCCAGCCTGTCTTTGCAGGGAAGGTGTTCCAGTTCTCTTACCAACTTCTCTTACCAGGCCCTCCTCTGGACTTGCTCCAACAGTTCCGTGTCCTTCTTATACTGCAGGAACCAGAGTTGGATGCAGTGTTCCAGGTGGGTCTCACAAGAGCAAAGAATGATGCAGGAACCTTTCATCATACAGCAGATGAAGGCAAACAAGCATTTTTTTAGGAGGAAAAGTGCCACAAGGTTATTGCATTGCAGAGTGGTGGCCTTTTGAAGATCACCACAAGACATTGTACACCCAAATGCTGAGAAAAGCTCCTTGTTCTCCAATGTTTTCTGGGAAATAAAACCTGGAGACTAATATTCCTGCCCTCTATGCCCAATGTTAAGTGCTCAGAGCACTGCAGGGTGCTCCAGCACAGCTTCTCACACATGAAGCACAGGGTTGCTGTCCAGCACACCTAGCAGTGCTGGGAGGACACAAA
Organism: Pithys albifrons albifrons; assembly: GCF_047495875.1. NCBI lineage: Eukaryota > Metazoa > Chordata > Aves > Passeriformes > Thamnophilidae > Pithys > Pithys albifrons. The sequence continues at coordinate 50,014,612 of NC_092497.1, forward strand.
GCTGTGTGTGGCAGTGCCAAATCTGCGCACATGCACGTGGGAGCACAACTTGTCACACACAGCATCAGAGTGGGCATGCCGCTGTGTATTTTCAAAGGAGACCATGCACACAACACATGCAGAGGGGTGTCCATGGACATACAGGGTGGGGTGTCAGTGGAGGAGGTTTTTCTTAAGGATGGACCATTTCCATGGGAGCAGTAGGGACTCTGAGGCTCCCTTCCAAAAAGGGCAGCCCAAGATTCACACTGCAGAGGAGATGTTGCAGCAGGAAGCTGCACCAATGTAGACAGGGCTGGCACCTCTGAGACTTCCACAAGCTTCTCTGTCCACCTCCTCCAGCTCCTCTACCTACTTTTGGCACCTTCAACACCTCAAGCAGAGCATAGAGCTCTGCTGCCCATGGCCACTTTGTTGGACTATTTCTGTAGGTCAGTGGTCACACAGTCTTGCTGCTCTGCAGCTGATTGCCTCTCATCTTGCTGTGGGAAGCCACATGCAGCAATCAGATGGTAAAACAGGAAACAGCAAGGCAAGACCTTTCATTTTTCTTTTTTCCCCCTCACCATTCACTACATCTATTTCTGATGCGATACAAACCATAGGTAATTTTTTCTTTCCAGGGAGGCAATACAAGAACAACTCAATATCCACTCAGTTCTTCAAAGAAAGCAATGATATTGAACACTACAGGGTGTCATGATCCCAGCTCCACCTTCCAGGCAGATAGATTTCTCCTGTCAGTCGGTAGAGTGGCTTTATTCTACCAGCAGTTCCAGATCCTGTGTAAGAAAACCTCGGTGAAAGTCCAGAGAGTACTAGATTGAAGACTTTATTGCTGTCTGGGCTGAAAGTGGCTTGCATCGTCTGTCATAAAGGTCTGCAAGAGAAAAATCTTTTTTCTCTGTAATGTCTTCTTCTATTCCTCCCACAAAATTTTACTATTAGGAAAATATTTACTACATTCAGTAGGAAAACATTCAACTCCTCTCAAGAAGCAGCAGAGCACTGAGGAGTCAAACAAAAGAAATTCCAGCAGAAGAAAAGGTGGATATAGAGTTTTCCAGACTCAAGAACACACATAAGGAGTCTCCTCTCTTGTATCCTTTCACAGGAAAGACATTTTCTCTTTGCTTCCTTCCTCATGTTTCCGTTCTCAGACAAGTTTGACTTTCTGCTTCAGTTTTTATCTAAGAAAAAGTTGTCTGTTGACAACCATTTGATCTATCTGCTCCCTCTTCTCCCTACTTGCTTCATCCCTTGGGACCTTGGACTTGCATAATTCTACGTGGGGTCAGGATGCTGTTTTTCTGGCTTTCTTCTCTGCACCTTTCAACAAGTTGTGTTTGCTGTTACTTGCTGCTGAGGTTTGCAGTAGCCTCAGGCTCAAGTTCACAGCTCTTTTCTCCAATTATCTCAAAATCCATTACAAAACACAACTTTCATCAAATGTGCAGATAAATATAGACCTTGCTATATGCAGTCACATGGCCAAGAATTGGCCCCACTTATTTCTCAGTGACAGCAGAGAATTATCAAGGACTTATTTAACACCTGCACTTGATTTTTTCTTGTGTCATTAGCAGTCTGGAAAAGAACTTATGCCCATTCTTTCTGCAGTCCATTCTAAATTTTCCCCTTCCTCCAGAGGCAACTCCATGAGCTTCATCAGAATTGTAGGGGCTAAAGACTGGAATTGAATTCCCTCAAGTGCAAACAACTCAATTACATACTGCACAGGAAACCACCATTTAGCAAAACTACCCTACAAGGAAAATATTTTTAGTCTCCTGCAGGAACAAAGACAAACTCTTTCCTTTTCCACCTTTGGATGACTGCTTCCAAAATTGCTTGTGCAGAGTTAGGTACCTTACCTTTACTTTTCATGGACTTGCCTCTCTCTTCAATGTGTTTCATTAATGAAAAAATTGAAGCTCTGAAACCAAACATTTGTATGAATTGTATTCATAGGATGTATATGAAATTGAGCAACCAAGCCTGTGACAGAATCAAAGAAATAATTATCTCTGGATGCTTTTTGAAAGTCGGACCACCCACGTTGTCAGAGCTTTTCTCTATACTTGTGAAAATTCATGTCTCCTGCATGCAGTCCCCTAGCTGTGCATCTCTGAGCACAAGACTGTCTTTCCCAGAATCTCCCTCAGTTGAAGACAACAATTAGTTCCCCTCTTGGCCTTCTCCTTAAAAACAAAAAAAAAATTACACAGGCATTTCAGACCTTTTGTGTGCACTTTGCTGTAAGATATTTTTAGTGTTCACAGGTGCCAGAGCTTTGCTGCAAAGTGTTAGACTTGCTAGAGCTGTTCAGCACAGGCCTTTTTTTGGCTTGAACCTGATAATGTATTATCATCTATTGTCTGGCCAGAATGTGGTGGCAGAGGGAAAATCAGGTCACTGTGGGATGGCTGTAAAGAGACTTGTGGTACCTTTCCCAGCCCACATAGGAATTCTCCCAATGTAAGAGGTATTACAAGGACAGCTTTCATGCCTAGCATAGAGCCAGGTTTGAGGACTGTATGGAAAGGGGGGGTACACCTCTTCTGTATAGTCAGGATGCATAGCCAGTCCCTTCTTATTAAAGATACATACTACAATTTGGCTGTTAACTTCTTTGTTTTGAGGAATAACATCTGACCAGTTTTAGTGTTTAGAAATACCTGACTAGTGAGTCAGCATTAATTCCTCAGATCCCAGCTTAGCTTGACAAGTAAAAATCAAATCTGACTGCCTTGCCACGTGCCAAGAATGCAGTAATTCACTGTGATAGCAAAGCTGAAAAAAGATGACAACAGCTTGTCTGACAAGGCTGAGGTTCTCAACAGCTTCTGTGACCCAGTCTCCAATGGCAAATGCTCCAGCCATGCCGCCCAACTCAGGAAAGGAAAATGCAGGAACTGAGAGAATGAAGACCCTAACCCTACTGCAGGAGAGGATCAGGTTCAAGACTTCTAAGGAACCTAAATGTGCACAGGTTCATGGGACCCAATGAGATTCATCTGCAGGTCCTGAGAGAGCTGCAGACAAAGTTGCTAAGCTGCTATAATTTTTGAAATCATGCCTGACAAATTTGGTGGCCTGCTATGATGGGGCTGCAGCACTGCTGGACAGGGGCAAAGCCACTGGCATCATCTACCTGCACTTAGGCAAAGCGATTGACACTGTCCTGCATGACATCCCTGTCTCCAAATTGGACAGACAAGGATTTGATGAATAGACCACTTGGTGGATGAAGATCTCTCTGGCTGAATGGCTGCACTTAAAGTTGTTTGTGGTCAATGTGTCACTATGCATATGGAGACCAGCGATGAGTGGTGCCCCTCAGGGGTCGGTACTGGGGCTGGTGCTGTTCAACATCCTTGTCAGTGACATGGGCAGTGGGATCAAGGGCACCCTCAGCAAGTTTGTTGATGACACCAAGCTGTGTGGTACAGTCAGAGTGGAAGAAAGGGATGCCATCCAGAGGGACCTTGACATGCTTAAGAGGGGCCAGTGGAAATCTCGAGGTTCAACAAAGTGAAGTCCAAGGTCCTACACCTGGATCCCAGCATTCCCAGGCACACCTACAGGGTGATTGAGAGCAGCCCTGTGGAGGACTTGGGGGTGATGGTTGATAAAACACTCAACATGACTCAGCAATCATAGAATCATAGAGTCATAGAATCTATTGGGTTGGAAAACACCTCCAAGATCATCGAGTCCAACCCTTGGTCCAACTCTAGTCCATTTACTAGATCATGGCACCCAGCGCCACGTCCAATCTGTGTTTAAAAATCTCTAGGGATGGTGAATCCACCACCTCTCCGGGCAGCCCATTCCAATGCCTGATTACTCTCTCTGTAAAGAATTTTTTTCTGATATCCAACTTCAATTTCCCCTGGCAGAGGTTAAGCCCGTGCCCCCTTGTCCTATTGCTGAGTGCCTGGGAGAAGAGACCAGCCCCCACCTGGCTATAACTTCCCTTCAGGTAGTTATAGACAGTGACGAGGTCACCTCTGAGCCTCCTCTTCTCCAGGCTAAACAACCCCAGCTCCCTCAGCCTCTCCCCATAGGGCTTGTGCTCCAGTCCCTTCACCAGCCTTGTCACTCTTCTCTGGACCCGCTTCAGCACCTCAATATCCTTTCTGAACTGAGGGGCCCAGAACTGAACACAGTACTCAAGGTGTGGCCTCACCAACGCAGAGTACAGGGGAAGGATCACTGCCCTGGTCCTGCTGGCCACGCTATTTTTGATACAGGACAGGATCCCATTGGCCTTCTTGGCCACCTGGGCACACTGTTGACTCATGTTGAGCTTCCTGTCAATTAGTACTCCAAGGTCCCTTTCTGCCTGGCTGCTCTCCATCCACTCTGTCCCCAGCCTGTAGTGCTGCATGGGGTTGTTGTGGCCAAAGTGCAGGACCCGGCACTTGGCCTTATTGAACTTCATCCCATTGGAATCAGCCCATCTCTCAAGTCTATCCAGATCCCTCTGCAGAGCCCTCCTGCCTTCCAGCAGGTCTACACTCCCTCCCAACTTGGTGTCATCAGCAAATTTGCTGATGATGGACTCAATCCCCTCATCTAAATCATCAATAAAGATGTTAAACAGGACTGGACCCAATACAGACCCCTGGGGAACACCACTGGTGACTGGCCGCCAGCTGGATGCAGCTCCGTTCACCAGCACTCTCTGGGCCCGACCCTCCAGCCAGCTCTTAATCCAGGAGAGGGTACACTTGTCCAGGCCATGGGCTACCAGCTTTTTCAGGAGTATATTATGGGAGACAGTATCAAAGGCCTTGCTGAAGTCCAGTGCACTCGCAGCCCAGAAAGCCAGTGGAATCCTGGGCTGCATCAAAAAGAGCTTGGCCAGCAGGTCAAAGGAGGCAATTCTCCTCTCCACTCTGCTCTTGTGAGACTCACCTGGAACACTGCATCCCCCTCTGGTGCCCCCACTCTAAGACATGGAACTCTTGGAGCAAGTCCAGAGTGCCATGAAGTTGGTAAGAATATCGGAACACCTTCCTTTACAAAGACGGGCTAGGAAAGTTGAGTGTGCTTAACCTGGACAAGGTTGAGTGGAGACCACACAGCAACCTTCCAGTATCTGAAAGGAGCCTACTGGGAAGCTGCAGAGGAACTCTTGGTCAGAAACTGTAGTGACAGGACGAGTAATGGGTCCAAACTGAAAGCAGGGAAATTTGGGTTAGGAAGAAATTCTTTACTGTGTGGGTGGTGAGATACTGGAGCAGGTTGCCCACGGAATAGTGGATGCCTCAACCCTGGCAGTGTTCAAGGCTAGCATGGATAAGGCCTTGAGCAAGGTGGTCTAGTGGGAGGTGACCCTGGCCCTGGCAAGGGCAGGGTTGGGACTAATCATGTTGGAGGTTCATTCCAACTCCTTGCCATTCTATGAAACTCCCCAGTCAAGCCATTTAAATAACAGGTTCAGGCAGTCAGGGCCTCACCAGCCTCCCCCCTGCACCCACCCATATATATTAAACTGCAAGTATTTTCTGATCATAGACATTAGCTGTGAGTACTAAGTGTAGTGACTGGCTGTTGCTGAGGTTTCAGCAATGGGGGGGTTCAGCTGCAGCAATGGCTAGTTTGTGACAGACATTCCTGTCACATTCTGTCAGCATTTCTGCTGCTGTTTTGTGCTATTCACTCAAAAAATACCAGCTGAAGTGTAGTAAGTACTTTATTGATAGAATATCACGCAGAGTTCAAAACCCATTCCACAGTTCAGAGCCTAACCATGCACCTTCCGTGTGCGAAATTCAAATCACATCTTTTGTTCATTTCAATATGGAATCTTCACTTGCTAGAAGGGAAGAAAAAACAAACATGGATTACTAGCCACTCCCATGGAGTATAAAAATATGCAAAACATTAGTAGAATCAAAGGCTACTTTCATGAAATTCCTTTCTAGTCAGTTTTTATGATTCCCACTTCTGTTTATTCAACAGAATTGCAATACACAGGCTTGGGGTAAAGGCACCTTTACATTTAGTCATTAGTAGAAGACAGTTTTCTGAACTGACATGGCAACCAAGTCCTGGAAAAAGCGATCATTAAAGGTATGTCCAGTAATCTATCTGTAAAAAGAAACCTCCAGCAATTGCATTGCATTTAATGAAGGTTTAACAATCACTTTTGTGGAAAAAAACCCAACACACTAAAACCAATGATGGGAATACAGACCTGTCGTCTTTGTGCCACTTTTAAACCAAATTGCATATTTGATTTTCTGTATGTGTAGTCCATTTAATTTTACAGTGTTTAGTTCAACACCAGTTTTGCTTAGGACAATGCAAATGTCACTAGTTTCCATGGAAAGAGTTATCAAGCGTGTAGCTGCACCAAGAACAACCTGAACTATGACTTAGTTTTCTTAAAATTGCATAGGGGACCCAAGAAATAATCTTAAGGACAAGAGCAGCAACACTGCAGCAGGTAGAAGGGAATGAGAATAACGCAGCAGTACTAATCTGAACTGACCCCTCCAACACACTCTCTTCATGTGAGAGATACAACAAATGAAGCTGACCTGGCTGACACTACACCTGTGATACCACTTCAAAGCCTGGAGTTGCAATTATATGCAATTGCCTACAGCCTCTGGCTTAGATCATCAGTCATTACTTGAGAGGTTTCTACACTGCATGGAGAATAGGAATTGTATATTTATTACATACAACTGAGTAAGGCACATTCTACTACAGTCAATAAACAGATTCAGTTATTCCTCACAGATTAAACAGCAGCTTTTAGCACCTTTTTTCTCACTGGAAATTCAGATAGCCATTTAACAAGTCCTGGCTTGCTTCAAAAGCATTTTTAATGCTTCCTCTGATGAGCAATTCTAAATGTAAACAGCAGCGGTCCTCACACCTCCGTAACCACTGCCTCCATGGGTTTGCTGTAAGTCTCAATTCCTTCTACAAGCACTGTGGTAGAACAGAAGTGCTGCAGGCAAAGTGCTGCAAGCCAGCGTGGGTGGGATGCATACACTAAACTGAAGGAGTACCTTCTGCAAGCTCTTTTGCAATCCGCTCCAGCTCCTCACGTTTCTTTTTCTCTTCCGCCTCTATTCTTCTCTCTTCTTCAGCAATCGGCTTCAGGTAGTCTGCCACCAACACATTCTCTTTAAAACACAACTCCCGACGCCGCGGCGCAGGGCTCCGGCTGCGGCCTCGGCCCCGCTCGGGGGAGGCCGGGCCTGTGTGGGGCACGGCGGCACAGCCGCTCGGGGGAGGCCGGGCCGGTGGGGGGCACAGCGGCACAGCCGCTCGGGGGAGGCCGGGCCTGTGTGGGGCACGGCGGCACAGCCGCTCGGGGGAGGCCGGGCCGGTGGGGGGCACAGCGGCACAGCCGCTCGGGGGAGGCCGGGCCCGTGGGGGGCACGGCGGCACAGCCGCTCGGGGGAGGCCGGGCCCGTGTGGGGCACGGCGGCACAGCCGCTCGGGGGAGGCCGGGCCCGTGTGGGGCACGGCGGCACAGCCGCTCGGGGGAGGCCGGGCCCGTGGGGGGCACGGCGGCACAGCCGCTCGGGGGAGGCCGGGCCCGTGGGGGGCACGGCGGCACAGCCGCTCGGGGGAGGCCGGGCCCGTGTGGGGCACGGCGGCACAGCCGCTCGGGGGAGGCCGGGCCCGTGTGGGGCACGGCGGCACAGCCGCTCGGGGGAGGCCGGGCCCGTGGGGGGCACGGCAGCACAGCCGCTCGGGGGAGGCCGGGCCTGTGTGGGGCACGGCGGCACAGCCGCTCGGGGGAGGCCGGGCCCGTGGGGGGCACGGCAGCACAGCCGCTCGGGGGAGGCCGGGCCTGTGTGGGGCACGGCGGCACAGCCGCTCGGGGGAGGCCGGGCCCGTGGGGGGCACAGCGGCACAGCCGCTCGGCCCCGCGGCCTCCCGGCGGCGAATGGCGCCCGGGCCGCCTCAAGGTGCCCTTGCGGGCGCGGCGCCCGGGCCGCCGCACTCACCGTATCGCTTCTTGCCGTAGATCATCCCCACGAGCAGCGCCGAGTAGCGGGTGAACTGTGGGGGACAGACACAAGGACGTGCCCTTCGCTCGGTCCACACGCTCCGCCAGCCCCGCCGCCCCCAGCCCGGCCCGGCCCGGCCCGGCCCTCCCTGCGGTCCCGGCCCTGCCGCACCTCCCGGGCCCCCGCCCGCCGCACTCACCTTGATGAGCGGCGAGACCTGCACCGGCGGCACCATCCTGGCGGCGGCGGCGGCGGCGGCGGCGGAACGGTCGGTGGCGGAAGGGGAGGAGGCATCCCAGGAGCGGGAAGTGCGTTGCGGTGCGCCCATGGGCGTGAGGTCCTGTTGCCCGGAGATGCGGAACTGGAGCATCTCTCCTACGTGGAGAGGCCGAGGGAGCTGGGGACTGTGCAGCCTGCGAGAGAAGGATCGCGGGTAACCTCATCCATCTTGGACGCAGACTGAAATGCAGGAAATTCAAGTGGAGGAAAAATATAGCCCTTTTCTTTACTCCTAAGGGCAATGGGACATACAAACGGGTTGACCCGTTTGAAAACAGCTATTAAATTTTTTTCATTGTCAAGGTGACGAAGCATTGGAATAGTTTGCCCAGGGAGGTGGTGGAGTCACCATCCTTGGAGGTATTTAAAGAGATGCCTGGATCTGGTGCTGGGTGATGTGCTGCAGGAGATAGTGACTGGACGATCTTGAAGGTCTCTTCCAACCTTGACGATTTATAATTATATAACTTGTTGAGTGGTTATTTGTCTCTGACTGGACACAGACCTTGGCAACCATTGCAAGCCAACCCTGCTTTTAACTGGAAGGTTGGACTAGATGGTCCCAAGAGGTCCCTTCCAATGTTGTCCATTCTGGAATTGTAGTAATTGTGGTGTTTCTCTTTGGTTCTAGAGCCAAAAGGCTGTGATGGTTAGCAGTTCTGCAAAGAACAGCTAGTTACAGTTAGATTTGGGAATGCTCTTTCTACGTGAGAATGGCACAAAACTTAATTAGTGCAGTTTGTTTCTCAAGAATGTACCAAAACTATCACCCTGGTGCTAAATCAGCTCTCTGCATACATATACAAAGTCTCACATCAACTTTGCCCTCAAGTTTTTATGTTTCTACCAAATTTGGTTTGAATAATATAAGAAAGAAAATATAAATTTGTTCTTTTTGCACAACAAATTACTCCTTTGCAAGTGGGATAAAAAGAAAGCATTAGCCAATACAGCTCCTTGTAGTATTTATGCATTACAATTCAGTTCAAAGCATCTGTGTAAACACTTTGTGATCAGATTCAGTTTGCAGTCTCATTTTCTTCAAGTATCAACAGAAGCAGAATCAACATTTCTTCACATCATATTAAAAGCATTTGTGTGTTTTATACAAAATCACGAACCTGAGGTTTTTGATGATTTTGAAGGAAAAAAACCCCATCTAACATAATTGCAAAATTGCATATGTTTCACCTACATAGCAAAAATAAAGGGTGAGAAGCTTTGTTTTTTCACTGATTGAAATTTATTACAAATACATATATTCACTACTTATTATATGTCTGCTGCACATGAAAAACAAAACCATACAGAACCAAAAGTGCTTTTATTAAGTATCAGAAAAATCCTGTTACACACAACACAATGCAAGTCATTTAACTTCAACTAGGTATAAATCCCCTTGAATAACTCAACATACTCTCTTCACATGAAATATGTAACATTTACAATTACATACAAGTATCAAGGTGCTTCGAACGAAAAGCACAAGTGCTTTCCAGATGGATTTCAACTAAAACAAGATATCTGAATTTGTTTTCACCTATAATTTCTTCAGGCATACTTTGACACAGGTATTTCTTTTAAGATGAACAACAAAATTCCCCAAATGCCTTTAAATATGGCATTGAAGTTGTCAGGCACTAAGACAGTTCAAGATACCAACTAATGGCTCTGCCAAAAAGAAATACAGCGGCGTCCAGGGCAGCCAGAGCATAGATGACTTGACAAGCACAAAGCTTATCAAACTGCACCTAAGTGTAGAAAAAACCCCTACCATACCACAGACTGGAACTTCAGGTTTGGTTTCTTCTGCTGACTTCCTGAGACTCAGAAATCTATGGTATCCCTTAGTTAACCACTACTCGGGAAAAAATGCAACTCCCTTACCTGACAGGGAACTCTCATATGTGGCAGTCTTATACTCTCTTTGAATGTGACATCATGCCTCCAGAATAACAGAATGATGTCCCATGCAACAGGCATTAAAACAGACACATAAAGCCTCAGAAATGCAAACTTTTCAGATGAGCTGCTGCTGCAGAACAGACAACAAATTTACCTCTTGTCCCACAGCTCTTTTCCCTGGGAGGTTATCAAAGTTAGTTGAACCTTAGATGCAAAGCCACATGAACCCTCATTTGTTACATATATCCTTTTTTAAAAATAACAAATGTGCCTAAAGAACTTGTGTTCAGGTAGTCTGGAAGGCTGCTATCATAACTGCAACTCCCATCTACACTCACACACAGAGCCACTTAACCACAGGTAGGTTTCCAAATGCTATCCCCAGTTTGTGATTATGCAGAACAGACACTGTTTGAAAAAGAAAAAAAAAAGAAAAAAAGAAGACCAGCAACCTGTATGCACCAATGTTCTACCATGATGCACCATCCAGAAATCCAGAGGTCTCCATGTCTTTCATGGCTCACTTCTTATCTTATAGTAGCACAACCAGCTTCTATACCAGTGTGTGGCAGCCATTTTGCTGGGCATCTGTTTGTGCACCCCTTAATCAATCATCACTGCAGTTACATGTCAAGCAGCATTTTTTCCTATAGAGTAACTCTAAAGGAAACAGATTGTGGTTTTGTCTTTGTATCCCCTATTTACCCAAAATTTTCAATAGCAGATTTTGGAAAAAAGGTCTCAACCATTACCAGCTAAAACTTAAATATGCCTTAGTTACGGTCAATGCAGACTTTGGTTTAGACTGATATAATCCACACATGAAGATAATGTGAGTTAGAACTGAAGTTAATCTCCTAACTTAACATGCACTGTGTGGAAATTTAGGACAGTGTTTCAGTAGGAGACAAACATGCCTCCTCCTCTTCTAATAACACAACCTTCCGTCTGGAGAGAGACAACATGGTCTTCACAACAGTTAAAGAAATTCTAACAAAAATGCGTAAGGCAAGAAAAGCAAATGGGATTACAATCTGCATAAGATGGAAAATTGCTGTGCTAAATTCACTTAACAAGCATGTTAGAAAGAAGACCCCAAGGCTTACACAAGGGTAGAGAGCCAGCTTGGCAAACATGAAGGCATGCTCTTTGCCACCGTATCTCGCAAAGGGATGCAAGGTTTCCCTTTCATTGAGGAGGGCTGTAGTCCATATTGCAAACTGAAATATGCTAGCAAAGAAAGTAATAACACAGCTGATCTGAATGGCTTCTATTTCATTATAAGACTTCTCTGCAAATTCACTGGTCAGCTGGTAAGCTAGTGGAAGCCCACCAATGAAAGCCAATGAAAGTATGTTAAGCAGTCCCATCAGTCTGGTAGCTTTTGTTACGTGAAGGAAAAGCGAGTGATGGACAAACCACAGGAGACCGATTGTAACAAATGAGCCAAAGTAAGCAAGGTAGTTTGGCCCATATTCACTTAAAGCTTCAAGAAGGCTGCCGTGGAATCTCTCCTCAACTTCTCTGGGATCAGGGACATTGTCTTCACTGTGGAGAGAAAACTCACTTTACTTCACATGTTACTGTTATAAAACCACATCTGGAGCAACACCAAACTACGTTGCTTTAATCTGAGCAAGTAGAGAACAACAGGCATCCACTCTGCAGTTCTCTAATTTGTAACTTAAAACTGTTTCAAATAACAGCTCTGCAAAGAAATTCGATCTAAAGGGAAATCAGAATATAAGCTGGAATTCCTTTGGGTTAATGTAATAAAGTTGCCCCAGTGACTAAACAGCTTTTCTTGAAACAAGCCTCTCATCTGAAAACATAACTAAGCAAAAGAGAAAGCTTTTTTCTTCAGGATTCCACACCCCAACATGTACTAGATAGAGCGATCCCCATTACTGCTCTAATGTAGAGATTAAAAGTATCTTTGGTTTGTGTTCTGTATGTTTCCAGAAAATCATACCTAAAGTAACCACTGCAGTTTTTAGAAGTAAGAGACAATGTTCGATTATTTTCTCAAATATTACATATAGAGAGGGGGTGGTCCCGTGGTGTAAAGGAGAGCACTCTGGACTCTGAATCCCAAGGACCTGAGTTTGAGTCTCAGTGGGGACCGTCCCCTGGCAGTTCAATGCCTCCCTGCCATCCGATCCCATCAGATCTGGGATGCTGAGCAGGGTCAGCCCCGGTTAGTACCGGGTGCTGTGACAGTCCCGAGGACTTCACTGTCACTGTCCAAGCTCGCTCGGCCGTGGCAAATGAACCTCAGGACTGAAACGGTGGGGCCAGTTCTGCGCACGCTGTGCCTCACCTAAAAAATCCACTGTGCAGGCTGGAAGGGCACACCCACATGGGGAGAGCCCTTCCCAAATCTTTGTTTGTGAAGTCTGGCTATACATATATACATACAGACAGACATTCATATATTTAACAATACAAAGTGAAAGAAGCAGCACAAAGCCTTACCATATGTCCAAAATCAGCAGGGTTGCTACAATAGCATAGACTCCATCACTGAATGCTTCTACCCGCTCCTTACTCAGAGGCTCACTGAGGTAAAAAGTGAAAGTTTCTAAGCTATGGTGTTCCTCCTCTTCATCTCTCTGACCTGGATCAAATTCAGATGCTTAATAGTGAAAGAAGAAGGAAGCATAAAACAAGGTAGTTCGACAACCTAGTATGACCTCCCTTTCTCACCACCTGCCAAAATTTTCTGTAGGAAGAAGGCTGTCAGTCATCCACGGAGGTCAGTCACCCCACTTTTTTCAGCATCTGTGCCTCTCCCTCAAGTTCAGGTTTCTTTCAAGACAAGTGCTTTGGGGACAAAAATAGCCATGTCCTTTAAACTGTATGGCAAAGAATTTCTACCAAGGGAATTATGACTCAAAGCTGTAATTGAACAAAACAAATCAGATGCTGTGCCTCTAGAAGCCCTAACAGCTGCAGGTACTCTATGGCAGTGTGAAGAACTTATAGTACATGGCAGAAAAAAAGCCTCGCTGGAGTATGGGGGCTGGACTGGGATATCAAATTACCTGATTTAAAATAAAACAAGCCTGTGGTCAAAAGGTGGAGCTTTTATAGGAAATGTCAAACTCATCTCTAAAGACTGGGCTCTGAACTGCCTAGCTCACCAAAACGCGCTAGTTCAGGAGTTTAGGTTGGACAAAGAAAAAGCTTAAGCTTCCAGGAAGAGGAACTGAATGCAAAGCAAGTGTAATCACCAGAAAGCCAATAAAACAGTAATTTATGTTAGCCATCTGACAGCGTGAGACACACACAGACATGATCTGACTGCAAACTACAGTGCCCCCATCGCAATAAGCATGGAAAATATTTGTATGTGTTTATTCTCAGGCTCGGAGAGTCTGGCTTTGTCCTTTCAGAGCATTTCTGCCTCCCTATTATTGGTGCCACACGGGGGAGTTAGAAGTATTTTCCCATCTGCACTGTAAACAGATGGACTTGTACTAGGTTGAACAACAGAAGTAGAGGCACAAAGATGTTACTTTCTACCCCATCATGCAAGTTGTTGATTCCAAAGACATGATCTGTTCAGAGTTTTTGTGGTCAGTTCATACTGATCGCAGAGGGCCACTACACATTTATTTTGGCACTGATAACCTCTTTCTCAGCATGGTTTAAGAGTAGCTCAGGCTATTGGACAGACTGTGCAATTGTTAGTCCTGACACACAGAGGGCAGAAAGAACATAAGCAAGTAGCATGAGGGAAGAAGTGTGGATTTAGGCTGACTTAAACCATGCGTGAAGGTACCCATCTAGAACAAAGCACTTAATGAGATCTAACACCCTGAACAGTTAATTACCCCGAAAAAGCTTCATTTACAAGTGCAGCTCTTGCCAGTTTGAAAATGTATGACTACTCAGCATTGCAGGGAAGAAAGTAATAACAGCATAGAGCTTTCTTCCTATATTCTTCTACCCCATGCTCCCTTTTTAGAAGGCAAAACAAATAAATGGCCTGCAGCATCATTCATATACTTGTGTCTGTATGCATGTGCATACTCAGGACAAACCAGAGAGATTTTTCACTCAGAAATGATCTTCAAATGTTTTGTGCCTCACACAAATCTCAGCACAAATATGGAAAATCAGGGAGAAACTCTGGAAGCACATCAATAGGCCTCAAAATGACTACATTCCAAGACTGAAAATAGAAGCAGAACTAAAATTAATTCATTCCAGGATGTTTGGATAACACACTGACAACCTAATATGAACATACTCCTATGAATTTTGTTACTCACCAACAATTTTGGTCTTACACCATTTAATGAATCGAGTGAGGTGCGGAAAAATGATTACGAGTCCAAGAAGTACATAAGACTGTGGAGAAGAAAATTAACAGTTTAAATATAGTTACAAAAATATAAATTACCTTCCAAGTTTAATATGAAACTATTGCTCTCAATCATAGATATAATCACATTGAGAAAAACAAATCTTGACTTTACAACCTGAAAAAGGTTCAGCTGAAATGCACATGCACATCCTGAATACTGCATGTGGAACCAAATAGCGCTTTTTGATAACTAATTTAGTACCAGTAACAAAGGAAGCTAAAAGAAGAAGGGAAAGAATTCTGCTGACAAAAATGTAGGAATGACTGCACTGGAAGCTGATAAACTATTGCACATGATTCTTACAGGTCCCTTCTACTCTGAGACATTCTGTGACTACAGTTTGTGTCACAGGAACTCACTGAAGAGTCCTTAGTGGCTCAAAGGCTTTGCACAGGTCTAAGCACATAAGGAACTTGGAGACTTATTTCACTGTTGCTAATATTAAGAAAAACAAACAACCCACTGGTGAGCAGGGCAAGAGAGAAGAAGAAAACATTTTCAGATAAAATTAGGCCTTTTCACCTTTAGACTCATAACTGCCTCTTTCATTAACTGCAACCAGATTCCTTCCGAATTTGGGGATTATTTAAACAATGCCAATTCTGTGGAATCTTTCTCAAAATTCAGTTAAATCTACATTTTCCTACAGAACAAGAGGAATGGAAACTCAGGATACATTCAAAAACTAGATTTCAGTTCCAAGTAGGCGTCCTGAAAAAATAATAAAAGCTGTTACTAAGTAGGAGCAACTCACTGCCACTAAATAAACACAAAGGAGAAAAAGGCTGTGAAAGAGCAGGCCTTAGCCAATATTATTTGTTCAGAGATGCAGGTTGGCTAATTGGTTTGTTTATTCTATTTGCCCCTCCTAAGTTAGTGCAGCACTTGCATTCACTTATCTTCTCTTTATGCAATGTGGCGTGTATACCATGTAACCTTCCACATTGTTTCCCCTACTTCTGATGAGTAAGATATTAATCTAGAGTTTAAGAAAAATAAGAGTTTAGCTTAAAAAAATAAATCAAGCATAGCAAGTAAGGTTAATTTTGTAGCAGAATATTGTTTTTAAACTATATGAACCCATGGATCAAGTTACAGATTGATATGTTTGAATTGAACACATTAAATGCAAAATAGCAGCTATGATTACAATACCACAGAACTGGCAACAAAACAAATCTGCACAGTTCACATGGATATAATTATTTTTATACACAGTCCTAAAGACAACTAATATTAACTGCTCCATCAAAGTTTTTGGTTAACTGGGAGAACTTACCAAAGGAATAAAGAAAAAAGAAAAGATGGCTGCTAAAAAGCATAAAGCAGGTCCTCTTAGGATAATCTTTAAGATATGATGTTTATAGAAATTCTGATTTTCAGACTCCTGTATCTGTCGATTCAGTAGGTGTGGGTGATAGAATCCATATGCTACTATCACAGCCTGCAAGGAGAAGAGCATTACTGACCTTATTACATGTAAGTGTAAGGAGAATTTCAAATATAAAACACAAACCTATAAATCAACAAATTCCAAAAGACCTTCAGAATTATTCTTCACTTCCATATGGATGGCTGGCTTTAGAAACTCTGAGATTTCCAAATACATTGTATGTCAAGATTTTAGTCTCCTCTGGAGAATCTGCATAACCATGGATCTTACACGAAGAGAAATTAAAATCCATGACAAAGCCCTGCACCAGGAGAAAAACGGTGCCACTGGACTAAGGCTAAAAGCTACGTTCCCTCATCCACCACTGTATGGCTCAGAAAGAACACAGCAGGAAAAGTAAATTGCAATTTCCACAAGGCATTTTTAGAAAGAGTGGGAAAGGAGCTCTAGGAAGATCAGCTGATTTAGCTGGATAAAACAGCTTCACAGGACACTGTGGAAATGCAAATTTTCACCTTACATACAAATACTTTATTATCACAACAGGCACAGCTTTGAAAAAGAATGCTGTACAAATGACACATTAAGCAATTTTATAACCATAATGAGAAAACTTCATTTTAGTTCTACTCAGGAAAGTCTATTTAGAAGTGAAAATTGAGCTATCCATTTACAATACCTGTATAAGGCCAATGACAACAGCACAGACGCTGAACAGGAAGATACCAAAAGGTACCTCAGGAAAGGAGGCCATTAAGGAAAACTGTAAAATAATGCAACTAGATTAAATATTTAATTAAGAATCAATGTAGGAGTAACAGCTGAGAAACTGAAGCATTCTTCATTTAATACTGAAACTCAGAAACCTAAACTATAATTTGCATTTCAACCTAATTCCACTAAATGCAATTTCTAGCCATAGACAGATGGCAGGCATCCCAACCAAAACCATCTGAAGAGATGGCTTAGCTCTGATGTTGATACTGCTCAACCTTAACCACTCTGACAATATGTCTCCATAATAACCACAGTCTGGCCCGTAGCTCAGCTTAAAGTTTAAGTTTCTGGTGGACATAATGTTCTTAGCTGTGAAAACTATTGATATTAGACAAATTAAAAGATTCAAGAAAGTATTCTATCTCCGTGGCTCTCTGTTCTATTAATTTGTGCAGCTTCATTAAGGAGAAAAAATAAAAAAGCAGGGTGTAGTATTAAGGTAACACTGACAGCTTTCCAAAAATTATTTCAGCTTCAAGGCAAAGTAAAAAGTATGTGCTCTTGCAGATAAAGATTCTTTTATTGGCTACAGCCTCATTTTTTGCAAACTAATACATAACACAGATAAATCCACAGAAACAGGTGCCTGTCTTACACATGTAACAATCAAGATGTATTTTAAGCAATTATTTTATTCTGTTACTATAGTGTTCACTTGCAAATATCCTTCTTAGGTCATCTGACCAAAAATTGAGGAGATTTAAAAAATGAAGAAACAGCTGCCAGAATCCATCTTGCTGAAAAAGTCAAAAGCAAAACTTTGTCCAGATTAAAGGAAGATGTTCTGTCATCTAAAGAGGAGTTTGAAACACAGTTTTACTTATTGTACCAGATGCAAAATTCTCATCAGACAATTTTGGTCTTTTTCAATATAGTTGCTTTTTTAAAAGAAATTGTGGGAAATTTTTTACTCTGAGGGTGGCAAAACACTGGCACAGGTTGCCCAGTCCCTGGAAACATACAAGGTCAGGCTGGAAGGGCCTTTGAGCAACCTGATTTAGTTGAAGATGTCCCTGATCACTGCAGGGGCTTGTACTAAATGACCTTTAATGATCCCTTCCAACCCTTCTATAATTCTATGATACTATGACTTTCTATGACTATCATTTTTCTTCTAGAATATCCAGGTCTGAAATATCCAGGTCTAGAATATCTTCCAGGTCTGAAACATGAAATAATTGAAGGTTATCATGAATCCATACTCATGAATTTTAAAGAAGTGAGTCTTCACAATTATAATGGATTCAGAGTTATTATTATAGTAACATTTTCCTGTGTTTCTGAAGACTTTGGTAAAGTCTTTTCAAATAAAGGAAAAACGCTAATTAAACATATGTCATATCTTAGAAAAGTACTTACTGTATATGGCAAGAAGGTTATGATCATCATACAGGCCTAAAACAGAATAAAGCATACTGAAACACTAGCTAAAATACAAAGCAAGCAAAGCCCTCATTGAAGATGTGTCCAGAAACTACAAACAGATCAAATGCTGCACCACGAACAACACCGACATTTCTGAAGTTGCTGAGCTTTGACTACAACAAATGGCTAGTTCTGTACACATCTTCCATGTTTGGTATCCAAATTGTACAGGCTTAATATAGGAAACACTACAGTTTTGTTACCAATACCACAGGTAAAAGCTTTGCTATGGTTTTTAACAGACTTCTTTCTAAAGTAAGCAATGCTAAACACCTTCTAAATAGGTGCTTCTGATTTGTCAAGAACATTAATCTCTCATCATAAATATTTCATATATAAAAGAGCAAAATTCAGAAAACCCAAAGGAACAAAAAAAACCCAACTCAAGGACAAAGAAATGCTGTGCTTTGAAAGCTAGCTTAGGTAAGAATTACAGGCCTTAAGCTAGTCCTCTAAAAGAATTTCCTGTAGTGTTATCTCATGGAGCTTAACCAGTGTTTTTATTAACAAAATTAAATTAACTGTGTGGTTGCACACTGTCAGAGAACAATATAGAAAACTACTCAGTTCCCTCAGATGAACTTCAGACTAATCTGGCAGAGCTTCTTTTGGCTTATAATAAAACATTTGGAAGTTAAAGGGAAGTTACTTATCAATCAGTTACCTTGGCAAGGAGGAATTAAAGACCTTTATATCTTCCAGACTTGGAAATATGGCAGAGTAATGCTATTTAAATTAAAAAAATTTGGATATTCACAGCCACACTTAACAAAAAAGATCTGTACTTGTTAGTTAAACATCCATAGTGTCTGACAAGACTTACCAGATTTAAAAGAGCCAGGACATCATCTATAAGCTCTATCACCTGAAACAACCTGTCAAGACAAGGCAAGGTAACATGAACAAGCCAATTCCCAAAATATATTTTACGACACTATATGAAAATTACACATTTATGATAGTATAAGGGAACCTGATTTCCTTTGCTCCAGAATTAATACGAGTACTTTAGGTGACACCAAAACTCAAATAATTTGTTAAAAAAATCTGAAGAGAAACACACAGTCAAGTTCAGTCATGGAGGAGTTACTAAGAACCTAATTTCCATTTAAATGACAGAGTATTTTCAAAATTGTAACGCTTAAAATTATTTATCTTGAGATATAGCACATTTATTATCATGCAAAGCAAAAGCTTTCCTTGTACACTTCTCCATACCTTCTTAAAGAAATTTCTCATCCACAAAAACTGTCACTTAGAATCAACAGAACTGATCACCTCCACAAGATCCTACACTATTCACAGACTAACACCTCAGCATTTTTTTATGCAAGCTAGGAAAAGCAATGTGATAAAAGCACAGATATGAGGCATCAGCTTCAAATATTGAATTACAGGTTGCACACCTCAACTGGAAAGCAGTCAACCCACTTGCATAGTAACATTTGTAGATTTCAAAATTCCAGATAAACTGCCCTGGTTCCACTGTGATGCCTGCATGTCAGTTTCCTTTTAATTACCAAGGAAGGACAGCTGGGGGTGTGTACAACTCTACAAAATGCAGAATCTGCAACATTACAACTTATTTTGTGAGAAGCACTGCTGAGGACAGAGAGACAAGTTTTAGGACAGCGTGCTATATCAGTTCTTCTCTTGTGGAGCAAGCAAGTTACAAAGTCATGCATTTGCAGCAAAACTAGAAGTCTAGTTCCATCTAGATTATGAAGTACAATGAAAAGAAAAAAGATACATAATGCCTGTTGTTCTCTGTATCACTATGTCAGTGTAAGTGTAATTATTCAATGCTAAGGGTAGAATTTCTTTACAATTTTTCAGTATTATTCAACAAAAGACAATTCAGAAGTATGTCAGCAAGACAGAAATGTATCAGACACATGGTTATCTCCTGTGCTTTTAAAAATCAGTTTTTCTTTAACTTTGGAGTTAAATGCATTCTTCCTACCTTACATGAGCTGCCCAAGCCACTGTGACTATTAAGAAGGTCATCAAGTAGACAGCAATTTTTGCTAGAAGAAGTTGCTGAACACTCTCACCTAATTTCTGAAACAGTGGAGCAAAAGTTAAATGTTACATTACGGAATTATTACTGATATCTGCAAAAGAAAAAGGACGTTCAGTAATGTAATCTATTTTTTGAAAATGTCTCTGAAGACTGCAGTTCTCTTCCAACAATCTTTTCAGTACCTTGCAGAGGAATTGGTTTAACAGAAGCTCATTAAGCAGGCTGAAATACGGCATATGATATATCAACACGTCTCTTCAATAGTCTGTAAAAGGGCTTCCAAATGCTCTATTCACCTTTTGATTCACCCACACACTCTCCCACTGTTACTGTGATAATGTATTTCAGAGGAGGATTGGCCACAATATGCCTCTTTTATTTTCATGGCACTGACTTCTGGAGTAGACGCATCACACAAGTTTTCATGTGATGATTGTTAGCAAGGAGAGGACTTAACCACTGCAAATTTTGCCTGAAGCACTGCAATGGCTTGAATAGACCCATGCAGCATATTTGCTGTGTTACAGACCATATTTGAGCTTCCTTAACTGAGATAAAAGGCCTGTTTTTCAGAGCAGAAAAATAAATGATAAAACAAAAGAACCCATAAACTTTATCAAATTATTTTGTTTCCAAACATTCCTGTTTCTTTCAGAATTAATTTATTTTCTGTAATCTTTTCCCACTTTTGCTTATTCAGATTACATTTATTATTAACCTGATTTTACAGAAGTGGAGATGTTGATTTGGAAGGAACCCACTGGGATTACTGAGTCCAGCTCCTGAGCCTGCACAGGACACCCCAAGAATTGCATCAAGTGCGTACTTGCTGCTCCACTTCCCCTCATAAGGGTATTAAAGACCCAATGAGGTCTCCGCTCTGCCTCCTGTTCTTCAGGCTGAACAGACCAAGTAACCTCAGGCGCTCCTCAAATGGCTTCCCCTCAAGGCCCCTCATCATCTCTGTGGCCCTCCTTTGGACACTCTCCAATAGCACAATGTATATTTTCATACTGAGGTGCCCCAAACCACACACAATATTCAAGGTGAGGCCGCCCCAGTGCAGAGTAGAACAGGACAATCCCCTCCCTTGACCGGCTGGTGATGCTGTGCCTGATGCCTCGCAGGACACAGTTGGCTCTCCTGGCTGCCAGGGCACTGCTGGCTCATATTCAACCTGCCACTGACCAGGGCCCCCAGGGCCCTTGCCGGTGGCACTGCCTTCCAGCATCTCATTCCCCAGTCTCTCTGTACATCCAGGGTTGCCCCATCCCAGGTGCAGAATCTGGCACTTTCCCTTGTTAAACACCAACCGGCATCCAAGTTGTTCATGAACAAGTTAAAGAGAACTGGGCTGAGGATGGGGCTGGGCAGATCCCACTAGTGTCTGGATGCCAGCTTGATGTTACCCCAGCAGCATTCAGACTGCCCTACGTAAATGGCTTCTCTACGTGATGATTTATTATCAAGAACAGCAGATGCTTTTTGAAAGCTATTTTGGTCAGATATGCAGTTGATTTTTCATAGAAAAGTAACTGGATAACATCCAAGGCTTACATTACGCAGTTCATTCAGTCTTTACTGTCACAATGTCTGCAGATAACATAGGTCTTCCAAATTTAATTTTTTACCCAAAGTTCACCAGGTCGTCCCCTATGTGAAATTTCTGCCGGGTTTAATGTTCCTGAATGGTTTCAGCTTTGTAAAGCCTAGAACATGAAATGAAGCAGGGCTGCTACATAAGGATGCCTCATCTACTTGCAAGGACACGAGAAAAAACAGAAGACACGTGGTACCTGATCAGGATGTATTTTTGTGTGAGCCACCGGCAAAATCTGAAATAACAAAACGCTTATTAGTACATTACGTTCATTTCCTTGTTCAGAGCTTCACTAAAACCTAATAAACTTCAGGCGGCCGCCAGTATTCCCCGATGGGGTGATCACGGGCAGCTCTGGAAGCCACAGCCGCTCCTGAACCGCGGCCCGCACTGCTGGCCTCGCGGGGCGCTACCACATGTCGCGACAGCGCCGCGGGCGCGGGGCCGCTCCGCATGTCGCGACAGCGCCGCGGGCGGCCCCGGTGGAGGAGGCGCCGCTGAAGAGCCGGGAGGGCCGGGCGGGCACAGGCGCGACCCGGACCAGGACCGGCCGCGGCTCCTCCCGCGCTCTCTCCCCTCTGTCCCGTCCTCCGCCGCCGCGCCCTCACCATCACGGTGGCGATGATGGAGAGCAGCGCATCGCTGTAGGCCAGCAGCCGATGCGAGGTCTGCGTGCTGCTGCTGCTGCCCAGCTCCATCTCCGGCCCCGGCCCTCGGCCGCGCTCCGAGCCCGCGGCCCGCGGAGCCGCCATGGCCCCACCGCGCTCTGCCCGCCCCGGGGGCGGTGCTTCCCTCCCGGGCCCGGAGCGGGGAACGCAGCGCTTGGAAACAGCGGAATACCTGCGAGCGAATGGTGGCGGTGCTGAGAGCTCAGCGGCTGGAGGAGCGACACGCGGCTCTAAACGGCCTTCCAGCCGATCTCTGTTTTCCACAGCAGCATCCTGAGTCTGGTGATGCTTATTGTGTTTTCTGAGGTGGTCAGGAAACACAACGGAAGAGGCAAAGGAACACATGACTCTTAGAGAAGCAGTTGACATTCCTCAAACAATTTTCATTTCTAGAAAGGGGAGTGCATTGCCAGCAGGTCGAGGGGGGTGATCCTGTCCCTCTGCTGTGTCCTGGCAAGGCATGTCTGGAGTGCTGTGCCCAGGTCTGGGCTCCTCGGGGCAAGAGACACAAGGAACTACTGGAGAGGCTCCAGCGGAGCGCGGTGAAGGTGGTGAGGGGCAGGACTATCTCTCTTGTGAAGAAAGGCTGAGGGAGCTGGGGCTGTTCAGCCTTGGGATGACAGACAGGACCTTATCATGTATGTAACTATCTAAAGGGGAGTGAAACAAAGATTGAACTCAACACCGACATTTTATCAATGTTCAGTAGGCATCCTTTATTGACAGTACTGGGGTGGACTGGGGATAAATCCATCCATAGGTGCTCCAACGAAATCACAAGAGCAAAAGCCTTATATTTCCAACAGTTATGACACATTCGTGTTAAATACTGCCCATTCCACGTCTGTCGCAATACAGGCCTTCTGTAATTATTTCACGGTCTCTGCTGGCATCTAGCGTCCTTTTGTTACAGTCCTTTCATTACAATTGCAATCCGTCCTATTGTCTGTATCTTTTTGCTTCGGATGACGTGCCTCACATCCTTGAATGCTGACTGCTGATTGGTTCCGTTTGAGGATACGTTCTATCCATTTGCAAAAGTGCGGTTCGTTTCCCAGTACCTCTTTACTTGAAAAAGCTGTATCTCTTAACCTAAAAGATAGAAAATGCTCAGCAAGTTAAGCAAAAACTATATGGTTATTCTCATTTCTTGTCACACTCATAACTTTAGCCTAAACTTATTCTACATTAATTCTTTATTAACTGTATTAACTATTTATTAACTATTTATTATTAACATGTATCCTTTATTAACTCTTTTCTGTATAAGTGTTAGTAAAAGAATTAAAATCTGTAACAAAACTTATTCATACTAATAAATCCAGATCTATTTTGGAATGTGCACAATATAACAGGCAATGCTTAGCAGCTCCTTTTCAGTTGTCCTGTTTCCTAGTCTTGGAACTGGTTCTTCTTTTCTTTGTTCTTGGGTGGGGCTACTTTCACAGCCTTGGAGGCTGATTTCTGAGTAGTTACTCCTTTTAAGCAATGCAAAAAGGAAGCATACATCCTTTCACCTATAATCTGTGTGTCTTACCTTAAAAGTTGTAGGATTCTCAGGCAAGTTTCTCAAAAAAGGGAAACATATTTAACAGCACTATTCTCAGGCAGCTCTTCTCAGGTAAACTAAGCAGTATTAACAACCTTTCAGGGGTTTGTCAAGTGGATGGATACAGGCTCTTCTCAGTGGTGCCGAGCAATAGGACCAGAAGGAAGTAAGAAAATGGAACATGGGAAGTTTCCACGCTGTGCACCTGGGATCTCATTGAACGTGACCAGTTGAAATGCCAGGCTGTTTATTTTTTGTCATATTTCTATATTTTTACTGCAGGACTCAGAAAATATTGACTGTTCTTTATAATATTTTCCTTTTACTTTCAAGGTAGGAATTCAAATATATGCAAACCCTACTGATGAGTATATATTGAGTGAGAATATTGTATAAGACACAATCACAGAATAGGTAAGGTTGGAAGGGACCATCAGAGGTCATCTGGCCCAACTCTCTGCTCAAGTAGGGTCCTCTACAGCTTGTTATTCAGGATTGTGTTCATAGGGTTTATGAATATCCCCAGAGCAGGAGACTCCTCAATTTCTCTGCTTGTTCCAGCGCTCAGTAACCTGCCCAGTAAAGAAGTTCTTCCTCCTATTCTTCTGGTACTTTCTCTGCATCAGTTTCTTCCTGTTGCCTCTTGTCCTGTTGCTGAGCACCACCAAGAGGAGTCTAGATCCACTCTCTTGGCATCCCACCCTGCATGGATGATACTGAGAGCCATTGATAAGGTCCCCTCTTAGTCTTCTCTCCAGGCAGAAGAGGCCCAGTTTCCTCAGCCTTTCCTCATAAAAGAGGTCTTCCAGTGCAGTCATCATTTCTGTTGCCCTGTGCCCAACCTGTTCCAGGGGCTCCCTGTCTCTCTTGTACTGAGAAGTCCAGGACTGGATGCAGCCCTTCAGATGTGGCCTCACCAGAGCACAGTAGAGAGGGACAATTAGCCCCCTCACTCTGCTGGCAGTGCTCTCCCTAATGCACCCCAGGACAGCATTGTCCTTTTTGGCCACACAGGTACACAGCTGGCTCATGGACAGCTTGTTGTCTACCAGGACACCAAGGTCTTTCTCCACACAGCTGCTTTCCAGTAGGTCAGCTTCCAACTTTACCTGGTGCCTGGGGTTATTTCTCACTGGTTGCAGGACCCTGCACTTGCCTTTGTTGAGCTTTAGACACTCCTGCTCTGTTGATCCCTCCAGCCTGTCAAGGTCCTTCTGAAGGGCTGCACAGCCCTCTGGGATATTGGCCACTCCTCCCAGCTTTGTGTCATCTTTGAACTCGCTGAGGAGGCATCTGCCCCTTTGTCCAAGCCATCAATGAACAAGTTAAACAATACTGGACCCAGCATTGAACCTTGCAGAACACCACTAGTGATAGGCCTCCAACTAGACCCCATGCCACTGATCATGACCCTATGGAATCTTCCATTCATCCACTTCTCAATTCAGCTCACTGTCTACTCATACACCTTGCAATTCCTGAGCTTATGAGGATATTGTGAGAGAACCTGTTGAAAGCCTTGCTGAAGCCGAGGTACACAATATTCACTGCTCTCCCTTCATCCATCCATCCAAGTTGTTGTCCTATTGTAAAATGCTATCAGGTTGGTTAAGCATGGTTTCCCTTTAATGAATCCATGCTGACTGCTCCTGATCATCTTCTTGTCATCCATCTGGGTAGAGATGGCCTTCAGAATGAGCTGCTCCATCACTTTTCCAGGTGTAACTGTGTAAAGCACAAGAATTTTAGAATGCAGAATAATAACATGGATTATACATAGCATAGACATATATCCTATACATTATATGCATAATCCATGGAATTCATAATGGAGCAAACAAATTATTCCTCTGAATGTTTTTCACTTCTTTGTATGAAGTATTTTATGGAACATGTAACTTGAGTTCAAAGCACATTTATTACACAGAATTTAAATACTTTCAGACGTGTAAATCTCTGTATTACTAGTTTAATTCTTTACTGTATCATAATAAATAACTAGATGAGTTAATGAGTTTCTTAGTGTACTTCTGATAATCCTGAACTGTGTTTTAAAGTCTTCCTATTTATTGCTCTCCATTACAAAAACTTAAGCAATCATTGTCCTCTGGAGAACTGGTGATTTTTTGGTATTAAGTGCTGAAAACTTTTGTTCCTAGGATTAAAATAATACGAAACAAACCCCAAAGGGGTACAGATGCTCTCTTTCCTTTAACTAAGTCACCTCTTCATGTATCACTTTCCAGATGGGGGATTTTCACTGAGAATGACATACCTCTTGCAGCATACTAGCTACCACTTGAGTTGCTATAGTTAGAATGTGCCTTCTCCAGTCATTGAAAGTGAGATACAATTTTGCTTTTTTTTTTTTTTTGAAGGCTGGCTTTGTCTCATTTGTTTAAAAGTTTTGCCTTCATTACTGTTTTTGTTACTTCATGTACCCCTCTACTGTGAAGTGTCTTGAAATGAAGGCACACTGCTTTCTAGCATGGAGGAATTCTTTGCAGAATGAACACATACCTCTTGTGAGATGCTTGCTAGTGGCCCAGCAAGGAATGTGGTTTGCTTGTGATAACCTGTTGTAAAACCTTCTGTTATCACTGGAGTTTTACCTGCATCTCAATACTACTTTAATTGCTGCTTAGGTTATGGTGCAACGTTTTCAGAAATGACAAATGATTTATAGAATCTCAGCTCAACATAATGTATTGCAGCAGAGTAGAGCTGCTCAGGAGCACAAGGGTTTTTAAGACCAGACACACCTTTGTTGTTCCTAGGTAGCCTTTTGACCCTGTGCTATAGTCAGGTGTGCTGTTGCACTGTGTTGCATATGTGTATGTATGAAATAAGCCAAAGGGAAATAGCACTTCCAAATGGGCAGCACTTCTTTGCTTAGTTTGGATACTTGAGTCTGGCTATTCCCTACCAGTGTCTCTCCATCACAGCAAATGGTAGGAGAGAAGGGGTCTGTGAGTTGTGAGAGCCTGTCCATGAACAAGCTTAAGGTTTATTGAGCTAGGGCATAGCATTTATTTTCAGAATTCAAGGTAGCTTATAATGAATCCACTGTCTTCATCTCTGTTTCTCCAGGCATGCTGTTTTGTTGCTCTACAGCTCCTGACTTAGCCACTGATACAAACAGTATGGCGGAAAAAGAGCACAGTGCTTACCACCTGGAACTATTAAGAACACTTTTTCTTATGTAAAGAGAGATACATTTCTGCAAATTCACTACTGCAGATGAGTGCAAGATATGGATAGTATGCCTGGTTGAAAACATCATTTGTTCCTACAAATTCAGATAAAATCTCAGTGTTTTGTGACTATCTTGAGGTGCTTTTTAGCTAGTAATTAGAATAAAGAGTAAGAATGAGGGCTTGGGGAAGTGTGCAGAAGTAAGAGGTTAACCATGCATAAAAGTCTTAAGAAAGACGTTTCTGTAGTAGTGCATAAAAAGCAGCGAAAGCCACACAGATCAGTCTTACCCTATTGAACTTCTGAGGAACAAACAGGCAGGAGCAGTTACGTCAGCTGCTTGCATAGGCACATTAACCTTTCCACTTCACCTTCTGCTGGTGCTTGTTCTGTAGTCCAGTTGCTTTGGGTCTTTCTCATTTGCAAGCTTGCTAAAGATACCAAGACATGTCCATTCATACCTCAAAAAAAGAAAAACGATTTCTTTTTACCTCAGAATCTGTTGCTGAAGGACATTCTGGTAAGTAAAAATGTGGATTATGTCTTTGTTTTTATTAGTACTCTCGGTGAAGAATGCTGTCTGATGCAAGTTCAGTCATGCCTCTTGCAATGCAGAAAAGAAAAAACCCCATTAATTATTTTGAATAGGCTTCAGATTAGTGTCTTTGTTTACTTGACTAGAATTTGTCTTATTTGTTTAGTATGTAATATAATCTGGCATAGATAATCTTAAAATTTTGCTTGAGAAAAGCATGGATTTGTCTTCTACAGGTAGACTTGGAGCTGCCACATATACTGGAATTACAATTTCACTTTTTATTCTTTAGTGAAAAACCAGTACTTTATGCACATGTAGATTACAAGTAGTCATTGAACTCCAAATATCTGAAATGTCTGGAATAATTAGCATTAATTTTCATCAGAGCTGCATTCCAGATACTGCTGCAATATTGCATATGTCTATTTTTCACATTGCTGTCCCTAACACAAGTTTACATACAGTATGAGATGTACAAAACCATTGTATTTTCTAGGTCTGGAACTGCAGACAATGCTTCAGCTTTAATTGTTATTCACTAATTTAGCTATTTGTCATACATCTTTGTTTAAAACAATATGCATCTAGAAGCTATGTTAATTGAGACTGGGAGGAATTTCGGACCTCCAAGAGACACAGCAGTGACTGTAGTGACAGTTCCTTCTATATCAGCCTGTTCAAATAGAGCATTTTAATGTTTATACTAAAAATAGCACTACCTCTTACTTTCTCCTCAGTAGAAGGAAAGGCAAAAAAAAAACCAAAAAACAAGTGATGAAAAAAGGTAGTGTCAAACACAGAAGGTTTGCAGACAAGTTTTTGTTTTGCATCTGTATTCTCAGGACTCTTATTAACCAGATGGGAATGATACAGTATGAGACCAGTTACACCAGCCTATTTACCCAGCTCCTAGTGAACAGTCCAACACCGGCATGTTGCCCTGTATCTTGAACCACCACAACCACTTGTTTGCTTTAAAACAAGGCACTGGTTGTTGTAATGGTGCACGCAGCTGAAGGCAATAAAACTTAGTGCTGCAAGTTATACTGTTCCTCCTTGAGCACTGGACCTTTCGATGTGAATTATTTTTGCAATCTTCAGAACTCTGTCTCAGGGCATCAAACTAGCCAAATGACAAACTTTGGAATGTGGCATTTCTGATTTTATATTTGACTGTACAAATTATTTCAGAGTCTGAAATTACAACTACATGATGTTTCTGCCTTTTATCTTGTGTCCTTTTGTCTTCAATTTATTGTTGATTTTAATCAGTAAAGGTGAAATATAACTTCAGGAACTGATCAGGATTTGTAATCTATGAGTAAGTGTGCTAGCAAGAAATTCGGAAGATAATGCTTAAGCTGGGAAATAATGCAGCACAAATAGCTGAAGACAAGCTTTGCAACTATCAAGTTAATGAATTTTTTGTTTCTTTGTTTTGCTTTGCTTTGCTATTTTTAATCCTCTAAATTGTTGAACTTACTTCACAAATGATTAATAAATGCACAATTAAATGTTTCGCTTCATCTTGTTTGGGGAAAATTCTAGAAAGAGAACATAAAAGATACAGAAATCGCTGTCTCAAGTTGTGAAAATTATGCCAGTGAAGAAGCAACCTGTGCACTTCTATAAGAAAATCTCACGCTGACACTGAGATCACTGTGTGAATAAAAGGGGCACATGCATGTGTAGCATTCATGCTTTGCTTTTGGTTTTACTTTGTATTTGATTGTGGTGATATTGATGGCACAATGGTTTATCTATTCAAAGTTACAGGCTAGCATATTTCACTTTTCCTTGCTTTTAGCTTATAATGTAAGATATTATTCCACAGTTCTTTTACTAATATTCGATTTGCATTTAAACTTTGCATTGAATTAGAGGTATTTTGGGGTACAGGATAACTCTGCTCTTGCCTTGTAATTTCATTCTTATGTTTGTCTGCTTCCAGACTATACCTGTAAAAGTAAATGAGTAGTTTAAGGTGGACATTCTGTTATTATTCCTCATTAATTTTCTCTGTAGACCCTTGAGACAAGTTATTTTTAATTGGCAATTACATGTATAATTGTATAGGCACCTGGCTTATTGATACAGGCAGTTGTAGATCCATCTGTGTATGTGTGTGGCTGAGCATATTTTGGACAAATTTTTTCTGTAATGATGGTGGGTGAAAAATTAATTCACATTCCTCATGTTGGTTCTGCAGATATGCAACCTTTCAAACATGTACTTTTGAACTAATAACATGGATTGCCTTTACCTGGTTCAGTTACCCTGATAAGACAATCTCAATTTGTCCCCCAAATTGTTGATTAACTTTTAAGAAACTATATGTGTTTGGCATACTCAAGTCTTATTTGCACAATAGATTATAGGTGCTGAAGACAGAATAGGTAAAACCTTTATTCTCCAGTGCTTTTTTCCTAAAACAGAAAGACCAGCACTCACAGAAATAACTGTGAAAATTTGTGAGGATCCAATGTTTGTCCTTGAAAGAAAATTTGCAGCAGCTTTTTCTAAACATGAATGAGCCAGACAGCAGTGCATAATTACAGAAGTGGACTTCAATACACTGTACCCTTTTGCAGGGAGAGCAATGCCTCTTGTCATGCAAAAAAGTTCACACATGAGATTTCAGAGGCCCACACTGCAGGTACTGAAGGGATAAACACTGCCAAAAGTGCAAACCTCTGACAGTTATAAGAAGTAGATAAAAACAAGTAAATGATTCAGAAAATGCAATACAAAGTTTAAAACAAAGAGAAAATTGCAAAACTGCTAAAGAAAGATCTTAGCTTAATTACTACATCTTCTGTTCTCCTGAAAGGATTATTTCAGGATACTTTTGCAGGCCTTTTCCATTGTGCCTCAGCTGGGAGATTGCTGGCCTGTGCAGATGACAATAAAATATTAGAACTGACTTGAAGAGTGAAAACAGAGTAATGTATGTTGGTAAAATTGCCTCTTGGCAGATGCCATATATGCAGAAGTCTCTTGTTCACTGGAATTTAAATTTTATTATGAAAATCAATTTTTTAAATTGCAAAAAGAAGTGGGGTTTTATTTTTGTTTTCTAGATAAGATATGTGATCAGATAAGTGATGCTGTTCTAGATGCTCATCTCAGTATTGATCCAGATGCCAAGGTTGCCTGTGGTAAGTACAACACGGAGAGAAAAACAGATTAAGGAAGTACAACAGGTAATCAGTGTTGATATATTATTTGATCCAAAATTCTTCCAATAGCTGGCTGTCAGTCAAGACTTCAACCTCTAGTCAAGAGGTCAACTGTGGCTCACTGACTGAGAGGAGAAGGCAAAAAAAAGCTGCAAAAATGAACAGAAATATATAGCACAGTGCAAATTAAAAATTATTAAAAGTAAGAAGTAAAGCAGGAGAAGCTGTTTGTATCAGGGACAACTATAGCTATAGAGGCTGATGATAAAGAGGAATCTGAGAAAATCAGGGGAAAAGAGAATTGAGGAAAGATATATTTCAATGTGTATGTCTTCATAGAGTGAATAGGCTGATGCCTGTTCTTCACAGAAAGATAAGTTTATTTGCTTGTGATTCTGATCAAAGTGGCTGGCTTTCCATTAGGACTATGATGTATTCTACACAGACATTGTCATTAGCAATATCCCCAATAGAGGCTATGAACATCTTACCAAATTGGAATGAGCTAGGTTGCCACAGAGGAATAGATACAGAAAGGAATGTGTCTAAAGAGCTTTCCAAATACAGTAATTTTATTTTTAGAACCAGCCATCAAGGCCATAAAGCACAGAGGACCAGCTGCATCCCATAAACACAGTGATCTAATATGACACTTTATCTGAAGAATATCATGTGAACCTTGATGCATAGATATGAGCAGTGAGAAGATGCAGGGGGAAAGGTTACATCAAGTGTTAGACTTGATGAAGAGTGTATTTCAATTATGCAGGCAGTTATGCTTCCAAAACTGCTGAAAAGTTGATGATGGTAATGTAGGAATGCTGAAAAAATTACACAGAAAAATGTGTGAAAAGAGATGTGAGAAACACCATCAGTTTGTCTTATCAAGATAGAAGACTGAGGTGTGACAAGATTATGTGCATAATAGTTTGTATTGTTCTACTGAATTTTTTGTGATTGTTTGCTGTATGTTTTTACCTAAAATGGAAGAAAGACCAGATGCAGTCTTGAAACAAAAAATGAAATAAAATATGAAATGATTCTGCACAAAATTTGTAATGAAGTTGCATTGCTTCTTGCTCTGGATCGTATACAAGGTAAAAGTTTTTGTGGTTGTCAAGGGCAACAGGATGAATTACTGTGACAAAAATATATCAAAGACTGGTAATACCATCTGTTAATAAATTATGTCCATTTAGCTTCAGGAAGGTCCTGAGCTGAAATTGTTGGAGACCAGGAAATTATTTGGAGAAACAGCCCTACATACTGCATCTGTTCTTATAGACATTTACTTCTGGCCAGTGTGGAGATAGGATAATTGGGTACAATGAACCTCCACTACATGCAGGCAGTTAAATATTCATATCAGCTGAAGAGTGATTGCATACGGACTTTTATCTATGCTAAGGCTTTACATTGAGTTTCCCCTATGATTAATCCTTTGTTCAGAGAACCCTCCTCAGGATCATTCTGTGCAACTGTAAAATAGTAGCAGTAAAATTCTGATATTTTGTATTTTTTCCAGAGTGTGTAGCAAAAA
The DNA here is from genome assembly GCF_047495875.1 of Pithys albifrons albifrons. NCBI lineage: Eukaryota > Metazoa > Chordata > Aves > Passeriformes > Thamnophilidae > Pithys > Pithys albifrons. The sequence continues at coordinate 50,047,044 of NC_092497.1, forward strand.
CTGGAATGATTTTGCTCTGTGGAGAGATCACATCCCAGGCTATAGTAGATTACCAACAAATTGTAAGAGAGACCCTTAAGAGGATAGGATATGATGACTCCTCCAAAGGTGAGTGAGATCCTACATGTGTTCATTCTTAGGTCTGTTCTGTGTATGGCAAAAGTCATTCCTTTAATGGTCTTCTGGAGAATCAGATGAAATGTGTATCCAGCCTAGGAGAAAAGTTACATGTTGTCGATATCTTTTTTTCAGTGTGTGGTATTGAAGGAGCTATTTCAAGGTGGCATACTTGTGAAAGACTTCCTCTTTGAAGTGTCAGGGATCTCTTGCTTCTCTGATGCAGAAAAGCTAGGGTTCGCACAAATGTCAGAGGGTGGTTATGTCTGTAGGTATGAACTATGAAAGAAAGCTTTAACACTGATGTTCCTTGTCCCTGTGGTTCATAAGCCTCTGACGCTTGAAGTTCACACAAAAAGGAATTCTTTGTGTATTCTGAACATGTATCCCAAAGGAGTTTCCTTTCAGCAGATGAATCACTTATATGACTATTCCTCTTCAGTCTTCCCTTTTCACACATGATATATATGTTTTTTCTCTAATTCTATTGAACCCTAGAACATACTACAAGAAAAACTGAATACTGGTTTCTGGTAAGGTTTTCCATACTCCTCACCCAGATTTAACAGGCAAATGGTTTGGACCCTAGTCATGATAAACAATGTAACAAGGTTTGGTGGGGCAATTTGTAGGATTATATTCACCCTGTCAGTTTCAAGAAGCCAAGTTTGACCTAATAGCACTCACTTTCCCACATCCTGGAACTGTTACATAAATGTGCTGATTGATTCCTTCTGTTAGCAATAAAAAAATGTATATTCTTATATGCTTAGAGTTTTAAAAGTTTTAACCTTAAAAACTTCTCTAGCAAATTTGTGAACTCTCAGGAATGTATGACCTAACTTTACAAAACTCCTTTCACTAGGACTGGACTATAAAACTTGCACAGTGTTAGTGGCCTTAGAACAACAGTGTAAAGAGATCAAGCATGCCATCTCCCATGGCAAGTCTGACGATGACATTGGAGCAGGGGATCAGGTAATTCCAGGCACTTATTCAAATCTACTTTATGTGCAAGCAGTTGCAATTTCCTTAAAAACTATTTTAAAAACTGGAAGTATTAGCAGCTGAGTATTATGCACTCTCTTAATCACCAGAAGACAAAAAAGTATCACAGCTTTCACTAGTTTCAAGGAAGGTGGGTTTCTCTGCATCCAGTGGCCCTAATGGGATAGAGCTACAATTTGGTTTTTATCAGTTAGTGAGTTTCCGGTATTTTAAGTACTTGGTTAGCTTAGTTTTTACTTCTTTGGCAAGGATTGCTATGTCATTTTGGTTGTCATGTGTGAGGAGAAGACTGAGCAGTCTTAATGAGCTTTATGTTTATGAAGTCTTGCAGAAGGTTCTCATAAATGTTTAAGGCAGAGCCATTCTTCGGAGCCAGCTCCTGCTGTGGCTCTGCTTCTTGCACATAAATGTTATTTCAGGCTGGTTATATGTCAAAAGGTATTAACTTTGCATGTTACTGCTGTCTCTTGCTAAGATGGTGTGATTTTAAAGTACTATGTGGCAAAGACAAGTGCGGAAATAGAGAACACGGAATTGAGTACCTCATTTCCCATTTTTCAATCCAGTTCCCTGTTTTTCGGTGCAGGGTTTGATGTTTGGCTATGCCTCTGATGAAACTGAGGAATGTATGCCCTTAACAATCCTCCTGGCACACAAACTGACTGCAAGCATAAGGGCTCTGGAACGAAATGGGACATGGCCTTGGGTTAGACCAGATGGAAAAACACAGGTTTGTAACAAAGATGGATAAACTGTCAAGGTGGGAAACAACAGAAATAATTTATCCCATCTGCTACTATATCAGAATTCATGTTTGCCAAAAGTGGTGCTGTCATTTTCATGTTCCAAGGAGGTGTGAGTTTCATAAGGTACATTTGCGTGTAGAACATATGATTTGTTTAAACTGTTCTTATCAGTATCTTAGCAGGTCTCTTCAAAACAATGTTTGCATTTTCCTTCTTTTCCCCTGGAGATTAAGAATGTTAGCAAATTACCAATAATCAGCTGGGGTTTTTACCTGAATAACTATCAGCCCCTGACAGCAGTGGATGAATCACTGAACCTAATGTAAGAGTGATGCACTTTGGCTGTCTCAAAGACAGTAATTCTGTCTTCTGGGCTGTGAAATCTGCAGGAAAGGAAAGCCATCCATGTGGCATTTCTAAGACAACAAGGTGCTTTAGTCTTAATTTCTGTTATTTAGTGTGGAACTGCATTGAGTTGTAGTGCTGCTGCTGTTGTTGTGGTACAATGTCGATTGTGTCCCTACGTCTTCTCAGGAGTGTATACAACATGTGAATAGGCTGGTTTTTTATGATGTACCTATTCAAGCATGTTTGAAGGATGGGAAATTAGAAACACCACTTTAGTCTATAAGAAAACAGACACTAAAGATGGAGCAATGCCAGTATGTATGTGCATGTACATAAAAGCCATGTGGTAGGGAGCAAAGGGTACAGCCTATCATATGATCTACAGTTGTTCATTTTAGCAGGGTCCTCCAAAAGTTATTTTGATTTTACTTTAGTAATCTGCTATCTGAAGTTATATTTACATACCAAACCGTGATTGATTTTAGCATCAACTGCTGAAATGGTAGGATTTTATAGCTTTCTTGTTATTTTGTTTTTCTGTGGCAATACATGCAATGTCCTTCAGTTATCTCTTCTGGTAGTGGTATTTCAGTACTTTCTGCAGTTTTTTTTTCTTACAGTGAGTTTAAGCATTGACAACAATCCATCATTTTTCATTCCATTTCCCCTCATCTGGTTATTTTTAGCTGCAGAAAATAACTGATAGGTTCATTTCTAGACTTAAGACTGGTTCTTTTGGCCTTGAGTGTTCACTGTTCCATTTTTTCTCACTAGGTCACAATGGAATACAAGGAATGTAATGGTGTGCTGGAGCCCCTCCGAGTGCATACACTTGTGATTTCAGTAAATCATGCCCCAGACATAGCACTACAACAAATTCGGAAGGAACTAATGGAGAAAGTTGTTAAAAAAGTCATTCCAGAGAAGTATCTTGATGAGAACACCATTTATCATCTCCTTCCAAGTGAAAAGTTTGTAGAAGGTGGTCCTAAGGTACGGTACTTTGGAAAATGACAGCCTATACAAACTTGGATTCTACTTTGCGTCATGCTTGTAAATGTTCTCTTGAACAACAGCACAATGCACTAGTACACCTTTAACCAAGGAAGTCTATACATTTTTAAGGAAGCTTCAATCATTCATGCTGGAGCTTTCCTGCTGGACAGCCAATATCTAAACTCAAGCTATGCCTGTTTGGACAGCCAAACGTACAGATTCTTGGATCTTTGTCTTGCTTCCAGAAAGTATTTTAAATGAGCAAACACCAGTCCTTAAGTTATGTGCTAAAATGACTGGCTGGAAGTATCTCTACACTTTTGCAATGAAAATCAAAACCAGAAATAACAATAGATCTGATCTCTACATTGAAATTATTTGTAAAGCTGAGCAAATTTCATGGAAGACCTAATGCGCATGTGATGTGCACCTAATAGCCATTGGAATTTGACCTGTATTCTGCTTACCACGTGTTGGTACTAGATAAGAAGGTCATTGCTGTGAATTTGTAAAATGTTATGCTACACAAAACTGTGCAGTTTTGTATGGAGTTCATGGAGATTAAAACTACAAGGTGTGCTTGGGATCACAATGGATGATGCAGGGATACCCTCTTCATTGAGAAATAAATGTCAGTTTTGCTCCCATATTACTACTTATTTGGAGATATAAAAATAGTGGATTAGTACAGGTTATCTTCTTTCAGGATGGAATTTCTCAGCACTCTGGAGCTCATTTATTGGGACACTGTTGCCACCTTTGCTAAACTGACAATAAGGCAACAATTCCCTGCTGGTTGAGCATACTGGATCAGCTCATCAAGTGGTAGGAGGCAGACAATATTCTATGCAAGAGCATGGGACTCCATTATCAGTAGCACAGGAGTGAAGGAAGAATAGTAGCACTTGTGTCACTACTGAACAATTAATATAAACTGAGCTGGAGTTTCTCAGCAAATGTGTGCTGACTGCTGTGAGCTGCAGTTTCATGAAGCTGCTGCTATGCATTTTAGTATTGGTATCCAAGTGAAGCTTGTTAACCTCTTAGGTCATATGCGATCTGGTTTTACCTCTCTAAATTCTTGGCCTTCACTGAAGTGTTGCTCACTGAAGACCAGTAACCCAGAGATAGTATTTCATGATTGCAGATTTGAAGTGAGCATTCTTTTTGTCATGTTTACAGTTGTGTCACATTCTTAGAGGTTTTCAAAAGTGACTGTAGTCCAGATGGCTTAATACCTCCTGAAAAGTACTCCAGTCACATAGAGAATGCTTTCATAAAACAGTTGCATGTGAATGTGAACACTGTGAACAGAGTAACATCTGTGGCAAACACCAAACAAAGCTATACCCCACGACCTAATATGGGATTGGATGAACTATTGTCTCTGAATATGTTCAATTATTTGTCCTTCAGAGTGATGCTGGACTGACTGGCCGGAAAATCATTGTTGATACATATGGAGGCTGGGGAGCCCATGGTGGAGGGGCATTCTCTGGAAAAGATCCCTCCAAAGTTGATCGTTCTGCAGCATATGCAGCTCGCTGGATTGCAAAATCTCTGGTGAAAGCTGGTCTCTGTAAAAGAGTATTAATCCAGGTAAGAGAAACTGTGAAATTAATACATCAAAATCTGAGACAGAAATTCTGTCTCAGAATAGATACTACCTTCACAGGCTGGGTCCAGTTTCAGAAAATAATATTTCATAGTAGAATTGGGCTCTAGGAATTTTTAAGGGCATTGTGAGGGAAGCCAAAGACATAAGCCAGGATGGTCCTGAAGCAAGTAGTGTATTCTCATTAATGTTCTTTTTCCAAGTCACTTGTCATCCCAGATCTAAGTGCTTCTTTATACTATCCTTGGCTTTAGTTCCAGTAAGTCTAATGACGCTCTGCACACACACATGCCCAGCACTCCAGCCTGGGCTGCACAGCACATTACAGTTATGGTTGCACTGTCGAGGTGCAGTTGTGCAACTTGACGTACTATATGGTCATTTTGGTTGTAACTTCATCTGTTTTAAGCTGTATTTTAAATTACCTTAAAGAAATATTACTAGTGCACTCCTATGGTGCTGTGATTAAAAGCAAATTTCAATTGCTTTTTTTAAAGAGTTATAAAAACCCCCAACCTTCGTTAGTCTTATGTGCTCAGAAAAATTGCACTTCCTGTGCGTGAATTTTGGGGGTATTATGCCTAAGAAGTAGAAAGAGATATTTTACTGACACCTAGACAGTTTCACCGTTAAACATGAATGCAATGTGACTGTTAAATCAAGTGAGATTTGCCTGTGCAGTTTGCAATACTAGTTTATATACATACTTGTTCTGTGTAGCTGCTAGGTAATAACTAATTACATAACTCATTTACAAAATAAGTAAAATGTAGCAGTAACTTGGCTGATGTTTTGCTGTAGAAGTGTGTTTAAAACCTTTTACTTTCTCCATGGACCAAAGGAGAAGCCCACTGGATATAGTTATGATCAATGACACAGTATCCAGACATCTCAATTAGGAACAAGGCTGCTTGCTTTAGGTATTGTGCATGTGTTTGATACCTGCTAGACTGGAGTTATTCAAGAAATGGGGACATTGGGAATAAGTCAAGCACAAAAAAGTTTTGGTTAGTCAACTGCTGATTTTTTTTTCTGCGGGGACAGAAGATAAACCTCTGATTTCTTGGTATGCATTTCTTTGAACACCTACATCACTGTTTTTATTTTTGATTTAGTTGGGAATGTTGTCATTCCAGTAATTCTCAAAGACCTTCCTTAAATACCTGAACCAGCCTCTAGACAAGGCAAGTTTGAATTTTTTAACAGCAAATTATGGATATCTCAGATTACATATATGAGGTAAAATGGGAGGATAGGAGAGCATAAAAGCCAATGTCCTGTGAAGTCATGGAAGGCTGGATTAAAGATTAAGAAAAGAAAAAAATGTTCTGTGTGCTATTCTGAGACTTTGTCAGCCTCCAGTGAGGCTGACAACTGAGATGGCTCTCTTATGGATATTATTTCCATACCCACCTTTCGTACTGATGGGGCAAGACAGATAATTGAAGGAACTGCAGTCTAAATAGCTGTGTATTATCACAATATTTCTTAATGCTTTAGAGAACTGTAAGCTTATTGGTTTATGACAGACTTAGCATGATCTTAATTAGCTAAGGGGAAGATAGTCATGATTAGGACAGTTTATAAAAAACCCCAAAACAGTTCTTGGTTACTAAGATATATATAGATAGAACTGAGCCATTGGACTATACTTGTTGAAATCTGTAGAAACCAGACACAGTGAGGAAAACCAGTGAAAGCCACAAAATGGTTTGCATTGCTTAGTGACATTCAGTCAGAACCTATTTTCATCAAATAAAGCATAATGGAAGAAATTAAGGTTATGTTAACCTGCACTGCAGCAGGACTGTATTTTGGAAAGTGGACTAAATGATAAAAGAAAATAAATTTCAGGAAAACCTGTCAGTGCTGTGGTGTGCAGTGGTGTGGCAAAAAGAAGCTAGCATGATTCTTGAATGTCAGAAAGGAGATATAGAACTATACTTTCTGGGTTACTTTGTCCGCTTTAGACAGCTGTGTTTTAAAAAGTACATTGGATAAAGTTTCAGGGAGTCCATGGAAATAACTCACTCTGGGAAAACAAATCTGTGACTGCTTTAGGAAGGTGGAGCTTTTCCTCACATTGTCCTAGACAATATTTTCTCTGCCTCAGAAAAGAAAACCAAACAAAACCAAAACATTTGTAGAACTCAGTCTTCAGTCTCAAAGGATGAAGCTTGTGTCTAGCTGAAGCTGAAGAATGAAGAATGGCAGTACTTAGGGGTGAAAAAAGTGTATCTTTTGCTTTAAAGGAATGTCACCCAGGGCTGGTATTTGACGAGACTGAACATTCTCTGAAGAAAATATTATTTTCTAACATAGAAGGCAAATAGAAGAAACGTATCTCCTAGTTTTCTTTATGAGACAAGGTATTCATAAACTCTACCCTGACACATATGATAAGCCTTTCCTTTCTCTTAAGCAAAAAACTGGAAAGACTGTGTTAACTGTATTTGGGTTGTTTGCATGTGTTCTACAGCTATCATATGCTATTGGGCTGAGTCATCCTCTTGCAATCTCAGTGTTTCATTATGGAACATCAGACAGATCTGAAGAGGAACTGCTTGAAATTGTCCAGAAAAACTTTGATCTACGCCCCAGAGCTATCATAAGGTTTGTGTGATACTAGTATTTACTGTATGGAATAATATTTCTAATGCTCTCTTTAATAGTTTAATATTTAATTTGCTAGCTCATAACCTCAAGAAAGTCACCTTCATCATAAATCTCTAATATAATTTCCCTCATCCATGCTTCCAGTACAACATACAAGGGCCAATTGATTAAGTAAGTAAGACCTGCCTAAATTACACCATGTATATCTAATAGTAATCCTGGTAGTGAGCTATGTTGTAGTTCATTAGCCAGGTGATAGTGTGCTTGGTAAAGCAGAACTAAAGTTTTACATTAATGCAGTTAGGTGTTCCAGTTTGTTTACAGGGTGGGTAAAGTTCCAAATTTCTGCCTTATCTGAAAGGACACCGAAATATTGGCTCTTTCTGAAAGAAGTACTGAGTTAAGTATGGTCTCTGTGCCTTTGATATTCAGGTGGCAACAACTTACGAGACAGCTGCCAGAAAATGGAAAGGCTCTCATCCTCTCACGTCACAAATGATCCTATTGAAATGAGTGAGACATTATGTGCTGTAATTTTTGCCTTTACACATGCACAGGGGTTCTGCATCACCCTAACACAATAGTGGCAGTATGGTGTTTGCTGTTGCTCTTCTGGGGATACTGGCCAGTAGCCCAGAAGACCAAGTAACACCCTAAAGGAACAACTTCTTCACAATGTGTAAATGTCACCTACTGTCTGCATCAGAAACACTGAACACTGAGAACCTGTCTCTAGTTGTCATGTAATCTTGTGCAGCTTGTTTGAAGTAAACTAAACTTAACTAAAAAGGAATCCAGATTTCTTAAATGCTCTCTTAAGATTTGGTAATTGAACTATTGCATGAATTTAAAAACCAGAACAAGAACAGCCATGAGATGAACTGTCTTGAAGTGAAAATTCAGTTGTCATCAAAAGTGTCAATGAGGCTCCCATGCAGTCAGAGACACGCAAACACAAACCTATTAACTATCGCCTTTTGCAACCCGCTCTTTTTGGAATATTTCTGGGCCTGAAAAAGCATGTCTTTTAAACAAATATAATCCTTGCACTTAAAGAGCATGGGAATTACTCTTTTCTTTGAGAGAAGAAAGGATTGGAAGAGAGAAGCAGATTAGCAGGTGTCCTAATCAGCCGTTACCCACCTGCACTCCAGTGGGCTGTAATTTGACCCAAGCAGTTTTCTTCAATTTTCTTCCATTTGCGACTAACTCATATGACTCCTTATGGTAACTTGGAGGAGGAGGAGCTTCTTGCCTATTTATAACACAGCATCCTAAGACCAAATGGTACAGGTTCATCTCAGTCCTGGAACTTCTTAATCTCTTGGCTGATTTTCACCAAACGTGACAGAGTGGACCTCTTAAAAGTTTTGTGAAACACAGCTAATGGCAATACTATCTCTTTCCTCTTTTAAGGGAGTAGCCACATTGTGAGTTCGCCTCTTATTTTAAGTCTGTGAAACTGACATGGAAATTCAAGCCTGAGATAGATAGCAGCAGGAACTTGAGTCCATGCAGACTTTGTCATTTTGAGCAAGCAGCTTTTAAAAGTTCAGTTCTAAAATGCTAAAACATACATATTAGCTATCTCATGACTTGAGGAAAATGCTTTTAGTGATTCACTTCTCTTTTAAATCCAGAGCTATTAATGTGATTCAAGTCTCTTTATTTCAGAGCAATCTTGAGCATCTTTGATTGGGGGGAGGAGGGGGGATGTCAACATGTTAGTGAATAGGAAGTCTCTTTTTACCCTTGAAAGACATTTCTGACAAGTTTTGTCAGCATTTTGCTGGTATAGTCAGGCTTTTGCATTCCTTTTCAGAGTATGGAATATATACTCTGAGAGCAGAGCTGACTTAGAACTTTAAGAGGCTGAGATGATGAGAGCCATTATAGCAACCTCTATCGATAGGTAACATTTTTCAAGTGTTACTAGTTTACAAATACAATCAAAACTCTACTTTGTCATTACGGCAGTTTATCACTAACAATAATTTGTGGGGTGATTCCTAGACAATTATTTTTTGGATTAAAAAATTGCTTCATTTTAAAAATACACTGTCATACTCCTGGAAGAGATGAAGGCAGTAGGAAAGGAAGAAAGATGGCAAAACCATGAGCATCATTGTGTGAATATTTCCTTGCTAAACATCACCTCACGGTATTTAAAATCCTGTAATTTGTGTTGGCTGTCCATTCTAACAAAACTATTCATCAACATACTTTTCATTTAGTCAGCACTCACATTTTGATGGCTTTAGGCTTAGGGTCAAGCACAAATGACTACTACAGCAGCCACTGCAGCATGTGATCATGTTGCCAAAAGATTACTTGAAACAAGACTTAGCTGCTCTACATCACAAATGTTCACATAAGTGGAAGAATGTGTAATCTCTTCACCACCTGAAATGTTTTGACTATCTTGTTAGTATTTGTACTTCTGTACTTACTTTGTCATCTCTCCACCAATTTTGTCTTCAGTACTTTACAATGTGAATAATCTATTTAAAATGTGCTTTCAAAGATTATTAAAGCAGGATAATACAATAGAAGAAAGCCCAGTCAGATGAAAATGTTTCAGGCCTTTCATGAAATGAAGATACACTTCTATGCAGATACCTGTAGCCAACCATTTAGCACAGCTGCAATCCACTACACTATGCAGGCTAAAAAGCACTTGCACCTTCATTATTTTTCTAGCCATAATTATATCATGTTATGCCCTATTCTAAATAGTGACTTAGTGTATCTACATAAGCAGTTAAACTTCCACAGTTACTAGTCTTCTAGATCATCATACTTGGCAGGTTTTTTGAGATAATTGTCTTTCTGGCACAGTAGCACTAGAAAATATTCTGTATTACAGTTTGTCCTAGTTCAGCAGGAGGGACCAGCTAACCCTGTGTGGTGGTGATCAAACCTGTGTATTCCACCCCCTCTATTCATTCCCCAAGGACAATGGGCCATTAGCAGCAGCTGCCCAGGGAGCCATTATCACTTCACACCCAGCCTGAGGGGGGCGGAGCTGCTAATGGGCCATCAACAGCTCAACAACCCCTGGCTCCCAGAGTTAATCACCCATTGTGTGAGTCCCCGCCCAGGGGGAGGGACTGAGTGCTCCCTGAGGGTACATAAGTGGTGGGTAAGAAGACCTCAGGACCTTCTCGTCGGATCCAGAGCAGCAGCAGGACCTCGACAGCAGGAGATCACCGCTCTCGCCCAGACCACAGCCCTCGCCTGCACCAACAGGTTTTTCTTTTCCTTTTGCTCTGGACTTGGGGGAGCCACAGGGGTCTCAGCACAAGGGCAAACAAACCCCCTTGGGTTTGTGCCCCAGGACACTGGGTTATACTGCTGGGGTATTGTGAGTTGAAAGCAATTTCCCTTGTGTATCAGTGTTGTTATTGTAATATTATTATTAAATTTTAGGTCTGACTTATAATCTCTCTCTCGTGGTGAGTTCATTTCCCCTGCTGGTTCACCTTCAAACCAGCACATCTTTTGGCGCCCAACGTGGGGCCACGAGAGAGAAGTCAGAACTACAATTTCATTTTGTGTATTTGGGTACAGAAACTCCCTGACTACCATGTTGCTTGATGTATTCATGTGGATGGTGTATCTGGGCCTGTTCATATTTCGACACATGGGGAACCATGTGCCTGTTTTGATGCTCTCTTTAATACCAGGGAGAAGGATCAAAATTGCTTTATTAATATACTATGTTTATGTTGTCATAACATCAGAAGCAATGAATTTCATTGTGAATGTATACTCAGTCTGGTCTGCCTGTCCTGGTTTGGGTTGTTACCTCTGGGGTCTCATTAAAAATAGCACCCAGACTGTGGGGAAAACAGGCGGAAATGGTTACTTCCACCTTTTCACCTCTGCTACAACAATCATTGAAAATATTGAGCTTCCTTTTGATGTTAGGGACAGCATAATCCTGCTGTTAGTGTTGCTTTGTCTCCTCTGTACTGTATACACCATGTTTAGGGTCAGAACTGGGCTCTCTAAGGAGACTTGCTGGAGGCCTGCCCTGGGAGTGGATGATGTTGAGTGGCACGGGAAGTGGGAAGATATGGGCCAGTATTTGGAGACCTTCTCTCCTCAAATGATCTGGAAATTCACCCCAGAACAACTGCAGGACCCTGCCAAAATGCTAAGCTATGTGAAAGGAAGATGCTCTGGTAGTCCCAGAGATGTGCAGCTCACAGCAACCTGCTGGGCCCTGGCCACTGCCTACCGCACACTGCTTGGTGTGGTACAGCATCATCAGGAGGAGGAGAAAAGGAGCAAATCCACAGGCACCATGTCCACCCAGACCATGACTGAGCCAGAGAGGAAGAGAGATACATCAACTAGCGCCATGTCCACCCAGACCATGACTGAGCCAGAGAGGAAGAGAGATACATCAACTAGCGCCACGTCCACCCAGACCATGACTGAGCCAGAGAGGAAGAGAGATACATCAACTAGCGCCACGTCCACCCAGACCATGACTGAGCCAGAGAGGAAGAGAGATACATCAACTAGCGCCACGTCCACCCAGACCATGACTGAGCCAGAGAGGAAGAGAGATACATCAACTAGCGCCACGTCCACCCAGACCATGACTGAGCCAGAGAGGAAGAGAGATACATCAACTAGCGCCACGTCCACCCAGACCATGACTGAGCCAGAGAGGAAGAGAGATACATCAACTAGCGCCACGTCCACCCAGACCATGACTGAGCCAGAGAGGAAGAGAGATACATCAACCAGCACCATGTCCACCCAGACCATGACTGAGCCAGAAGGACAACAGAAACCGATAGTAGTTGCCCCTGTCCAGAAAAGAAAATCAAAGACCAAATCAGTTCGTATAGTGCATGACGAGGAAGAGTCAGGACCTTCATCTCAAGCAGAAGAAATGGAGCCAGAAATAATCACCCGGTCCCTATCCCTGGGAGAGCTGCGTGAGCTCCGGAGAGAGTTCACACGACAGGCAAATGAGTCCATCTTGACCTGGCTACTTCGAATCTGGGATGCTGCAGCCAATGATACAATTCTAGATGGGAGTGAGGCAAGGCAGCTGGGATCCCTGTCTCGAGATGTTGTCATTGATCAGGGCATTGGAAAGAGACAGGAAACTCTCAGCCTCTGGCGGCGACTGTTGTCAAGCGTGAGGGAGAGATATCTTTGTAAGGAGGACCTCCACGTACAGCAAGGACAGTGGAACACGATGGAACAAGGTATCCGGTGCTTAAGGGAATTAGCCGTACTGGAGATAATCTTTTCAGAGGATGAGAGATTCCCTAAAAGTCCAGATGGTGTCCAGTGCACATCCCAGATGTGGTTAAAATTTGCACGACTTGGGCCAGAAATGTATTCTCGCTACCTTGCAACATTGCAGTGGAGAGAGGGAGAAGACAAGGTGGGTGCACTGGTCAGCAAACTCAGGATTTATGAAGACACTGTCACTGCTCCATTACGAGCCCATGTCTCAGCTGTGGAAACAAAACTGGCTGAACTGGAAGAGAAGATTAAGGAAGGACTCTTCCATATCTCTCCAGAACAAACAAGAGTCTCCGCCATCAGAAGCAGGCGTCTTCCAGCTAAGGAGAAAGAGTACACTCCACGCAGCAATCTGTGGTTTTACCTCCATGAGCATGGAGAAGATATGAGGAAGTGGGATGGGAAACCCACCTCTTCCTTAGCAGCTCGGGTACGTGAATTGCAAAGAGGCACAACTAACACAGGGAATTCTTCAAGGTTGAAGGCTGCTCCGGTCTCTCGTGGGCAAGGCTCCAGACAGTATAGGAATGATGATGTTATGCCCGATCCTCTTGAAGGAACCTCCCGGTCATATTCACAGGGAGAGCGCAGTGAATACCATGACCAGAACTAGGGGGGCCCTGCCTCTAGCCAGGTAGAGGAGAGGGACAATCGGGTTTATTGGACTGTGTGGATTCGGTGGCCTGGCTCATCAGACCCACAGAAATACAAAGCTTTAGTGGACACTGGCGCACAATGCACGTTGATGCCATCAGGATACGTCGGGGCAGAATCCATCTCTATTTCTGGGGTAACAGGGGGATCCCAACAGCTGACTGTACTGGAAGCTGAAGTCAGCTTGACTGGGAAGGAATGGCATAGACACCCCATTGTGACTGGTCCAGAAGCCCCATGTATCCTTGGCATAGACCACCTGAGGAATGGATATTTCAAAGACCCAAAGGGACTGCGTTGGGCCTTTGGCATAGCTGCTGTGGAGACAGAGGAAATCAGACAGCTGAGCACCTTGCCTTGCCTCTCAGAGGACCCTTCTGCTGTAGGACTGCTGAAAGTTGAAGAACAATTGGTACCGCTGGCCACAGCCACAGTGCACCGTCGGCAATACCGCACTGACCGAGACTCTGTGACCCCCATACACAAGATGATTCGTGAGCTGGAGAGCCAAGGGGTGGTCAGCAAGACTCACTCACCCTTTAATAGCCCCATATGGCCAGTACGAAAGTCCAGTGGAGAGTGGAGGCTGACGGTGGATTACCGTGGTCTCAATGAGGTCACACCCCCCCCTGAGTGCCGCTGTGCCGGACATGCTGGAGCTTCAGTATGAGCTGGAGTCCAAGGCAGCCAAGTGGTATGCCACCATCGACATTGCCAATGCCTTTTTCTCCATTCCGTTGGCAGCAGAGTGCAGGCCGCAGTTCGCTTTCACCTGGAAGGGGGTGCAGTACACCTGGAATCGACTGCCCCAGGGGTGGAAACACAGTCCCACCATTTGCCATGGACTGATCCAGACTGCATTGGAAAAGGGTGAGGCTCCAGAACATCTACAGTACATCGATGACATCATTGTATGGGGGAACACAGAGGGGGAGGTTTATGAGAAAGGAAAGAAGATAATCCAGATTCTCCTAAGAGCTGGTTTTGCCATTAAATGAAGTAAGGTCAAGGGACCTGCTCAGGAAATTCAGTTCCTAGGAGTGAAGTGGCAAGACGGGCGTCGTCAGATTCCAACAGAGGTGATCAACAAAATAGCAGCTATGTCCCCACCGACCAGCAAGAAGGAAACTCAGGCTTTCCTAGGCGCCGTGGGCTTTTGGAGGATGCATATCCCAGAGTACAGTCAGATTGTAAGCCCTCTCTACCTTGTGACACGGAAGAAAAATGATTTCCAGTGGGGCCCTGAACAACAACAAGCCTTTGAGCAGATTAAACAGGAGATTACCCATGCAGTAGCCCTTGGGCCAGTCAGGACAGGACAGGATGTGAAGAATGTGCTCTACACTGCAGCCGGGGAGAATGGCCCATCCTGGAGCCTCTGGCAGAAAGTACCTGGGGAGACTCGAGGACGACCGCTGGGATTCTGGAGCCGGGGATACAAAGGATCTGAGGCCAGCTACACCCCAACTGAGAAAGAGATCCTGGCAGCGTATGAAGGAGTTCGAGCTGCCTCAGAAGTGATTGGCACTGAGGCACAGCTCATCCTGGCACCCCGACTACCAGTGTTGGGCTGGATGTTCAAAGGAAAAGCTCCTTCTACCCATCACGCCACTGATGCCACATGGAGTAAGTGGATTGCTCTGATCACGCAGCGAACCCGGATAGGGAATCCTAATCGCCCTGGGATTTTGGAAATCATCACCAACTGGCCAGAAGGTGAGAGTTTCGGATTGTCCTCTGAAGAAGAAGAGGAGCAGGTGACACGAGCTGAGGAGGCCCCACCATATAACCAGCTACCAGAAGAGGAGAAGCGATATGCTCTCTTCACAGATGGCTCCTGCCGCATTGTAGGGACAAGCCGGAAATGGAAAGCAGCTGTATGGAGTCCTACACGTCGAGTTGCAGAAGCGACTGAAGGACAAGGTGGATCAAGTCAGGTCGCAGAGCTGAAAGCTGTTCAGCTGGCTTTGGATATCGCCGAACGAGAGAAGTGGCCAAGACTCTACCTTTACACTGACTCGTGGATGGTGGCCAATGCTCTGTGGGGATGGCTGGAGCGCTGGAGAAAGGCCGGCTGGCAGCGCAAAGGGAAACCCATCTGGGCGGCTGAGATGTGGCAGGACATCGCTGCCCGGGTAGAGAAGCTGAGTGTGAAGGTCCGTCACGTAGATGCTCATGTACCCAAGAGCCGGGCTAATGAGGAGCATCGTAACAACGAGCAGGTGGATCGAGCTGCCAGGATTGAAGTCTCTCAGGTAGATCTGGATTGGCAGCATAAAGGTGAATTGTTTCTAGCCCGATGGGCCCATGATGCTTCTGGTCATCAAGGCAGAGATGCAACATACAGATGGGCTCGTGACCGAGGGGTGGATCTAACCATGGACAGTGTCTCACAGGTTATCCATGACTGTGACACATGTGCTGCCATCAAGCAGGCCAAGCGGGTGAAGCCTCTATGGTATGGTGGACGGTGGTCGAAATACAGGTATGGGGAAGCCTGGCAAGTTGACTACATCACACTTCCCCAAACACGCCAAGGCAAGCGCTACGTGCTGACCATGGTAGAGGCAACCACTGGATGGCTGGAGACATACCCCGTATCTCACGCCACTGCCCGGAATACCATCCTGGACCTTGAGAAACAAGTCCTGTGGAGACACGGCACACCAGAAAGAATAGAGTCTGACAACGGCACCCACTTCAAGAACAGCCTCATAGACACCTGGGCCAGAGAGCACGGCATTGAGTGGGTGTATCATATCCCCTACCATGCTCCAGCTGCCGGGAAAGTTGAGCGATGTAATGGACTGCTGAAAACAACCTTGAAGGCGTTGGGTGGGGGAACTTTCAAACACTGGGAGCTGCATTTGGCAA